>NC_090839.1:58994435-59310308 GCF_028021215.1 Eschrichtius robustus
GGTACGCATTAGGGTTAGGGTAGTTATTAAACCTATCCCACCCTCTAGATACTCCTTAGCACGTAAAGGAATATTATTTGGGGGTCCAGCCATGGAGAAGAGTTTAGACAGTAGGATAAGATAAGGAACACACCCATTATAAAGAAATCACATTAGGATTATCTTTTTAACCTGTTCCTTAAAACACTAGTGCTTAGGAAATCTATTGGAGGCATAAGCAGTCAAGGGTAGCTTAGGGTTAGGGTTAGGGTTAGGGTTAGGGTTAGGTTTAGGGTTCTGCTTAGTTTACGGGTTCGGGTACGTGTTCGGGTACGGCGTAGGTTATGGGTTAGGGTTAGGGTTAGGGTTAGTTTCATGGTTAGGGCTGGGTTTAGGGTACGGGTTAGGATTACGGTACGTGTTAGGGTTAGGGTATGGGTTAGGGTTAGGGTACGCGTTAGGGATAGGGTAGTTATTAAACCTATCCCGCTCTCTAGATACCCCTTAGCACGTAAAGCAATATCATTTGGGGGTCCAGCCATGGAGAAGAGTTTAGACACTAGGATAAGATAAGGAACACCCCCATTATAAAGAAATCACATTAGGATTCTCTTTTTAACCTGTTCCTTAAAACACTAGTGCTTAGGAAATCTATTGGAGGCAGAAGCAGTCAAGGGGAGCTTAGGGTTAGGGTTAGGGTTAGGGTACGGTTTAGGGTATAGGTTCGGGTACGGCATAGGGTTAGGGTTAGGGTTAGGGTTAGTGTTAGGGTTATTTTTAGGGTTAGGGTTAGGGTACGGCTTAGGGTACGTGTGAGGGTTAGTGTTAGGTTTATTGTTAGTGTTAGGGTTATTGAATGGCTTAGGGTACGGGTTAGGGTACGGGTGAGGGTTAGGGTTAGGGTTAGGGTTATTGTTAGGGTTAGGGTTACTGTACGGCTTAGGGTACGGGTTAGGGTGCGGGTGAGGATAGGGTATGGGGTTGGGTTAGGGTTAGGGTTAGGGTACGCCTTAGGGTACAGGTTAGGGTACGGGTGAGGGTATGGCGTAGGATTTGGGTTAGGGTTACAGTTAGGGTTAGGGTTAGGGTACGGCTTAGGGTATGGATTAGGGTACGGGTGAGGGTAAGGCGTAGGGTACGGGTTAGGGTTAGGGTACGGCTTAGGGTACGAGGTAGGGTACAGGTGAGGATACGTTATAAGGTATGTGTTAGAGTAAGGGTTAGGGTTAGTTATAGCATTAGGGCTAAGTTTAGAGTATGGGTCAGGATTAGGGTACGTGTTAGGGTTAGGGTATGGGTTAGGGTTAGGGTTAGGGTACGTCTTAGGGAACGGTATAGGGTACGGGCGAGGGTACGGAATAGGGTTTGGGTTAGAGTTAGGGATAGGGTTAGGGTTAGGGTTAGGGTACGGCTTAGGGGACGGGTTAGGTTATGGGTGAGTGTCCGGCATAGGGTATGGGATAGGGTTAGGGTTAGGGTTAGGGTTAGGGTACGGGTTACGGTACGGGTGAGAGTACAGCATAGGGTATGGGTTAGGATTAGTGTAATGGTTAGTTTTAGGGTTAGGGCTAGGTTTAGGGTACGGGTTAGGATTAGAGTGCGTGTTAGGGTTAGGGTATTTATTAAACCTATCCCACTCTCTAGATACCACCTAGCACGTAAAGGAATAATATTTGAGGTCCAGCCATGGAGAAGATTTTAGACACATGGACAAGATAAAGTACACACACATTACAAAGAAATCACATTAGGATTGTCTTTTTAACGTGTTCTTTAAAACACTAGTGCTTAGGAAATCTATTGGAGGCAGAAGCAGTCAAGGGGAGCTTAGGGTTAGGGTTAGGGTTAGGGTACAGCTTAGGTTACGGGTTCAGGTACGGGTTCGGGTACGGCGAAGGGTATGGGTTAGGGTTAGGGTTAGGGTTAGTTTTAGGGTTAGGGCAGGGTTTAGGGTACGGGTTAGGATTACGGTACGTGTTAGGGTTAGGGTAGGGGTTAGGGTTAGGGTACGCGTTAGGGATAGGGTAGTTATTAAACCTATCCCACTCTCTAGATACCCCTTAGCACGTAAAGCAATATTATTTGGGGGTCCAGCCATGGAGAAGAGTTTAGACACTAGGATAAGATAAGGAACACACCCATTATAAAGAAATCACATTAGGATTCTCTTTTTAACCTGTTTCTTAAAACACTAGTGCTTAGGAAATCTATTGGAGGCAGAAGCCGTCAAGGGTAGCTTAGGGTTAGATTTAGGGTTAGGGTTAGTGTTAGGGTACGGCTTAGGGTACGGGTTCGGGTACGGCATAGGGTATGGGTTAGGGTTAGTTTTAGGGTTAGGGCTCGGTTTAGGGTACTGGTTAGGATTAGGGTATGTGTTAGGTTTAGGGTAGGGGGTATGGTTAAAGTACGCGTTAGGGTTAGTGTAGTTATTAAACCTATCGCACTCTCTAGATACCCCTTAGCACGAAAAGGAATATTATTTGGGGGTCCAGCCATGGAGAAGAGTTTAGACACTAGGATAAGATAAGGAACACACCCATTATAAAGAAATCACATTAGGATTCTCTTTTTAACCTGTTCCTTTAAACACTAGTGCTTAGGAAATCTATTGGAGGCAGAAGCAGTCAAGGGTAGCTTAGGGTTAGTGTTAGTGTTAGGGTAAGGGTTAGGGTACGGCTTAGGGTATGGGTTCGGGTACGGCGTAGTGTAGGGGTTAGGGTTAGGGTTAGGGTTAGTTTTAGGGTTAGGGCTCGGTTTAGTGTACGGGTTAGGATTAGGGTATGTGTTAGGTTTAGGGAAGGGGTTAGGGTTAGGGTACGCATTAGGGTTAGCGTAGTTATTAAAACTATCCCACTCTCTAGATACTCCTTAGCACGTAAAGGAATATTATTTGGGTGTCCAGCCATGGAGAAGAGTTTAGACAGTAGGATAAGATAAGGAACACACCCATTATAAAGAAATCACATTAGGATTCTCTTTTTAACCTGTTCCTTAAAAAACTAGTGCTTAGGAAATCTATTGGAGGCAGAAGCAGTCAAGGGTAGCTTACGGTTAGGGTTAGGGTGCGGCTCAGGGCACGGGTTCGGGTACGGATTCGGTTACGGCGTAGGGTATGAGTTAGGATTATGGTTAGGGTTAGTTTTAGGGTTAGGGCTCGGTTTAGCGTACGGGTTAGGTTTAGGGTACGTGTTCGGCTTAGGGTAGGTGTTAGGGTTAGGGTAGGCGTTAGGGTTAGGGTTGTTATTAAACCTATCCCACCCTCTAGATACGCCTTAGCACGTAAAGGAATATTATTTGGGGGTCCAGCTATGGAGAAGAGTTTAGACACTAGGATAAGATAAGGAACACACCCATTATAAAGAAATCACATTAGGATTCTATTTTTAACCTGTTCTTTAAAACACTAGTGCTTAGGAAATCTATTGGAGGCAGAAGCAGTCAAGGGCAGCTTATGGTTAGGGTTAGGGTTAGGGTAGGGCTTAGGGTATAGGTTCGGGTACGGCGTAGGGTTAGGGTTAGGGTTAGGGTTAGTGTTAGGGTTATTGTTAGGGTTAGGGTTAGGGTACGGCTTAGGGTACGGGTGAGGTTTAGGGTTAGGTTTATTGTTAGTGTTAGGGTTATTGTATGGCTTAGGGTAGGGTTTAGGGTACGGGTGAGGGTTAGGGTTAGGGTTAGGGTTATTGTTAGGGTTAGGGTTACTGTACGGCTTAGTGTACGGGTTAGGGTGTGGGTGAGGATAGGTTATGGGGTTAGGTTAGGGTTAGGGTTAGGGTACACCTTAGGGTACAGGTTAGTGTACGGATGCGGGTATGGCGTAGGATTTGGGTTAGGCTTACAGTTAGGTTTAGGGTTAGGGTACGGCTTAGGGTATGGATTAGGGTACGGGTGAGGGTAAGGCGTAGGGTACGGGTTAGGGTTAGGGTACGGCTTAGGGTACGATGTAGGGTACAGGTGAGGGTACGTTATAGGGTATGTGTTAGAGTAAGGGTTAGGGTTAGTTATAGCATTAGGGCTAAGTTTAGAGTATGGGTCAGGATTAGGGTACGTGTTAGGGTTAGGGTATGGGTTAGGGTTAGGGTTAGGGTACGTCTTAGGGAATGGTATAGGGTACGGGCGAGGGTACGGAATAGGGTTTGGGTTAGGGTTAGGGATAGTGTTGGTGTAAGGGTTAGGGTACGGCTTAGGGGACGGGTTAGGTTATGGGTGAGGGTCCGGCATAGGGTATGGGATAGGGGTAGGTTTAGGGTTAGGCTTAGGGTACGGGTTACGGTACGGGTGAGAGTACAGCATAGGGTATGGGTTAGGATTAGTGTAATGGTTAGTTTTAGGGTTAGGGCTAGGTTTAGGGTACGGGTTAGGTTTAGAGTGCGTGTTAGGGTTAAGTTATTTATTAAACCTATCCCACTCTCTAGATACCACTTAGCACGTAAAGGAATAATATTTGAGGTCCAGCCATGGAGAAGATTTTAGACACATGGACAAGATAAAGAACACACACATTACAAAGAAATCACATTAGGATTTTCTTTTTAACGTGTTCTTTAAAACACTAGTGCTTAGGAAATCTATTGGAGGCAGAAGCAGTCAAGGGGAGCTTAGGGTTAGGGTTAGGGTTAGGGTACGGCTTAGGTTACGGGTTCAGGTACGGGTTCGGGTACGGCGTAGGGTATGGGTTAGGGTTAGGGTTAGGGTTAGTTTTAGGGTTAGGGCAGGGTTTAGGGTACGGGTTAGGATTACGGTACGTGTTAGGGTTAGGGTAGGGGTTAGGGTTAGGGTACGCGTTATGGATAGGGTAGTTATTAAACCTATCCCACTCTCTAGATACCCCTTAGCACGTAAAGCAATATTATTTGGGGGTCCAGCCATGGAGAAGAGTTTAGACACTAGGATAAGATAAGGAACACACCCATTATAAAGAAATCACATTAGGATTCTCTTTTTAACCTGTTCCTTTAAACACTAGTGCTTAGGAAATCTATTGGAGGCAGAAGCAGTCAAGGGCAGCTTAGGGTTAGTGTTAGTGTTAGGGTTAGGGTTAGGGTTAGGGTACGGCTTAGGGTACGGGTTTGGGTACGGCGTAGGGTAGGGTTTAGGGTTAGGGTTAGGGTTAGTTTTAGGGTTAGGGCTCGGTTTAGGGTACGGGTTAGGATTAGGTTATATTTTAGGTTTAGGGAAGGAGTTAGGGTTAGGGTACGCATTAGGGTTAGCGTAGTTATTAAAACTATCCCACTCTCTAGATACTCCTTAGCACGTAAAGGAATATTATTTGGGGGTCCAGCCATGGAGAAGAGTTTAGACAGTAGGATAAGATAAGGAAAACACTCATTATAAAGAAATCACATTAGGATTCTCTTTTTAACCTGTTCCTTAAAACAATAGTGCTTAGGAAATCTATTGGAGGCAGAAGCACTCAAGGGTAGCTTAGGGTTAGGGTTATGGTTAGGGTTAGGGTTAGCTTTAGGGTTCGGCTTAGGGTACGGGTTCGGGTACGTGTTCGGGTACGGCGTACGGTATGGGTTAGGGTTAGGGTTAGGGTTAGGGTTAGGGTTAGGGTTAGGGTTAGGGTTACGGTTAGGGTTAGGGTTCGGCTTAGGGTACGGGTTCGGAAACGGGTTCGGGTACGGCGTACGGTATGGGTTAGGGTTAGGGTTAGGGTTAGTTTTAGGGTTAGGGCTCGGTTTAGGATACGGGTTAGGATTAGGGGATGTGTTAGGTTTAGGGAAGGGGTTAGGATTAGGGTACGCATTAGGGTTAGGGTAGTTATTAAACCTATCCCACCCTCTAGATACTCCTTAGCACGTAAAGGAATATTATTTGGGGGTCCAGCCATGGAGAAGAGTTTAGACAGTAGGATAAGATAAGGAACACACCCATTATAAAGAAATCACATTAGGATTATCTTTTTAACCTGTTCCTTAAAACACTAGTGCTTAGGAAATCTATTGGAGGCATAAGCAGTCAAGGGTAGCTTAGGGTTAGGGTTAGGGTTAGGGTTAGGGTTAGGTTTAGGGTTCTGCTTAGTTTACGGGTTCGGGTACGTGTTCGGGTACGGCGTAGGGTATGGGTTAGGGTTAGGGTTAGGGTTAGTTTCATGGTTAGGGCTGGATTTAGGGTACGGGTTAGGATTACGGTACGTGTTAGGGTTAGGGTATGGGTTAGGGTTAGGGTACGCGTTAGGGATAGGGTAGTTATTAAACCTATCCCGCTCTCTAGATACCCCTTAGCACGTAAAGCAATATCATTTGGGGGTCCAGCCATGGAGAAGAGTTTAGACACTAGGATAAGATAAGGAACACCCCCATTATAAAGAAATCACATTAGGATTCTCTTTTTAACCTGTTCCTTAAAACACTAGTGCTTAGGAAATCTATTGGAGGCAGAAGCAGTCAAGGGGAGCTTAGGGTTAGGGTTAGGGTTAGGGTACGGTTTAGGGTATAGGTTCGGGTACGGCGTAGGGTTAGGGTTAGGGTTAGGGTTAGTGTTAGGGTTATTTTTAGTATTAGGGTTAGGGTACGGCTTAGGGTACGGGTGAGGGTTAGTGTTAGGTTTATTGTTAGTGTTAGGGTTATTGAATGGCTTAGGGTACGGGTTAGGGTACGGGTGAGGGTTAGGGTTAGGGTTAGGGTTATTGTTAGGGTTAGGGTTACTGTACGGCTTAGGGTACGGGTTAGGGTGCGGGTGAGGATAGGGTATGGGGTTGGGTTAGGGTTAGGGTTAGGGTACTCCTTAGGGTACAGGTTAGGGTACGGGTGAGGGTATGGCGTAGGATTTGGGTTAGGGTTACAGTTAGGGTTAGGGTTAGGGTACGGCTTAGGGTATGGATTAGGGTACGGGTGAGGGTAAGGCGTAGGGTACGGGTTAGGGTTAGGGTACGGCTTAGGGTACGAGGTAGGGTACAGGTGAGGATACGTTATAAGGTATGTGTTAGAGTAAGGGTTAGGGTTAGTTATAGCATTAGGGCTAAGTTTAGAGTATGGGTCAGGATTAGGGTACGTGTTAGGGTTAGGGTATGGGTTAGGGTTAGGGTTAGGGTACGTCTTAGGGAACGGTATAGGGTACGGGCGAGGGTACGGAATAGGGTTTGGGTTAGAGTTAGGGATAGGGTTAGGGTTAGGGTTAGGGTACGGCTTAGGGGACGGGTTAGGTTATGGGTGAGTGTCCGGCATAGGGTATGGGATAGGGTTAGGGTTAGGGTTAGGGTTAGGGTACGGGTTACGGTACGGGTGAGAGTACAGCATAGGGTATGGGTTAGGATTAGTGTAATGGTTAGTTTTAGGGTTAGGGCTAGGTTTAGGGTACGGGTTAGGATTAGAGTGCGTGTTAGGGTTAGGGTATTTATTAAACCTATCCCACTCTCTAGATACCACTTAGCACGTAAAGGAATAATATTTGAGGTCCAGCCATGGAGAAGATTTTAGACACATGGACAAGATAAAGTACACACACATTACAAAGAAATCACATTAGGATTTTCTTTTTAACGTGTTCTTTAAAACACTAGTGCTTAGGAAATCTATTGGAGGCAGAAGCAGTCAAGGGGAGCTTAGGGTTAGGGTTAGGGTTAGGGTACAGCTTAGGTTACGGGTTCAGGTACGGGTTCGGGTACGGCGTAGGGTATGGGTTAGGGTTAGGGTTAGGGTTAGTTTTAGGGTTAGGGCAGGGTTTAGGGTACGGGTTAGGATTACAGTACGTGTTAGGGTTAGGGTAGGGGTTAGGGTTAGGGTACGCGTTAGGGATAGGGTAGTTATTAAACCTATCCCACTCTCTAGATACCCCTTAGCACGTAAAGCAATATTATTTGGGGGTCCAGCCATGGAGAAGAGTTTAGACACTAGGATAAGATAAGGAACACACCCAGTATAAAGAAATCACATTAGGATTCTCTTTTTAACCTGTTTCTTAAAACACTAGTGCTTAGGAAATCTATTGGAGGCAGAAGCCGTCAAGGGTAGCTTAGGGTTAGATTTAGGGTTAGGGTTAGTGTTAGGGAACGGCTTAGGGTACGGGTTCGGGTACGGCATAGGGTATGGGTTAGGGTTAGTTTTAGGGTTAGGGCTCGGTTTAGGGTACTGGTTAGGATTAGGGTATGTGTTAGGTTTAGGGTAGGGGGTATGGTTAAGGTACGCGTTAGGGTTAGTGTAGTTATTAAACCTATCGCACTCTCTAGATACCCCTTAGCACGAAAATGAATATTATTTGGGGGTCCAGCCATGGAGAAGAGTTTAGACACTAGGATAAGATAAGGAACACACCCATTATAAAGAAATCACATTAGGATTCTCTTTTTAACCTGTTCCTTTAAACACTAGTGCTTAGGAAATCTATTGGAGGCAGAAGCATTCAAGGGTAGCTTAGGGTTAGTGTTAGTGTTAGGGTAAGGGTTAGGGTACGGCTTAGGGTACGGGTTCGGGTACGGCGTAGTGTAGGGGTTAGGGTTAGGGTTAGGGTTAGTTTTAGGGTTAGGGCTCGGTTTAGGGTACGGGTTAGGATTAGGGTATGTGTTAGGTTTAGGGAAGGGGTTAGGGTTAGGGTACGCATTAGGGTTAGCGTAGTTATTAAAACTATCCCACTCTCTAGATACTCCTTAGCACGTAAAGGAATATTATTTGGGAGTCCAGCCATGGAGAAGAGTTTAGACAGTAGGATAAGATAAGGAACACACCCATTATAAAGAAATCACATTCGGATTCTCTATTTAACCTGTTCCTTAAAACAATAGTGCTTAGGAAATCTATTGGAGGCAGAAGCAGTCAAGGGTAGCTTACGGTTAGGGTTAGGGTGCGGCTCAGGGCACGGGTTCGGGTACGGATTCGGTTACGGCGTAGGGTATGAGTTAGGGTTATGGTTAGGGTTAGTTTTAGGGTTAGGGCTCGGTTTAGCGTACGGGTTAGGATTAGGGTACGTGTTAGTCTTAGGGTAGGTGTTAGGGTTAGGGTAGGCGTTAGGGTTAGGGTTGTTATTAAACCTATTCCACCCTCTAGATACGCCTTAGCACGTAAAGGAATATTATTTGGGGGTCCAGCTATGGAGAAGAGTTTAGACACTAGGATAAGATAAGGAACACACCCATTATAAAGAAATCACATTAGGATTCTCTTTTTAACCTGTTCTTTAAAACACTAGTGCTTAGGAAATCTATTGGAGGCAGAAGCAGTCAAGGGTAGCTTATGGTTAGGGTTAGGGTTAGGGTAGGGCTTAGGGTATAGGTTCGGGTACGGCGTAGGGTTAGGGTTAGGGTTAGGGTTAGTGTTAGGGTTATTGTTCGGGTTAGGGGTAGGGTACGGCTTAGGGTACGGGTGAGGGTTAGGGTTAGGTTTATTGTTAGTGTTAGGGTTATTGTATGGCTTAGGGTAGGGTTTAGGGTACGGGTGAGGGTTAGGGTTAGGGTTAGGGTTATTGTTAGGGTTAGGGTTACTGTACGGCTTAGTGTACGGGTTAGGGTGTGGGTGAGGATAGGTTATGGGGTTAGGTTAGGGTTAGGGTTAGGGTACGCCTTAGGGTACAGGTTAGTGTACGGATGCGGGTATGGCGTAGGATTTGGGTTAGGCTTACAGTTAGGGTTAGGGTTAGGGTACGGCTTAGGGTATGGATTAGGGTACGGGTGAGGGTAAGGCGTAGGGTACGGGTTAGGGTTAGGGTACGGCTTAGGGTACGAGGTAGGGTACAGGTGAGGGTACGTTATAGGGTATGTGTTAGAGTAAGGGTTAGGGTTAGTTATAGCATTAGGGCTAAGTTTAGAGTATTGGTCATGATTAGGGTACGTGTTAGGGTTAGGGTATGGGTTAGGGTTAGGGTTAGGGTACGTCTTAGGGAATGGTATAGGGTACGGGCGAGGGTACGGAATAGGGTTTGGGTTAGGGTTAGGGATAGTGTTGGGGTAAGGGTTAGGGTACGGCTTAGGGGACGGGTTAGGTTATGGGTGAGGGTCCGGCATAGGGTATGGGATAGGGTTAGGGTTAGGGTTAGGGTTAGGGTACGGGTTACGGTACGGGTGAGAGTACAGCATAGGGTATGGGTTAGGATTAGTGTAATGGTTAGTTTTAGGGTTAGGGCTAGGTTTAGGGTACGGGTTAGGATTAGAGTGCGTGTTAGGGTTAAGTTATTTATTAAACCTATCCCACTCTCTAGATACCACTTAGCACGTAAAGGAATAATATTTGAGGTCCAGCCATGGAGAAGATTTTAGACACATGGACAAGATAAAGAACACACACATTACAAAGAAATCACATTAGGATTTTCTTTTTAACGTGTTCTTTAAAACACTAGTGCTTAGGAAATCTATTGGAGGCAGAAGCAGTCAAGGGGAGCTTAGGGTTAGGGTTAGGGTTAGGGTACGGCTTAGGTTACGGGTTCAGGTACGGGTTCGGGTACGGCGTAGGGTATGGGTTAGGGTTAGGGTTAGGGTTAGTTTTAGGGTTAGGGCAGGGTTTAGGGTACGGGTTAGGATTACGGTACGTGTTAGGGTTAGGGTAGGGGTTAGGGTTAGGGTACGCGTTATGGATAGGGTAGTTATTAAACCTATCCCACTCTCTAGATACCCCTTAGCACGTAAAGCAATATTATTTGGGGGTCCATCCATGGAGAAGAGTTTAGACACTAGGATAAGATAAGGAACACACCCATTATAAAGAAATCACATTAGGATTATCTTTTTAACCTGTTCCTTAAAACACTAGTGCTTAGGAAATCTATTGGAGGCAGAAGCAGTCAAGGGTAGCTTAGGGTTAGGTTTAGGGTTAGGGTTAGTGTTAGGGTACGGCTTAGGGTACGGGTTCGGATACGGAGTAGGTTATGGGTTAGGGTTAGGGTTAGGGTTAGTTTTAGGGTTAGGTCTCGGTTTAGGGTACTGGTTAGGATTAGGGTATGTGTTAGGTTTAGGGTATGGGGTATGGTTAAGGTACGCGTTAGGGTTAGTGTAGTTATTAAACCTATCGCACTCTCTAGATATCCCTTAGCACGAAAAGGAATATTATTTGGGGGTCCAGCCATGGAGAAGAGTTTAGACACTAGGATAAGGAACACACCCATTATAAAGAAATCACATTAGGATTCTCTTTTTAACCTGTTCCTTTAAACACTAGTGCTTAGGAAATCTATTGGAGGCAGAAGCAGTCAAGGGCAGCTTAGGGTTAGTGTTAGTGTTAGGGTTAGGGTTAGGGTATGGGTTCGGGTACGGGTTCGGGTACGGCGTAGGGTATGGGTTAGGGTTAGGGTTAGGGTTAGTTTTAGGGTTAGGGCTCGGTTTAGGATACGGGTTAGGATTAGGGTATGTGTTAGGTTTAGAGAAGGGGTTAGGATTAGGGTACGCATTAGGGTTAGGGTAGTTATTAAACCTATCCCACCGTCTAGATACTCCTTAGCACGTAAAGGAATATTATTTGGGGGTCCAGCCATGGAGAAGAGTTTAGACAGTAGGATAAGATAAGGAACACACCCATTATAAAGAAATCACATTAGGATTCTCTTTTTAACCTGTTCCTTAAAACACTAGTGCTTAGGAAATCTATTGGAGGCAGAAGCAGTCAAGGGTAGCTTAGGGTTAGGGTTAGGGTTAGGGTTAGGGTTAGGGTTAGGGTTCTGCTTAGGTTACGGTTTCGGGTACGGGTTCGGGTACGGCGTAGGGTATGGGTTAGTGTTAGGGTTAGGGTTAGTTTCAGGGTTAGGGCTGGATTTAGGATACGGGTTAGGATTACGGTACGTGTTAGGGTTAGGGTAGGGGTTAGGGTTAGGGTACGCGTTAGGGATAGGGTAGTTATTAAACCTATCCCAATCTCTAGATACCCCTTAGCACGTAAAGCAATATTATTTGGGGGTCCAGCCATGGAGAAGAGTTTAGACACTAGGATAAGTTAAGGAACACCCCCATTATAAAGAAATCACATTAGGATTCTCTTTTTAACCTGTTCCTTAAAACACTAGTGCTTAGGAAATCTATTGGAGGCAGAAGCAGTCAAGGGTACCTTAGGGTTAGGGTTAGGGTTAGGGTTAGGGTACTGCTTAGGGTACGGGCTCGGGTACAGCGTAGGGTATGGGTTAGGGTTAGTGTTAGGGTTAGTTTTAGGGTTAGGGCTCGGTTTAGGTTACGGGTTAGGATTAGGTTACGTGTTAGGGTTAGGGTAGGGGTTAAGGTTAGGGTACGCGTTAGGGTTAGGTTAGTTATTAAACCTATCCCACTCTCTAGATACCCCTTAACACTTAAAGGAATATTATTTGGGGGTCCAGCCATGGAGAAGAGTTTAGACAGTAGGATTAGATAAGGAACACACCCATTATAAAGAAATCACATTAGGATTCTCTTTTTAACCTGTTCCTTAAAACACTAGTGCTTAGGAAATCTATTGGAGGCAGAAGCAGTCAAGGGTAGCTTAGGGTTAGGGTTAGGGTGAGGGTGCGGCTTAGGGTACGGGTTCGGGTACGGATTCGGTTACGGCGTAGGGTATGGGTTAGGGTTATGGTTAGGGTTAGTTTTAGGGTTAGGGCTCGGTTTAGGGTACGGGTTAGGATTAGGGTACGTGTTAGGCTTAGGGTAGGGGTTAGGGTTAGGGTAGACGTTAGGGTTAGGGTTGTTATTAAACCTATCCGAGTCTCTAGATACCCCTTAGCACGTAAAGGAATATTATTTGGGGGTCCAGCTAGGGAGAATAGTTTAGACACTAGGATAAGATAAGGAACACACCCATTATAAAGAAATCACATTAGGATTCTCTTTTTAACCTGTTCCTTTAAACACTACTGCTTAGGAAATCTATTGGAGGCAGAAGCAGTCAAGGGTAGCTTAGGGTTAGTGTTAGTGTTAGGGTTAGGGTTAGGGTACGGCTTAGGGTACGGGTTCGGGTACGGCGTAGGGTAGGGGTTAGGGTTAGGGTTAGGGTTAGTTTTAGGGTTAGGGCTCGGTTTAGGGTACGGGTTAGGATTAGGTTATGTGTTAGGTTTAGGGAAGGGGTTAGGGTTAGGGTACGCGTTAGGGTTAGCGTAGTTATTAAAAGTATCCCACTCTCTAGATACTCCTTAGCACGTAAAGGAATATTATTTGGGGGTCCAGCCATGGAGAAGAGTTTAGACAGTAGGATTAGATAAGGAACACACTCTTTATAAAGAAATCACATTAGGATTCTCTTTTTAACCTGTTCCTTAAAACACTAGTGCTTAGGAAATCTATTGGAGGCAGAAGCAGTCAAGGGTAGCTTAGGTTTAGGGTTAGGGTTAGGGTTAGGGTTAGGTTTAGGGTTCGGCTTAGGGTACGGGTTCGGGTACGGCGTACGGTATGGATTAGGGTTAGGGTTAGGGTTAGTTTTAGGGTTAGGGCTCGGTTTAGGATACGGGTTAGGATTAGGGTATGTGTTAGGTTTAGGGAAGGGGTTAGGATTAGGGTACGCTTTAGGGTTAGGGTAGTTATTAAACCTATCCCACTCTCTAGATACTCCTTAGCACGTAAAGGAATATTATTTGGCGGTCCAGCCATGGAGAAGAGTTTAGACAGTAGGATAAGATAAGGAACACACCCATTATAAAGAAATCACATTAGGATTCTCTTTTTAACCTGTTCCTTAAAACACTAGTGCTTAGGAAATCTATTGGAGGCAGAAGCAGTCAAGGGTAGCTTAGGGTTAGGGTTAGGGTTAGGGTTAGGGTTAGGTTTAGGGTTCTGCTTAGGTTACGGGTTCGGGTACGGGTTCGAGTACGGCGTAGGGTACGGGTTATGTTTAGGGTTAGGGTTAGTTTTAGGGTTAGGGCTGGGTTTAGGGTACGGGTTAGTATTACGTTACGTGTTAGGGTAGGGGTTAGGGTTAGGGTACGCGTTAGGGATAGGTTAGTTTTTAAACCTATCCCACTCTCTAGATACCCCTTAGCACGTAAAGCAATATCATTTGGGGGTCCAGCCATGGAGAAGAGTTTAGACACTAGGATAAGATAATGAACTCCCCCATTATAAAGAAATCACATTAGGATTCTCTTTTTAACCTGTTCCTTAAAACACTAGTGCTTAGGAGATCTATTGGAGGCAGAAGCAGTCAAGGGTAGCTTTGGGTTACGGTTAGGGTTAGGGTGCGGCTTAGGGTACGGGTTCGGGTACGGATTCGGTTACGGCGTAGGGTATGGGTTAGGGTTATGGTTAGGGTTAGTTTTAGGGTTAGGGCTCGGTTTAGGGTACGGGTTAGGATTAGGGTACGTGTTAGGCTTAGGGTAGTGGTTAGGGTTAGGGTAGGCGTTAGGGTGAGGTTTGTTATTAAACCTATCCCACCGTGTAGATACCCCTTAGCACGTAAAGGAATATTATTTGGGGGTCCAGCTATGGAGAAGAGTTTAGACACTAGGATAAGATAAGGAACACACCCATTATAAAGAAATCACATTAGAATTCTATTTTTAACCTGTTCCTTAAAACACTAGTGCTTAGGAAATCTATTGGAGGCAGAAGCAGTCAAGGGTAGCTTAGGGTTAGCGTTAGGGTTAGGGTTAGGGTTAGGGTTAGGGTACGGCTTAGGTTACGGGTTCAGGTACGGGTTTGGGTACGGCGTAGGGTATGGGTTAGGGTTAGGGTTAGGGTTAGTTTTAGGGTTAGGGCAGGGTTTAGGGTATGGGTTAGGATTACGGTACGTGTTAGGGTTAGGGTAGGGGTTAGGGTTAGGGTACGCGTTAGGGATAGGGTAGTTATTAAAACTATCCCACTCTCTAGATACCCCTTAGCACGTAAAGCAATATTATTTGGGGGTCCAGACATGGAGAAGAGTTTAGACACTAGGATAAGATAAGGAACACACCCATTATAAAGAAATCACATTAGGATTCACTTTTTAACCTGTTCCTTAAAACACTAGTGCTTAGGAAATCTATTGGAGGCAGAAGCAGTCAAGGGTAGCTTAGGGTTAGTGTTAGTGTTAGGGTTAGGGTTAGGGTACGGGTTCGGGTACGGCGTAGGGTAGGGGTTAGGGTTAGGGTTAGTGATAGTTTTAGGGTTAGGGCTCGGTTTAGGGTACGGGTTAGGATTAGGGTATGTGTTAGGTTTAGTGAAGGGGTTAGGGTTAGGGTACGCGTTAGGGTTAGCGTAGTTATTAAAACTATCCCACTCTCTAGATACTCCTTAGCACGTAAAGGAATATTATTTGGGGGTCCAGCCATGGAGAAGAGTTTAGACAGTAGGATAAGATAAGGAACACACTCATTATAAAGAAATCACATTAGGATTCTCTTTCTAACCTGATCCTTAAAACACTAGTGCTTAGGAAATCTATTGGAGGCAGAAGCAGTCAAGGGTAGCTTAGGCTTAGGGTTAGGGTTAGGGTACGGCTTAGGGTATGGGTTCGGTTACGGATTCGGGTACGGCCCAGTGTATGGGTTTGGATTAGGGTTAGGGTTAGTTTCAGGGTTAGGGCTCGGTTTAGGGTACTGGTTAGGATTAGGGTACGTTGTAGGGTTCGGGTAGGGGTTAGGGTTAGGGTACGCGTTAGGGTTAGGGTAGTTATTAAACCTATCGCACTCTCTAGATACCCCTTAGCACGTAAAGGAATATTATTTGGGGGTCCAGCCATGGAGAAGAGTTTAGACTCTAGGATAAGATAAGGAACACACACATGATAAAAAAATCACATTAGGATTATCTTTTTAAACTGTTCCTTAAAACACTAGTGCTTAGGAAATCTATTGGAGGCAGAAGCAGTCAAGGTTAGCTTAGGGTTAGGGTTAGTGTTAGGGTTAGGGCTTGTTTTAGGGTACGGTTTAGGATTAGTTTACGTGTTAGGGTTAGGGTACGCATTAGGGGTAGGGTAGTTACTAAACCTATCCCACTCACTAGATACCCCTTAGCGTAAAGTAATATTTTTTGGGGGTCCAGCCATGGAGAAGAGTTTAGACACTAGGATATGATAAGGAACACACCCATTATAAAGAAATCACATTAGGATTCTCTTTTTAACCTGTTCCTTAAAACAATAGTGCTTAGGAAATCTATTGGAGGCAGAAGCAGTCAAGGGTAGCTTAGGGTTAGGCTAGGGTTAGTGTTAGGGTATGGCTTAGGGTACGGGTTGGGGTACGGCGTAGGGTATGGGTTAGGGTTAGGGTTAGGTTTAGTTTTAGGGTCAGGGCTCGGTTTAGGTTATGGGTTTGGATTAGGGTACATGTTAGGGTTAGAGTAGGGGTTATGGTTAGGGTACGTGTTAGGGTTAGGGTAGTTATTAAACCTATCCCACTCTCTAGATACCCCTTAGCACGTAATGGAATATTATTTGGGGGTCCAGCCATGGAGAAGTGTTTAGACACTAGGATAAGATAAGGAACACACCCATTATAAAGAAATCACATTAGGATTCTCTTTTTAACCTGTCCCTTAAAACACTAGTGCTTAGGAAATCTATTGGTGGCAGAAGCAGTCAAGGGTAGCTTAGGCTTAGGGTTAGGGTTAGGGTACGGCTTAGGGTATGGGTTCGGTTACGGGTTCGGGTACGGCGCAGGGTATGGGTTAGGGTTAGGGTTAGGGTTACTTTTAGGGTTAGGGCTCGGTTTAGGGTACGGGTTAGGATTAGGGTACGTGTTAGGGTTAGGGTAGGGGTTAGGGTTAGGGTACGCGTTAGGGTTAGGGTAGTTATTAAACCTATCCCACTCTCTAGATAACCCTTAGCATGTAAAGGAATATTATTTGGGGGTCCAGCCATGGAGAAGAGTTTAGACACTAGGATATGATAAGGAACACACCCATTATAAAGAAATCACATTAGGATTCTCTTTTTAACCTGTTCCTTAAAACAGTAGTGCTTAGGAAATCTATTGGAGGCAGAAGCAGTCAAGGATAGCTTAGGGTTAGGGTTAGGGTTAGGGTTAGGTTTAGGGTATGGCTTAGAGTACGGATTCAGGTTAGGTTTAGGGTATGGCTTAGAGTACGGATTCAGGTAGGGGTTCGGATACGGCGTAGGGTATGGGTTAGGGTTAGAGTTAGGGTTAGTGTTAGGGTTAGGGCTCGGTTTAGGTTACGGTTTAGGATTAGGTTACGTGTTAGGGTTAGGGTACGCGTTAGGGGTAGGGTAGTGACTAAACCTATCCCACTCTCTAGATACCCCTTAGCACGTAAAGGAATATTTTTTGGAGGTTCAGCCATGGAGAAGAGTTTAGACACTAGGATATGATAAGGAACACCCCCATTATAAAGAAATCACATTAGGATTCTCTTTTTAATCTGTTCCTTAAAACACTAGTGCTTAGGAAATCTATTGGAGGCAGAAGCAGTGAAGGGTAGCTTAGGGTTAGGGTTAGGGTTAGGGTACGGCTTAGAGTACGGGTTCGGTTACGGGTTCAGGTACTGCGTAGGGTATGGTTTAGGGTTAGGGTTAGGGTTAGTTTTAGGGTTAGGGCTCGGTTTAGGCTACGGTTAGGATTAGGGTACGTTTTGGGGTTAGGGTTAGGGTGTGCGTTAGGGTTAGGGTATTTATTAAACCTATCCCACTCTCTAGATACCCCTTAGCACGTAAAAGAATATTGTTTGGGGGTCCAGCCATGGAGAAGAGTTTAGACACTAGAATAAAATAAGGAACACACCCATTATAAAGAAATCACATTAGGATTCTCTTTTTAACCTGTTCCTTAAAACACCAGTGCTTAGGAAATCTATTGGAGGCAGAAGCAGTCAAGGGTAGCTTAGGGTTAGGGTTAGAGTTAGGGTAAGGGTATGGCTTAGGGTACGGGTTCGGGTACGGGTTCGGGTACGGCGAAGGGTATGGGTTAGGGTTAGGTTTAGGGTTAGTTTTAGGGTTAGGGCTCGGTTTAGGATACGGGTTAGGATTAGGGTACGTGTTAGGGTTAGGGTAGGGGTTAGGGTTAGGGTACGCGTTAGGGTTAGGGTAGTTATTAAACCTATCCCACTTTCTAGATACCCCTTAGCACATAAAGGAATATTATTTGGGGGTCCAGCCATGGAGAAGAGTTTAGACACTAGGATAAGATAAGGAACACACCCATTATAAAGAAATCACATTAGGAATCTCTTTTTAACATTTTTCTTAAAACACTAGTGGTTAGGAAATCTATTGGAGGCAGAAGCAGTCAAGGGTAGCTTAGGGTTAGGGTTAGGGATAGGGTTAGGGTACGGCTTAGGGTACAGGTTAGGGTTAGGGTACGGGTTAGCGTTAGGGTTAGGGTACCGTGTAGGGTATGTGTTATGGCATCATTTTCGACGTTAAGCCGCTTTTCATGTGCTTTAAAGGCGATTCGAATCTACCTCCTGAAATCTGTTTCCTGCAATTCTGCCTTGCTTTCAAATCCTCTTCGTTGCCTTCCCTGAATATATTTGGGGATGAGAGTTATCATTTATAACTCTGCAGGTCTGTGAATTGCAGTGCCCCTGAGCTCCATTTTTCAACTCGCTTTTTTGGAAGCTGGCCGCAAAAGCGCAGGATTGCTTCAGGCCCTATTCTGGTTCCGGGGTGCAGGCTGAGCCTGTGGTTAATTCTTCTTCCTGATGGGAAAATAGAGTGACCTGTGTCTGTCCCATCACCTAGAGCTAGTCTCTCATTGGTTGCCCCTCTTCCCGTTCATCCTCAGGACAAATTGCAACCTGTACGGAACAGGAGGTTAAAGGTGCTGATTCTCCAAGTAGGGAGATTGCTAGTAAAGCGGCTGGAATGGCGAACCCGAGCACAAGGAGATGAGAAATGAGGTGCGTTTTAGAAACCTTTCCAGATCAGACGGTGTACCATCTTCTGGGTTTCTCATGCATGTTATCGATGTAGGAAGATGCCCTTGAACCTGGAGATTTGGGATCCATGGGATGGGTACCACGCAGTATTACTTTAAAGTGTCTGCGTTTGCTCACCCATTCTAACAAAACCTCTCAGCCCCAAGAGTTTCCACCCTTATGTCTCATCTAGCTGTGGGTCTAGATATGGTTAACCCAGGTTGCATCACAGCCCCTGATCGAATTGTGTAAGAATTTCTCTCTCTTTCACTGTCTTTGTTTCATGGGTTTTTAAAAGTAATTTATTTTTATAATGGGGTTTAGCTGCTTTTCACTGCTGTGTTTATGCCGCTTTACACCCACTTGACTCACTTCCAGAGAGATATCAATACATAGGTTTTAAGATTCTTACTAGTCAGATATATTCTTGTGCAGTGAATAGGGGGTGTTGAGTCCAGTTCACTGAGCTAGGAATAGGCCTTGTCTATTACATATTGGGTTTATGGAACGGTATCTGAGCTAATTTGAAACCCTTGTTTTATGCATCACCCCACCCCACCCTTCCCGTTAAGCAGCCATAGTGTGTTTTCTAAATATGTGACTCTGTTCTGTTTTGTAATTCCGTTCTACTGTTACTGTTTTTACATTACCTCTATTAGTGATATCTTATGATAAGTGTGTTTTTCTGTGTGACTTATTTCAAGTTGAATCGTTGTACCTAAATCCACTCATCATGCTGCTACTAGCCTTATGATATTGATTTCATGCCCGAGTGATATTCCATTGTACATAAGTACCACAACTTCTTTATCCATTTTTCTCATCCCTGGGATATTTAAGATATACCCAAGTGGAGGTTCTTGTAACCAGAGCAGCCCTAAACTTTGGGGTGCCTGTGTCTTTTTGATTTTAATTTTCCCAATTTATACGCCCATGAGTGGATGTGCCACTTTCTCTCTAGCTGTGTTTTTTAGATGTTTTAGGAAACACCATACCCTTTTCCAGAGTCACCATTGGCAATTTACATCCCGCCCATCAGTGTAACAAGGCTCCCTTTCCTCCCTGGCCTCTCCTACCTTTCTTGTTTTTACACTTTTTTACGAAGGCCCTTTTGACCGATGGGAAGTGAGACTTCTTTGTAGTGCTGAATTTCATTTCCAGCTTGCTTGTTTGGCCAAAAAGGGCCTATGCCTTTTTTCTTGAATTTATTCAGAAAAAAACGCATATGCTCTTTTTGGCCAAGTGCATCGTTGTCGACGTTTGGCCGCTTTTCATGTGCTTTAGGGGCTATTCGAATCTAACTCCTGAAGTTTGTTTCCTGCAATTCTGCCTTGCTTTCCAATCCTGTTCATTGCCTTCCCTCAATATAGTTTTGGACGATAGTTATAATTTATAACTCTGCAGGTTTGTGAATTGCAGTGCCCCTGAGCTCCATTTTTCAACTCGCTTTTTTGGGAGCTTTCCGCAGAACCGCTGGTTTGCTTCTGGCCCTACTCTGGTTCCCGGTGGCAGGCTAAGCCTTTGCTTAATTCTTCTTCCTGTTCGGAAAGTAGAGTGACATGTGCCTGTCCGAACATCTATGGCTTGGCTCTCCTTGTTTCTCCTCCTTCCCCTTCTTCCTTTGGACAAATTCCAAATTTTGTGCAACTGGATGTTGAAGGTTCTGGCATCCTCAAGTGGGGAGATTTTAAGGAAAAAGCCTGGAGGGGTGAACCCAACAACCAGGAAATTAGGAGTTTTGGTGCCTTTTCCAAAATCTTCGTGATCCAACCGTGTTCCATCTTCTGGGTGTCACAGGCATGTTTTAGCTGTAGGAAAGGTCCCGTGTATGTAAGGAGAACACCAGGGATTTTTCCAAATCAGTGTCTCCCCGAACTCCAATCTGGGGAATTTTTAAGCTACTGGTACATGTGTGTTCATTAAGGGACTTGGGCCGTAGGCAGAGTCCGAACTTTAGATGATTGAAGTCTTCAGGTTCAGAAACGCTCACCATCGGCCTCCTTTAGTTTCCATTTTATCTGTAGTTGATAGATGATGTCGATATAAATATCTATTGTTTTTCAGATTATTTCCCCTTAGGGGTCATTACAAAATATTGAGCATAGTTCCCTGTGCTATACAGTAATTCCTTGTTGATGATATATTTTATACATAGCAGTGTGTATATGTTAATCTGAAACTGTTAATTTATCCCTCCTCCCACCTTTCCCCTTTTGTAATAAAAAATATAAGATTTTATACTTCTCAGAAATCTTGGAGCTGAAAGAGAGGTATCATTTTCAATGGAAAATCATTCAAAACAAGGTTGAAACTTCAACCAAGATTATTAGATGTACATCCTTGGAAAGAAATCACTGCATTTCTCTACTGTTGACCTGACAAATAAGACAAACCCCTCCACTGAACTTGCTTATAATAAAGTGATGGAAATATCAAATGGAAGTGTTAGAAACATCTTATTTTACACGAGCCTTATACACTGCTCTATGTTAATTACAGTTTGGCTCACACATCTGTTCATTGAAGTTACAATGTTCTCAAATTCTGTTACTGATCCTGCAGAGTGGGCCCCAACAAGGGTCTCCCTGCCCAGTGTCATTGGAGCCAACAGATCGAGACTGACTTTGGTTCAGAAGCAAAGGAAAACTTTATATTTTGATCAGAGAATGGAGAGGTGAGAGTGTGTGCTCCCCTGCGGGTTGTGGGCCGGGCTGCTGTGTAGAGATCCTGGCAGCGTCAGCGGGAGGGAGGGGGCAGAGCTCTCGAGGGCCGGGTTGGCTGGAGCTCAGGCTCTATGTCGCAGAGTCTGCACGGGGCCCCACGAGCTGAGGTGTCGGCCCAGCCATTTTGCACTAGGAAATCGGGTCTGAAGTGTCGGGTGTGGGACCTCTGCATGTGGAAACCTAGGAGCAAGTGAAATTAGACAAAGCACAAAGGAAAAAATGGTTAGACTTTATTTTATTGCCCAGATTCTATTTTCATCTCCCAGGAATTTTTAATGGGCTTTGCCAGTGACAAAGCCCTCCTCTGCCTTTTGTCCCATTCCTCATTCTTGGGGTGCTGAGGGTGCAGACACCTCTTCTGTAAATGCTTCGTGCTGAGTTGGGTGTCCTCATACCCGGGGCGAGGGGGAGGACTTCTCCCAAGCAGCCTCCAGGTGAGGTTGATTGTCCCCAGGCCTCCTCCCTCACTGCTCGTCTGCCTGAGCACCAGCATTGGAAGTTTTATAGATTCTAATGACCTTTAAGGGTCCAGGAAAGAGATGTGCAGAGACGCTGGGGGCGGGGGGGTGGGCTGTTTTACCCTGCTCCACATTGGTTCGGCCCCCTTAGGCTGACGGTTTCTGCCAGCCTAGATGCTCTGACCAGTAGTCTGCGCTTTCTTCAGTTAGGCCACTGAATTAACGTACAAACAGCACCAGGTGTCAGAGCCCTGCTTGCTCAACTCCCAGACAGTCCAGGGCCGGTGGTGATCCAGGACCATGATGGCCACTCAGTCAACGGCCTTTTGAAGTAGCCAAGAGTACAGCCGGTCTCATTGGCCACCGTCACCGCGGTGTCTGTAGGCTTTTCTATGGTGGCAGCGTTATTTACGGTTCCCCTACCAAGTTTATTAGCTCCGCTCTGGGTGCAGTAAGTCCTGTAAGCAATAGTCTGCTCTTTTGGGGCACACTCTTGTTGTTTTCTGAGAGAAGCTCCAGGTCAAGTGATGGTCACACGAGTCGTCATGGGGGCCCATTGCCCCAGGTTGTCTCTCTGGAGGTTGGGGTTGGAGGGCCTCCTCACTCGAGGTCATTGTGCCCACGGAGCAATCCCTGCAACTTCAGGGCATGGTGGGTGGTTAGGATCACCAAGTGGCGTCCTTTTCCCTTAAGAGGGAGCTGGCCTTGTGGGCTGCTGATTTCCAGGTTTTTAGATACCCCCAGTATCCTGGTCGGATGGGGTGGCTGGCCAATGCCTGGAGGGCATTCTTGCATTGTTCCATTTCAAGTGGTCCCACTTTTTGCACTAATACTCCAAGGGCGATTCGCCTTGGACCAGGAATGTAAAGGTCAAAGGGTTTAGCTAACTTAGGGAGGTCCAGGGAACGGGTCTGAATTGACTGCTCTTTCCATTCTTGAAAGGCCGCTTCTGGATTCTATTCAAAAGGATCATCATCTTTTCCTTTCAGTGTTTCATATAGAGGCCCAGCTATTAGACTGTAGTTAGGGATCCAGATGCAGCAAACCCCGGTCTCCCCAGGAACCCCTAAGCTGTCTTCTAGTTTCAGGAAGGGTGAGGCTGCAAATGGATTCTTCCCTTTCCTGGGGTGGGCTTCTCCGACCTTCTGTGCGAATGAAGCCCAGGAAGGTCACCTTAGTTTGTGATATTTGAGCCTTTTTCTTGGACACCTTCTATCTTTTATTGGCTAGGTAGTTCAGAGGCCTCCTTAGTCGGGCTGGTGATCAGAATGTCATCTGCATATTGAAGGAGGGTTCCCTTCTCCAGAGGTAGATCTCTTAGGTCTTTAGCTAACGTTTCCCCAAAGATGGTGTGGGAATTTTTGAACCCCTGGGGCAGGACGGCCCAGCAGTATTGTTTTTGTTGTATGTTGAGTCCTGCCACTCACAGCCAAAATTTCTTGTGACTCTGGGACGAATGGAATACAGAAGAAGGCATCATTGAAGTCTAATACAGAATACCATGTCCTGGTGGATGGTAGAATGACCAGCAGGGTGTAGGAATTAGGAACTACTAGATGTATATCCTCTGTGGCTTCACTGACTGTCCTGGCGTCCTCTACCAGGTCCCCAGCTGCCCACGGGGCTCTTGTGGTCAGGTCCCTCCCAGGATATGGAGCTCACCTGGGCAGGTACCCAGCAGCCCACGGGGCTGTGGTGGTTAGGCCAACTCCCAGGATATGGAGCTCACCTGGGCAGGTACCCAGCAGCCCATGGGGCCATCATGGTCAGGCCCCTCCCAGGATATGGAGCTCACCTGGGCAGGTATGCAGCAGCCCATGGGGCTCTCGTGGGCAGGCCCCTCCCTGGATATGGAGCTCCCGTGGACAGGTACCCCGGCAGGGCTGGGCACACAGGAACCGTGCACATAGCCCTCATTGCAGAGCACCCCCAGCACACCTGTCGCTCAGAGCTGACACAGAGCACCTCAGAGCAGAGCTTGAACTAACAAACAGCAGCTCCAACAGGTCTGTGACCCAAGGCTTCACTCTGTGCGGCCTCCCTCTGCCTGGTCTTCCAGGGGCTTCCACTTCAGCCGGGGCACCAGGCCTCTGTCTTCACCCACCACCCCTCCTCTCCCTGACTCCTGGGTTCCTCTCATTAGCAGAGGGTCTTCTTGAAGTTGTCTCCCACTCATGGACCAGATAAAATGATTAGAAAACAAGCCAGGGCTGCCGCCCCTTATCTATCCTGACTCTCGGGACCCTACACCTGTTCCTTGGATCTGGCCGGTGCAGCAAGGCCCATTTTCTGCAACTCTGAGCCCCTGAGGGGCGAGGATTGGCTGACCTGGGCAGCCTGACCCGGCCGGCCAGCCCTTCCCAGGTGTGCCTGGGTTGAGGTCAATATAAACACCCCTCCAGGCAGCAAAAGCCTCTGCAGCTGTGCCTGACGCCATATTCTCTGCCCCGTCAGCAGTCTCGGGGTTGGGCTGGTGGGAGGCAGTAGGGCCCACGGCTCTATGAGTGGCCCAGTGTGACTGGGGCTCTGCTGGACTTTCTGCAGGAGTTGCCGGGCTGCCACCTGCTAAAGAAGAGGATGTGTCACCCATACTTACTGCTGGAATTTCTCCCCGGGCAGAGGTAAGGAAGGAAAAAAGCAGTGGGGGCCGGGACAGGAGGGGTACCTCAGGCAGGGAAATGGAAAGTTTCCAGACGAGCGCCCGGGGCCAGGACCATCCTGGCTGGCCTGCAGGCACCAAGTCGGCCTGCGTGCTGTCGCTGGTGTGACTCCAAGCCCCTTCCTCTAGTTTTTAAAGTCTTTGCACACATTCAGGTGTTTTACCTGGGAAGGGTGGGAAAAGTTCAGCAGCAGCTGGCCTGGGGCTCAGCTCACGTTTAGTCAGAGACGCCTCCTCACGGTCCCCCAGCTTTGCAATGAGGACGCTCCTTGTGTGGGGGCTGCTGGCTGCATGGGAGATGATTCCCCACCTGTGACCAACTTCAGAATTGTTTACCACTGGAGCAAGTGCGCTGATAGGGTTTTCCTCTGTATGACCAGTTGGTTCTGTTTTTTTTTTTTTTTTCTTTTTTGGTTCAAGGTAAGTTTTATTCCTCTTTTTGTATTTATGGATATAAGCATGGAAATAATTCATTCATATAAATACGTCTATGGGAAGGACAGAACTTTTTTTTCTGTTTTATTTTTTTAAGTATTATTTATTTTTTAATTATTGAATTTATTTTATTCATTTTTTTATACAGCAGGCTCTTATTGGTTATCTATTTTATACATATAAGTGTATATATGTCAATGCCAGGCTCGCAATTCATCCCACCACCACCACCCTGCCACTTTCCCCCCTTGGTGTCCATACATTTGTTCTCTACATCTGTGTCTCTATTTCTGCCTTGCAAACCGGTTCATCTTTACCATTTTTCTAGGTTCCACAAGTATGCGTTACTATACGATATTTGTTTTTCTCTTTCTGACTTACTTCACTCTGTATGACAGTCTCTAGATCTATCCACGTCTCTACAAATGACCCAATTTCATTCCTTTTTATGGTTGAGTAATATTCCATTTTATATATGTAGCACATCTTTTCCGTTCGTCTGTCTATGGGCATTTAGGTTGCTTCCATGACCTGGCTATTGTAAATAGTGCTGCAATGAATATTGTGGTGAATATGTCTTTTTGAATTATGGTTTTCTCTGGGTATATGGCCAGTAGTGGGATTGCTGGGTCATATGGTAATTCTATTTTTAGTTTTTTAAGGAACCTCCATACTGTTCTCCATAGTGACTGTATCAATTTACATTCCCACAAATAGTGTAAGAGGGTTCCCTTTTCTCCACACCCTCTCCAGCATTTGTTGTTTGTAGATTTTCTGATGATGCCCATTCTAACTCGTGTGAGGTGATACCTCATTGTAGTTTTGGTTTATATTTCTCTAATAATTAGTGATGTTGAGCAGCTTTTCATGTGCTTCTTGGTCATCTGTATGTCTTCTTGGGACAAATGTCTATTTACGTCATCTGCCCATTTTTGGATTGGGTTGTTTGTTTGTTTACTGTTGAGCTGCATGAGCTGTTTATATACATTGGAGATTAATCTTTTGTCCATTGATTCGTTTGCAAATATTTTCTCCCATTCTGAGGGTTGTCTTTTCGTCTTGTTTGTAGTTTCCTTTGATTTGCAAAAGCTTTTAGGTTTCATTTGCTCCCATTTGTTTATTTATTTTTTATTCCATTACTCTAGGAGGTGGATCAAAAAAGATCTTGCTGTGATTTATGTCAAAGAGTATTCTTCCTATGTTTTCCTCTAAGAGTTTTATAGTGTCTGGTCTTACATTTCGGTCTCTAATCCATTTTGAGTTTATTTTTTGTGTATGGTGTTAGGGAGTGTTCTAATTTCATTCTTTTACATGTAGCTGTCCATTTTTCCCAGCACCACTTATTGAAGAGACTGTCTTTTCTCCATTGTATATACCCTTGCCTCCTTTGTCATAGATTAGTGGGCCATAAGTGTGTAGGTTTATCTCTGGGCTTTCTTTTTTTTTTTTTTTTTTTTTTTTTCTTTTACATCTTTATTGGAGTATAATTGCTTTACAATTGTGTGTTAGTTTCTGCTGTATAAAAAAGGGAATCAGCTATGCGTATACATATAACACCATATCCCCTCCCTCTTGCACCTCCCTCTCACTCCCTTATCCCACCCTTTTAGGTGGTCACAAAGCACAGAGTTGATCTCCCTGTGCTATGTGGCTGCTTCCCAGTAGCTATCAATTTTACATTTGGTAGTGTATATATGTCCATACCACTCTCTCACTTTGTCCCAGCTTACCCTTCCCTCTCCCCATATCCTCAAGTCCTTTCTCTACATCTGTGTCCTTAATCCTTTCCTGCCCCTAGGTTCTTCATAAACTTTTTTTTTTTTTTAGATTCCATATATATGTGTTAGCATACGGTATTTGTTTTTCTCTTTCTGACTTACTTCACTCTGTAGGACAGACTCTAGATCCATCCACCTCACTACAAATAACTCAATTTCGTTTCTTTTTATGGCTGAATAATGTTCCATTGTATATATGTGCCACATCTTCTTTATCCATTTATCTGTTGATGGACACTTAGGTTGCTTCCATGTCCTGGCTATTGTAAATAGAGCTACAGTGAACATTGTGGTACATGACTCTTTTTGAATTATGGTTTTCTCAGGGTAAATGTCCAGGAGTGGGTTTGCTGGGTTGTATGGTAGTTCTAGTTTTAGTTTTTAAGGAACCCCCATACCGTTCTCCCTAGTGGCTATATCAATTTACATTCCCACCAACAGTGCAAGAGGGTTCCCTTTTCTCCAATAAATGCCTCTCCAGCATTTATTGTTGGTAGATTTTTTGATGATGGCCATTCTGACTGGTGTGAGGTGATACCTCCCTGTAGTTTTAATTTGCATTTCTCTAATGATTAGTGATGTTCAGCATCCTTTCATGTGTTTGTTGGCAACCTGTATATCTTCTTTGGAGAAATGCCTATTTAGGTCTTCTGCCCATTTTTGGATTGGGTTGTTTGGTTTTGTGATATTGAGCTACATGAGCTGCTTTTTGGAGATTAATCCTTTGCCATTTGCTTCATTTGAAAATATTTTCTCCCATTCTGATGGTTGTCTTTTCATCTTGCTTATGTTTTCCTTTGCTGTGCAAAAGAATTTATGTTTTATTCGGTCCCATTTTTTTATTTTTGTTTTTATTTCCATTTCTCTAGGAGGTGGGTCAAAAAGGATCTTGCTGTGATTTATGTCATAGACTGTTCTGCTTATGTTTTCCTCTAAGAGTTTTATAGTGGCTGGTCTTATATTTAGGTCTCTAATCCATTTTGAGTTTATTTTTGTGTATGGTGTTAGGGAATGTACTAATTTCATTCTTTTACATGTAGCTGTCCAGTTTTCCCAGCACCACTTACTGAAGACACTGTCTTTTCTCCATTGTATACCCTTGCCTCCTTTGTCATAGATTAGTTAACCATAGGTACGTGGGTTTATCTCTGTGCTTTCTATCCTGTTCTATTGACCTATATTTCTGTTTTTGTGTCAGTACCATATTATTTTGATTACTGTAGCTTTGTAATATAGTCTGAAGTCTGGAAGTCTGATTCCTCCAGCTCTTTTTTTTCCCCCTCAAAACTGCTTTGGCTATCCAGGGTCTTTTGTGTCTCCCTACAAATTTTAAGATTTTTTTTTCTTGTTCTTTAGAAAATGCCAAAGGTATTTTGATCGGGATTGCATTGAATCTGTAGATTGCTTTGGGTAGTATAGTCATTTTCACAATATTGATTCTTCTAATCCAAGGACATGGTATATGTCTCCATCTGTTTAAATCATCTTTGATTTCTTTCATCAGTGTCTTATAGTTTTCTGAGTACAGGTCTTTTACTTCCTTAGGTAGGTTTATTCCTAGGTATTTTATTCTTTTTGTTGCAGTGTTTCCTTAATTTCTCTTTCTGATCTTTCATTGTTAGTGTATAAGAATGCAAGCAATTTCTGTGCATTAATTTTGTATCCTGCAACTTTACCAAATTCATTGATTAGCTCCAGTGGTTTTCTGGTGGCATCTTTAAGATTCTCTATCTATGATATCATGTCATCTGCAAACAGTGACAATTTTACTTCTTTTTTTCCTTTTTGTATTCCTTTTATTTCTTTTTCTTCTCTGATTGCCATGGCTAGGACTTCCAAAACTATGTTGAATAGCAGTGGTGAGAGTGGACATCCTCGTCTTGTTTCTGATCTTAGAGGAAACGCTTTCAGTTTTTCACCATTGAGAATGCTGTTTGCTGTGGGTTTGTCATATATGGCCTTTATTATGTTGAGGTAGTTTCCCTCTATGCCCACACTCTGCAGAGTTTTTATCGTAAATGAGTGTTGAATTTTCTCAAAATCTTTTCCTTCATCTATTGAGATGACCATATGGTTTTATTATACAATTTGTTAATATGGTGTATCACATTGATTTGTGTATATTGAAGAATCCTTGCATCCCTGGGATAAACCCCACTTGATCATGGTGTATGATCCTTTTAATGTGTTGTTCGATTCTGTTTGCTAGTATTTTGTTGAGGATTTTTGCATCTATATTCATCAGTGATATTGGTCTATAATTTTCTTTCCTTGTAGTATCTCTGTCTGATTTTGGTATCAGGGTGATGGTGGTCTCATAGAATGAGTTTGGGAGTGTTCCTTCCCCTGCAATTGTTTTGAAGAATTTGAGAAGGTTGGGTGTTAGCTCTTCTGTAAATGTTTGATAGAATTCACCTGTGATGCCATCTGGTTCTGGACTTTTGTTTGTTGGACGATTTTTAATCACAGTTTCAATTTCATTGCTTGTGATAGGTTTGTTCATATTTTCTATTTCTTCCTGCTTCAGTCTTTGAAGGTTATCCCTTTCTAAGAATTTGTCCATTTCTTCCAGATTGTCCATTTTATTGGCACAGAGTTGCTTGTAGTAGTCTCTTAGGATGCTTTGTATTCCTGTGGTGTCTGTTGTAACTTCTCCTTTTTCACTTCTAATTTTGTTGATTTGCGTCCTCTCCCTCTTTTTCTTGAGTCTGCCTAAAGGTTGATCATTTTTGCTTATCTTCTCAAAGAACCAGCTTTTAGTTTTATTGATCTTTGCTTTCGTTTTCTTTGTTTCTATTTCATTTATTTCTGCTCTGATCTTTATGATTTCTTTCCTTCTACGAACTTTGGGTTTTGTTCTTCTTTCTCTATTTCCTCTAGGTGTAAGGTTAGATTGTTTATTTGAGATTTTTCTTGTTTCTTCAGGTAGGCTTGTATTGCTATAAACTTCCCTCTTAGAACTCCTTTTGCTGCATCCCATAGGTTTTGGATCATCGTGTTTTTGTTGTCATTTGTCTCTAGGTAGTTTTTGATTTCCTCTTTGATTTCTTCAGTGATCTCTTGGTTATTTAGTAACGTATTGTTTAGCCTCCATGTGTTTGTGTTTTTTCCGTGTAATTGATTTCTAATCTCATAGCATTGTGGTCGGAACAGCAGATTGATATGATTTCAGTTTTCTTAAATTTACTGAGGCTTTATCTGTGACCCAAGATGTGATCTATCCTGGAGAATGTTCCGTGTGCAGTTGAGAAGAATGTGCAATCTGCTGTTTTTGGATGGCTTGTCCTATAAGTATCAATTAACTCTATCTGGTCTATTGTGTCATTTAAAGCTTGTGTTTCCTTATTAATTTTCTGTCTGGCTGATCTCCACTGGTGTAAGTGAGCTGTTAAAGTCCCCCGCTATTATTGTGTTACTGTCGATTTCCTCTTTTAGAGCTGTTAGCAGTTGCCTTATACATTGAGGTGCTCCTATTTTGGGTACATATATATTTATAATTGTTATATCTTCTTCTTGGATTGATCCCTTGACCATTATGTAGTGTCTTTCCTTGTCTCTTGTAACATTCTTTATCTTAAAGTCTATTTTATCTGATATGAGTATGGCTACTCCAGCTTTCTTTTGATTTTCATTTGCATAGAATATATTTTTCCATCGCCTCACTTTCAGTCTGTATGTGTCCCTAGGTCTGAAATGGGTCTCTTGTAGACAGCATATATATGGGTCTTGTTTTTGTATCCATTCAGCGAGCCTGTGTCTTTTGGTTGGAACATTTAGTGCATTCACGTTTAAGGTAATTATCGATATGTATGTTCCTACTACTATTTTCTTAATTGTTATGGGTTTGTCTTGGTGGGTCCTTTTCTTCTCTTGTGTTTCCCACTTAGAGAAGTTCCTTTAGCATTTGGTGTAGAGCTGGTTGCATGGTGCTGAATTCTCTTAGCTTTTGCTTGTCTGTAAGGCTTTTGATTTCTCCATCAAATCTGAATGAGCTCTTTGCAGGGTGGAGTACTCTTGGTTGTAGGTTCTTCCCTTTCATCACGTTAAATTTATCATGCCACTTCCTTCTGGCTTGTAGATTTTCTGCTGAGAAATCAGCTGTTATCCTTATGGGAGTTCCCTTGTATGTTATTTGTCATTTTTCCCTTGCTGCTTTCAATAATTTTTCTTTGTCGTTAATTTTTGTCAATTTGACTACTATGTGTCTTGTCATTTTTCTCCTTTGGTTTATCCTGCCTGGGAGACTCTGTGCTTCTGGACTTGGGTGGCTATTTCTTTTCCCATGCTAGGGAAGTTTTTGACCATAATCTCTTCAAATATATTCTCGGGTCCGTTCTCTCTCTCTTCTCCTTCTGGGACCCCTATAATGCGAATGTTGTTGCGTTTAATGTTGTCCCAGAGGACTCTTAGGGTGTCTTCATTTATTTTCATTCTTTTTCTTTATTCTGTTCCATGGCAGTGATTTCCACCTTTCTGTCTTCCAGGTCACTTATCCGTTCTTCTGCCACAGTTATTCTGCTACTGATTCCTTCTAGTGTATTTTTCATTTCAGTTATTACATTGTTCACCTCTGTTTGTTTGTTCTTTAATTCTTCTAGGTGTTTGTTCCTTAATTCTTCTAGGTCTTTGTTAAGCATTTCTTGCGTCTTCTCGATCTTTGCCTCCTATCTTTTTCCAAGGTCTTGGCTCAACTTCACTATCATTGTTCTGAATTCTTTTTCTGGAAGGTTCCCTATCTCCACCTCATTTCGTTTTTTTTCTGGGGTTTTATCTTGTTCCTTGATCTGGTATAAAGTCCTCTGCCTTTTCATTTTGTCTATCTTTCTGTGAATGTGGTTTTCCTTCCACAGGCTGCAGAATTGTAGTTCTTCTTGCTTCTGCTGTCTGCTCTCCGGTGGATGAGTCTATCTTAGAGGCTTGTGCAAGCTTCCTGATGGGAGGGACTGGTGGTGGGTAGAGCTGGGTGTTGCTTTGGTGGGCAGAGCTTTAATCCGCTTGTCTACAGATTAAATAAAACTTTAATAAAAAGTTTAATCTGCTTGTCTGCTGATGCATGGGGCTGGGTTCCCTCCCTGTTGGTTGTTTGGCCTGAGGCGACCCAGCACTGGAGCCTACCTTGCTCTTGGTGGGGCTAATGGCGGACTCTGGGAGGGCTCACACCAAGGAGTATTTCCCAGAACTTCTGCTGCCAGTGTCGTTGTCCTCACGGTGAGCCACAGACACAGCCACCACCTGCCTCTGCAGGAGACCCTCTAAAAGTAGCAGGTAGTTCTGGTCATTCTCCTACGGGGTCACTGCTCCTTCCCCTGGGTCCTGATGTGCACACTACTTTGTGTGTGCCCTCCAAGAGTGGAGTATCTGAGTGGAGTTGAGACTCTGAGACTCTGTGTGGAGTCGCACAGACTCTGGGTCCTGTGAAGCTTCGATGTTTTGTGATTCTAGAAATCCTATAGAAGACGGTCCACAGCAGGTGAAGCTAATGTTGTCAGTAGAGGTGTTGAAGCCAAAGATCTGCAGTTCCGACTAGAGGTGCCGAGGTACATACAGGACAAAATCATCTCGTGTGAATGTAGTTCAGGCATGTTTAAGATGAATGCAGTCATGTTAATGCCTACCGTATTCTATCTTGAGCCTCTCCTCAGGGACCCCCTCCTCAGTTCCTGAGGCTCCTGTAAGTCATGTACAGGGGACTGGAGAGTGGGCTCTGTCCAGTCTGAGCCCTGAGTTACCCTGTGTGTATCTTAGGATACTTTGTATTTCTGTGGTGTCTGTTGTAACATCATCTCTTTCATTTCAGATTTATTTGGGCCCTCTCTTTTTTAACAAAACATACTACTGTTGTCTTTTATTCTTTACAGAAGTTTAATAAGTGTTTGATCTACTATCCTTACCCTATGTATACTTTTTGCAGTGAGATTTTTACTTTTCTTTGTTTCCTTGTTACTATCAATAATTAGTGAGACTTCTTTTAAGCTACCTTCAACATTGCTTATAAAGCTGCTTTATTAGTGATGACAGAGCCTTAATGGAAGTCATGTTCTGGTTGTAAATTAGAATGCAATGTGCCAGCAAAAAGCCCCTTAAGTTTATGTCTCATTACTTCTTGTTCTTTTTTTAATTTAATTTTTATTTTTTGTCAGAGCAAATTTGATTAAAATGTTTTGTTTCTTCTAGGTGTGCAAGATGTGGTTCTTTTAAACATATACATATATCTATTCTTCTTTGGATCATTTTCCCATGTAGGTTATGACACAATGTTGAGTAGTCTTGTCTTGGTATTACGTAGGTCTTTGGTGATTACATATTTCACATGTGTTTCTATATCTATCTTAACCCCAATATCCTAATGTATCCAATCCTCACACCTTTCCATTTGGTGAACCATAAGTTTGTTTAATGAATCTGTGATTGCATTTCTCTGTGGAAATATCTTCATTGGTATCAATTTTTAGCTAAGACCTATAAGTGATATTATAGGATATGTGTCTTTTGCTTTCTGACTTAGTACAATTTGCCTGATTACCTCAAGAATCATACACGGTGCTGCAAATGGCATTGTTTCATTTTTTTCCCTGGCTAATATTCCATCTGTACGTGTACCAGTTCGTCTTTGGCCACGCATCTCTTGATGGACTTTTTGGTTGCCTCCATGTCTTGGCTATTGTAATACTGCTGCAATGCACATTTGCTTGCCTGTGTCTTTCCAGTTCTATCTTCTTATGTTATAGGCCAAGGAGTGGGCTTGCTGTATCATATGGTAGCTCAGTGTGTACGTTTTAAAGGCACCACCATTCAGTTCTCATTAGTGGCTCTTTCCAGGTTACGTCCCACTTAAAGTTGAGGGTATGCATTTCTCCAAAACACCTTCAGTATTTATTGTTTATAGTTTTCTTGCTGATGGTTATTCTAACAGGTGCGAGCTGATACCTCTCTGTAGTTGAATTTGCATGTATCCCATAATCTGTTGAAATTGAGCTTTAAAGCATGACCTTTTTATTTATCAAACTGTGATTACAGCTTAGTTCTTCAAAGTGTTTTCTTAAAGTATGTGTCACATTTTGAAAATTTTTGGCCATTACCTCCTTCAAGACATTTTGAAGGCAGGTTTCATTTACAGCCCTGAAGTACTTGTTCATATGAAGTGACCAATAGCACAGGTTTTAAAGCTGCTTTTGCAGGTAACGGCCAGAGGGTGGCAGCCTTTCTACGTTCCCCAATCTGGTAACTAGGGAAAGAGAACTTCAGCCCCAAGAGTGTACAGTTTTATTTCTCACCCAGCTGTGGGTCTAGATATGGTCAAACCAGGTTGAATCACAGCCCCTGAAAGAATTTTGTAAGAATTTCTCTCTCTTTAACTGTCTTTGATTTTTTTCTTGTAATTTATTTTTATAATGGGGTTTAGCTGATTTTCACTGCTGTGTTTATGCCGCTTTACACCCACTTGATTCACTTACAGAGAGATATCAATACATAGGTTTTAAGATTCTTACTAGTCAGTTATATTCATGTATGGTGAATAGCGGGTGTTGAGTCCAGTGCACTGAGCAAGGAGTAGGTCTTCTCTATTACATATTTGGTTTCTGGAACGCTATCTGTGCTAATTTCAAACCCTTGTTTTATACCTCACCGCACCTCACCTTTCCCGTTAAGCAGCCATAGTGTGTTTTCTAAATGTGTGACTCTGTTTTGTTTTCTAATTCAGTTCATGTGTAGCAATTTTTACATTCCCTCTATAAGTGATAGCTTATGATAAGTGTCTTTTTCTGTGTGACTTATTTCACTTAGAATCATCGTACCTAAATCCACTCATCATGCTTATACTAGCCTTATGACATTGATTTCATGGCTGAGTGATATTCCATTGTACCTAAGTACCACAACTTCTTTATCCATTTTTCTCTTTCCTGGGATATTTAAGGTGTACTGAAGTGGAGGTTCTTTTCAACAGAGCAGCCGTAAACTTTGGGGTGCCTGTGTCTTGTTGATTTTTAGTTTTCCCAGTTTATAGGCCCATGAGTGGAAGTGCCCCATGCTCTCTACCTGTGTGATTTAGATGTTTTAGGAAACAGCATACCCTTCTTCAGAGTTGCCATTGGCAAGTTACATACCGCCCATCAGCATAACAAGGCTCCCTTTCCTCCCTGCCCTCTCATGCATTTCTGGTTTTTACACTTTTTTAGGAAGGCCCTCTTGACCACTGGGAAGCAAGAGTTCTTTGTAGCGCTGATTTCCCTTTCCAGGTTGCTTGGTTGGCCAAAAAGGGCGAATGTGTTTTCTCCTGAATATATTCAGGAAAAAACGCATTTGCCCTTTTTGGCCAAGTTCAGCATTGTCGACGTTTTGCCGCTTTTCATGCTTTAGGGGCGATTCAAATCTACCTCCTGAAATCTGTTTCCTGCAATGCTGCCATGCTTTCAAATCCTCTTCGCTGACTTCCCTCAATATATTTTTTGAGGAGAGTTATCATTTATAACTCTGCAGGTTTGTGAAAAACAGTGACCCTAAGGTCCATTTCTCAATTCGCTTTTTTGGCAGCTGGCTGCAAATCAACAGGATTGCTTCAGACCCTATTCTGGTTCCGGGGGGCAGGCTGAACCTTTGGTTAATGCTTCTTCCTGATTGGAAATTAGAGTGACCTGTGCCTGTCCCAACACCTAGAGCTAGTCTCTCATTGGTTCCCCCTCTTCCCGTTCATCCTCAGGACAAATTGCAACCTGTACGAAACAGGGGGTGAAAGTTGCTGATTCTCCAAGTGGGGAGATTGCTAGTAAAGCGGCTGGAAAGGCGAACCCGAGAACAAGGAGATGAGAAATGAGGTGCGTTTTTGAAACCTTTCCCGATCACACGATGTAGCATCCTCTGGGTTTCCCATGTATGTATATGCTGTAGGAAGATGCCCTTGAACCTGGAGATTTGGGACTCATGGAATGGGTACCACGCACTATTACTTTAAAGGGTCTGCGATTGCTCACCCAACCTCACTAATCCTCTAAGCCGCAAGAGTGTCCAGCCTTATGTCTCATCCAGCTGTGGGTCTAGATATGGTCAATCCAGGTTGCATCACAGCCAGTGAAAGAATTTTGTAAGAATTTCTGTACCTTTCACTTTTTTTTTTGTAGTTTATTTTTAAAATGGGGTTTAGCTGCTTTTCACTGCTGTGTTTATGCCGCTTTACACCCACTTGACACACTATCAGAGAGATATCAATACATAGGTTTTAAGATTCTTACTAGTCAGATATATTCTTGTGTGGTGAATACGGGGTGTTGAGTCCAGTTCACTGAGCAAGGAGTAGGTATTGTCTATTATTACATATTGGGTTTATGGTACGGTATCTGAGCTTATTTGAAACCCTTGTTTTATGCATCACCCCAACTCACCTTTCCCGTTAAGCAGCCATAGTGTACTTTCAAAATGTGTGACTCTGTTCTGTTTTGTAATTCAGTTCAAGGGTAACGGTTTTTACATTCCCTCTATAAGTGATAGCTTATGATAAGTGGCCTTTTCTGTGTGACTTATTTCACTTAGAATCATCGTACCTAAATCCACTCATCATGCTGCTACTAGCCTTAGGACATTGATTTCATGGCTGAGTGATATTCCATTGTACATAAGGATCTCAACTTCTTTATCCATTTTTCTCTTTCCTGGGATATTTAAGGTGGAATGAAGTGGAGGTTTCTGTCAAGAGAGCAGCCCTAAACTTTGGGGTGCCTGTGTCTTGCTGATTTTTAGTTTTCCCAATTTCTACACCCATGAGTGGAAGTGCCCTATGCTCTCTAAGCTGTGTTTTTTAGATGTTTCAGGACACACCGTACAGTGTTCCAGAGTGGCTGTTGGCAATTTACATCCCGCTCCTCAGCGTAGCAAGGCTCCCATTTCTCCATGGCCTGTCCTGCCTTTCTGGTTTTGACACTTTTTTCAGCATGGCCCTTTGACCTATGGGAAGCGAGACTTCTTTGTAGCGCTGATTTGCTTTTCCAGGTTGCTTGGTTGGCGAAAAAGGGCGTATGCGTTTTTTCCTGAATATATTCAGGAAAAAACGCATACGCACTTTTTGGCCAAGGGCATCATTGTCCACGTTTTGCCGCTTTTCATTGTGCTTTAAAGGCGATTCGAATCTACCTCCTGAAATCTGTTTCCTGCAATTCTGCCTTGCTTTCAAATCCTCTTCGTTGCCTTCCCTCAATATATTTGTGGACGACAGGTATCATTTATAACTCTGCAGGTCTGTGAATTGCAGTGCCCCTGAGCTCCATTTTTCAACTCGCTTTTTTGGGAGCTGGCCGCAAAAGAACGGGATTGCCTCAGGCCCTATTCTGGTTCCGGGGGGCAGGCGGGGCCTGTGGTTAATTCTTCTTCCTGATGGGAAAATAGAGTGACCTGTGCATGTCCCAACACCTAGAGCTAGTCTCTCATTGGTTCCCCCTCTTCCCGTTCATCCTCAGGACAAACTGCAACCTGTACAGAACCGGAGGTTAAAGGTGCTGATTCTCCAAGTAGGGAGATTGCTAGTAAAGTAGCTGGAATGGCGAACCCGAGCACAAGGAGATGAGAAATGAGGTGCGTTTCAGAAACCTTTCCCGATCAGACGGTGTACCATCTTCTGGGTTTCTCGTGCATGTTTTCAATGTAGGAAGATGCCCTTGAACCTGGAGATTTGGGCCCCATGGGATGGGTACCACGCAGTAGTACTTTAAAGGGTCTGCGTTTGCTCACCCAACCTCACCAATCCTCTCAGCCCCAAGAGTGTCCACCCTTATGTCTCATCTAGCTGTGGGTCTAGATATGGTCAATCCAGGTTGCATCACAGCCCCTGAACGAATTGTGTAAGAATTTCTCTCTCTTTCACTCTCTTTGTTTCATGGGTTTTTAAAAGTAATTTATTTTGATAATGGGGTTTCGCTGCTTTTCACTGCTGTGTTTATGCCGCTTTACACCCACTTGACACACTCCCAGAGAGATATCAATACATAGGTTTTAAGATTCTTACTAGTCAGATATATTCTTGTGCGGTGAATACGGGGTGTTGAGTCCAGTTCACTGAGCAAGGGGTAGGTCTTTTCTATTACATATTGTGTTTATAGAACGGTATCTGAGCTAATTTGAAACCCTTGTTTTATGCATCACCCCACCTCACCTTTCGCGTTAAGCAGCCATAGTGAGTTTTCAAAATGTGTGACTCTCTTCTGTTTTGTAATTCAGTTCAAGGGTAACGGTTATTACATTCCCTCTATAAGTGATATCTTATGATAAGTGTCTTTTTCTGTGTGACTTATTTCACTTAGAATTGTCGTAGCTAAATCCACTCATCATGCTGCTACTAGCCTTAGGACACTGATTTCATGGCTGAGTGATATGCCATTGTACATAAGGACCTCAAGTTCTTTATCCATTTTTCTCTTTCCTGGGATATTTAAGGTGGAATGAAGTGGAGGTCCTTGTCAACAGAGCAGCCCTAAACTTTGGGGTGCCTGTGTCTTGCTGATTTTTAGTTTTCCCAATTTGTACACCCATGAGTGGAAGTGCCCTATGATCTCTAAGCTGTGTGTTTTAGATGTTTCAGGACACACCGTACACTTCTCCAGAGTGGTTGTTGGCAATTTACATCCCGCCCATTAGCGTAGCAAGGCTCCCATTTCTCCATGGCCTGTCCTGCATTTCTGGTTTTTACAGTTTTTTCAGCATAGCCCTATTGACCGATGGGAAGCGAGACTTCTTTGTAGCGCAGATTTGCATTTCCAGGTTGCTTGGTTGGCCAAAAAGGGCGTATGCGTTTTTTCCTGGATATATTCACGAAAAAACGGATACGCCCTTTTTGGCCAAGGGCATCAATGTCGACGTTTTGCCTCTTTTCTTGTGCTTTAAAGGCGATTTGTATCTTCCTCCAGAAATCTGTTTCTTGAAATTCTGCCTTGCTTTCAAATTCTCTTCGTTGCCTTCCCTCAATATATTTGTGGACGAGAGTTATTATTTATTACTCTGCAGGTTTGTGAATTGCAGTGCCCCTGAGCTCCATTTTTCAACTCTCTTTTTTGGGAGCTGGCCGCAAAAGCGCAAGATTGCTTCAGGCCCTATTCTGGTTCCGGGGGGCAGGCTGAGCCTGTGGTTAATTCTTCTTCCTGATGGGAAAATAGAGTGACCTGTGCCTGTCCCAACACCTAGAGCTAGTCTCTCATTGGTTTCCCCTCTTCCCGTTCGTCCTCAGGACAAATTGCAACCTGTACGGAACAGGAGGTTAAAGGTGCTGATTCTCCAAGTAGGGAGATTGCTAGTAAAGAAGCTGGAATGGCGAACCCGAGCACAAGGAGATGAGAAATGAGGTGCGTTCTAGAAACCTTTCCCAATCACACGTTGTACCATCTTCTGGGTTTTTTATGCATGTTTTCGATGTAGGAAGATGCCCTTGAACCTGGAGATTTGGGACCCATGGGATGGGTAACACGCAGTATTACTTTAAAGGGTCTGCGTTTGCTCACCAAACCTCACCAATCCTCTCAGCCCCAAGAGTGTCCACCCTTATGTCTCATCCAGCTTTGGGTCTAGATATGGTCAATCCAGGTTGCATCACAGCCCCTGAACGAATTGTGTAAGAATTTCTCTCCCTTTCACTCTCTTTGTTTCATGGGTTTTTAAAAGTAATTTATTTTGATAATGGGGTTTCACTGCTTTTCACTGCTGTGTTTATGCCGCTTTACACCCGCTTGACACACTCCCAGAGAGATATCAATACATAGGTTTTAAGATTCTTATTAGTCAGATATATTCTTGTGCGGTGAATAGGGGGTGTTGAGTCCAGTTCACTGAGCAAGGAGTAGGTCTTGTCTATTACATATTGGGTTTATGGAACCGTATCTGAGCTAATTTGAAACCCTTGTTTTATGAATCACCCCACCTCACCTTTCGCGTTAAGCAGCCATAGTGAGTTTTCAAAATGTGTGACTCTGTTCTGTTTTGTAATTCAGTTCAAGGGTAACGGTTTTTACATTCCCTCTATAAGTGATATCTTATGATAAGTGTCTTTTTCTGTGTGACTTATTTCACTTAGAATCGTCTTACCTAAATCCAATCATCATGCTGCTACTAGCCTTAGGACATTGTTTTCATGGCTGAGTGATATTCCATTATACATAAGGACCTCCAGTTCTTTATCCATTTTTCTCTTTCCTGGGATATTTAAGGTGGAATGAAGTGGAGGTTCTTGTCAACAGAGCATCCCTAAATTTGGGGTGCCTGTGTCTTGCTGATTTTCAGTTTTCCCAATTTGTACACCCAGGAGTTGAAGTGCCCTATGCTCTCTAAGCTGTGCGTTTTAGATGTTTCAGGACACACCGTACTCTTCTCCAGAGTGGCTGTTGGCAATTTACATCCCGCCCATCAGCGTAGCAAGGCTCCCATTTCTCCATGGCCTGTCCTGCCTTTCTGGTTTGTACACTTTTTTCAACATGGCCCTTTGACCGATGGGAAGCGAGACTTCTTTGTAGCGCTGATTTGCCTTTCCAGGTTGCTTGGTTGGCCAAAAAGGGCGTATGCGTTTTTTGCTGAATATATTCAGGAAAAAACGCATGCGCCCTTTTTGGCCAAGGGCATCATTGTCCACGTTTTGCCACTTTTCATGTGCTTGAAAGGCGATTCGAATATACCTCCTGAAATCTGTTTCCTGCAATTTTGCCTTGCTTTCAAATCCTCTTCGTTGCTTTCCCTCAATATATTTGTGGACGAGAGTTATCATTTATAACTCTGCAGGTCTGTGAATTGCAGTGCCCCTGAGCTCCATTTTTCAACTCTCTTTTTTGGGAGCTGGCCGCAAAAGCGCAGGGTTGCTTCAGGCCGTATTCTGGTTCCGGGGGGCAGGCTGAGCCTGTGGTTATTTCTTCTTCCTGATGGGAAAAAATAGTGACCTCTGCCTGTCACAACACCTAGAGCAAGTCTCTCATTGGTTCCCCCACTTCCCGTTCATTCTCAGGACAAATTGCAACCTGTACAGAACAGGAGGTTAAAGGTTCTGATTCTCCAATGAAGGAGATTGCTAGTAACGCGGCTGGAATGGCGAACCCGAGCACAAGGAGATGAGAAATGAGGTGCGTTTCAGAAACCTTTCCTGATCAGACGGTGTACCATCTTCTGGGTTTATCGTGCATGTTTTCGATGTAGGAAGATGCCCTTGAACCTGGAGATTTGGGCCCCATGGGATTGGTACAACGCAGTAGTACTTTAAAGGGTCTGCGTTTGCTCACCCAACCTCACCAATCCACTCAGCCCCAAGAGTTTCCACCCTTATGTCTCATCTAGCTGTGGGTCTAGATATGGTCAATCCAGATTGCATCACAGCCCCTGAACGAATTGTGTAAGAATTTCTCTCTCTTTCACTCTCTTTGTTTCATGGGTTTTTAAAAGTAATTTATTTTGATAATGGGGTTTCACTGCTTTTCACTGCTGTGTTTATGCCGCTTTACACCCGCTTGACACACTCCCAGAGAGATATCAATACATAGGTTTAAAGATTCTTACTAGTCAGATATATTCTTTTGTGGTGAATAGGGGGTGCTGAGTCCAGTTCACTGAGCAAGGAGTAGGACTTGTCTATTACATATTGGGTTTATAGAACGGTATCTGAGCTAATTTGAAACCCTTGTTTTATGCATCACCCCACCTCACCTTTCGCGTTAAGCAGCCATAGTGAGTTTTCAAAATGTGTGACTCTGTTCTGTTTTGTAATTCAGTTCAAGGGTAACGGTTTTTACATTCCCTCTATAAGTGATATCTTATGATAAGTGTCTTTTTCTGTGTGACTTATTTCACTTAGAATCGCCGTACCTAAATCCAATCATCATGCTGCTACTAGCCTTAGGACTCTGATTTCATGGCTGAGTGATATTCCATTGTACATAAGGACCTCAACTTCTTTATCCATTTTTCTCTTTCCTGGGATATTTAAGGTGGAATGAAGTGGAGGTCCTTGTCAACAGAGCAGCCCTAAATTTGGGGTGCCTGTGTCTTGCTGATTTTCAGTTTTCCCAATTTGTACACCCATGAGTTGAAGTGCCCTATGCTCTCTAAGCTGTGTGTTTTAGATGTTTCAGGACACACCGTACTCTTCTCCAGAGTGGCTGTTGGCAATTTACATCCCGCCCATCAGCGTAGCAAGGCTCCCATTTCTCCATGGCCTGTCCTGCCTTTCTGGTTTGTACACTTTTTTCAGCATGGCCCTTTGACCGATGGGAAGCGAGACTTCTTTGTAGCGCTGATTTGCCTTTCCAGGTTGCTTGGTTGGCCAAAAAGGGCGTATGCGTTTTTTCCTGAATATATTCAGGAAAAAACGCATACGCCCTTTTTGGCCAAGGGCATCATTGTCCACGTTTTGCCGCTTTTCATGTGCTTGAAAGGCGATTCGAATCTACCTCCTGAAATCTGTTTCCTGCAATTCTGCCTTGCTTTCAAATCCTCTTCGTTGCCTTCCCTCAATATATTTGTGGACGAGAGTTATCATTTATAACTCTGCAGGTCTGTGAATTGCAGTGCCCCTGAGCTCCATTTTTCAACTCTCTTTTATGGGAGCTGGCCGCAAAAGCGCAGGGTTGCTTCAGGCCCTATTCTGGTTCCGGGCGGCAGGCTGAGCCTGTGGTTAATTCTTCTTCCTGATGGGAAAATATAGTGACCTGTGCCTGTCACAACACCTAGAGCTAGTCTCTCATTGGTTCCCCCAATTCCCGTTCATTCTCAGGACAAATTGCAACCTGTACAGAACAGGAGGTTAAAGGTGCTAATTCTCCAAGGAAGGAGATTGCTAGTAACGAGGCTGGAATGGCGAACCCGAGCACAAGGAGATGAGAAATGAGGTGCGTTTCAGAAACCTTTCCTGATCAGACGGTGTACCATCTTCTGGGTTTCTCGTGCATGTTTTCAATGTAGGAAGATGCCCTTGAACCTGGAGATTTGGGCCCCATGGGATGGGTACCACGCAGTAGTACTTTAAAGGGTCTGCGTTTGCTCACCCAACCTCACCAATCCTCTCAGCCCCAAGAGTGTCCACCCTTATGTCTCATCTAGCTGTGGGTCTAGATATGGTCAATCCAGGTTGCATCACAGCCCCTGAACGAATTGTGTAAGAATTTCTCTCTCTTTCACTCTCTTTGTTTCATGGGTTTTTAAAAGTAATTTATTTTGATAATGGGGTTTCGCTGCTTTTCACTGCTGTGTTTATGCCGCTTTACACCCACTTGACACACTCCCAGAGAGATATCAATACATAGGTTTTAAGATTCTTACTAGTCAGATATATTCTTGTGCGGTGAATACGGGGTGTTGAGTCCAGTTCACTGAGCAAGGGGTAGGTCTTTTCTATTACATATTGTGTTTATAGAACGGTATCTGAGCTAATTTGAAACCCTTGTTTTATGCATCACCCCACCTCCCCTTTCGCGTTAAGCAGCCATAGTGAGTTTTCAAAATGTGTGACTCTGTTCTGTTTTGTAATTCAGTTCAAGGGTAACGGTTATTACATTCCCTCTATAAGTGATATCTTATGATAAGTGTCTTTTTCTGTGTGACTTATTTCACTTAGAATTGTCGTAGCTAAATCCACTCATCATGCTGCTACTAGCCTTAGGACACTGATTTCATGGCTGAGTGATATTCCATTGTACATAAGGACCTCAAGTTCTTTATCCATTTTTCTCTTTCCTGGGATATTTAAGGTGGAATGAAGTGGAGGTCCTTGTCAACAGAGCAGCCCTAAACTTTGGGGTGCCTGTGTCTTGCTGATTTTTAGTTTTCCCAATTTGTACACCCATGAGTGGAAGTGCCCTATGATCTCTAAGCTGTGTGTTTTAGATGTTTCAGGACACACCGTACACTTCTCCAGAGTGGTTGTTGGCAATTTACATCCCGCCCATTAGCGTAGCAAGGCTCCCATTTCTCCATGGCCTGTCCTGCATTTCTGGTTTTTACAGTTTTTTCAGCATAGCCCTATTGACCGATGGGAAGCGAGACTTCTTTGTAGCGCAGATTTGCATTTCCAGGTTGCTTGGTTGGCCAAAAAGGGCGTATGCGTTTTTTCCTGGATATATTCACGAAAAAACGGATACGCCCTTTTTGGCCAAGGGCATCAATGTCGACGTTTTGCCTCTTTTCTTGTGCTTTAAAGGCGATTTGTATCTTCCTCCAGAAATCTGTTTCTTGAAATTCTGCCTTGCTTTCAAATTCTCTTCGTTGCCTTCCCTCAATATATTTGTGGACGAGAGTTATTATTTATTACTCTGCAGGTTTGTGAATTGCAGTGCCCCTGAGCTCCATTTTTCAACTCTCTTTTTTGGGAGCTGGCCGCAAAAGCGCAAGATTGCTTCAGGCCCTATTCTGGTTCCGGGGGGCAGGCTGAGCCTGTGGTTAATTCTTCTTCCTGATGGGAAAATAGAGTGACCTGTGCCTGTCCCAACACCTAGAGCTAGTCTCTCATTGGTTTCCCCTCTTCCCGTTCGTCCTCAGGACAAATTGCAACCTGTACGGAACAGGAGGTTAAAGGTGCTGATTCTCCAAGTAGGGAGATTGCTAGTAAAGAAGCTGGAATGGCGAACCCGAGCACAAGGAGATGAGAAATGAGGTGCGTTCTAGAAACCTTTCCCAATCACACGGTGTACCATCTTCTGGGTTTTTTATGCATGTTTTCGATGTAGGAAGATGCCCTTGAACCTGGAGATTTGGGACCCATGGGATGGGTAACACGCAGTATTACTTTAAAGGGTCTGCGTTTGCTCACCAAACCTCACCAATCCTCTCAGCCCCAAGAGTGTCCACCCTTATGTCTCATCCAGCTTTGGGTCTAGATATGGTCAATCCAGGTTGCATCACAGCCCCTGAACGAATTTTGTAAGTATTTCTCTCTCTTTCACTGTCTATGTTTTACGGGTTTTTAAAAGTCATTTATTTTTATAATGGGGTTTAGCTGCTTTTCACGGCTGTGTTTATGCGGCTTTACACCCACTTGACTTACTTCCAGAGAGATATCAATACATAGGTTTTAAGATTCTTATTAGTCAGATATATTCTTGTGCGGTGAATAGGGGGTGTTGAGTCCAGTTCACTGAGCAAGGAGTAGGTCTTGTCTATTACATATTGGGTTTATGGAACCGTATCTGAGCTAATTTGAAACCCTTGTTTTATGAATCACCCCACCTCACCTTTCGCGTTAAGCAGCCATAGTGAGTTTTCAAAATGTGTGACTCTGTTCTGTTTTGTAATTCAGTTCAAGGGTAACGGTTTTTACATTCCCTCTATAAGTGATATCTTATGATAAGTGTCTTTTTCTGTGTGACTTATTTCACTTAGAATCGTCGTACCTAAATCCAATCATCATGCTGCTACTAGCCTTAGGACTCTGATTTCATGGCTGAGTGATATTCCATTGTACATAAGGACCTCAACTTCTTTATCCATTTTTCTCTTTCCTGGGATATTTAAGGTGGAATGAAGTGGAGGTCCTTGTCAACAGAGCAGCCCTAAATTTGGGGTGCCTGTGTCTTGCTGATTTTCAGTTTTCCCAATTTGTACACCCATGAGTTGAAGTGCCCTATGCTCTCTAAGCTGTGTGTTTTAGATGTTTCAGGACACACCGTACACTTCTCCAGAGTGGCTGTTGGCAATTTACATCCCGCCCATCAGCGTAGCAAGGCTCCCATTTCTCCATGGCCTGTCCTGCCTTTCTGGTTTGTACACTTTTTTCAACATGGCCCTTTGACCGATGGGAAGCGAGACTTCTTTGTAGCGCTGATTTGCCTTTCCAGGTTGCTTGGTTGGCCAAAAAGGGCGTATGCGTTTTTTCCTGAATATATTCAGGAAAAAACGCATACGCCCTTTTTGGCCAAGGGCATCATTGTCCACGTTTTGCCGCTTTTCATGTGCTTGAAAGGCGATTCGAATCTACCTCCTGAAATCTGTTTCCTGCAATTCTGCCTTGCTTTCAAATCCTCTTCGTTGCCTTCCCTCAATATATTTGTGGACGAGAGTTATCATTTATAACTCTGCAGGTCTGTGAATTGCAGTGCCCCTGAGCTCCATTTTTCAACTCTCTTTTTTGGGAGCTGGCCGCAAAAGCGCAGGGTTGCTTCAGGCCTTATTCTGGTTCCGGGCGGCAGGCTGAGCCTGTGGTTAATTCTTCTTCCTGATGGGAAAAAAGAGTGACCTGTGCCTGTCACAACACCTAGAGCTAGTCTCTCATTGGTTCCCCCACTTCCCGTTCATTCTCAGGACAAATTGCAACCTGTACAGAACAGGAGGTTAAAGGTGCTAATTCTCCAAGGAAGGAGATTGCTAGTAACGAGGCTGGAATGGCGAACCCGAGCACAAGGAGATGAGAAATGAGGTGCGTTTCAGAAACCTTTCCCGATCAGACGGTGTACCATCTTCTGGGTTTCTCGTGCATGTTTTCAATGTAGGAAGATGCCCTTGAACCTGGAGATTTGGGCCCCATGGGATGGGTACCACGCAGTAGTACTTTAAAGGGTCTGCGTTTGCTCACCCAACCTCACCAATCCTCTCAGCCCCAAGAGTGTCCACCCTTATGTCTCATCTAGCTGTGGGTCTAGATATGGTCAATCCAGGTTGCATCACAGCCCCTGAACGAATTGTGTAAGAATTTCTCTCTCTTTCACTCTCTTTGTTTCATGGGTTTTTAAAAGTAATTTATTTTGATAATGGGGTTTCGCTGCTTTTCACTGCTGTGTTTATGCCGCTTTACACCCACTTGACACACTCCCAGAGAGATATCAATACATAGGTTTTAAGATTCTTACTAGTCAGATATATTCTTGTGCGGTGAATACGGGGTGTTGAGTCCAGTTCACTGAGCAAGGGGTAGGTCTTTTCTATTACATATTGTGCTTATAGAACGGTATCTGAGCTAATTTGAAACCCTTGTTTTATGCATCACCCCACCTCACCTTTCGCGTTAAGCAGCCATAGTGAGTTTTCAAAATGTGTGACTCTGTTCTGTTTTGTAATTCAGTTCAAGGGTAACGGTTATTACATTCCCTCTATAAGTGATATCTTATGATAAGTGTCTTTTTCTGTGTGACTTATTTCACTTAGAATTGTCGTAGCTAAATCCACTCATCATGCTGCTACTAGCCTTAGGACACTGATTTCATGGCTGAGTGATATTCCATTGTACATAAGGACCTCAAGTTCTTTATCCATTTTTCTCTTTCCTGGGATATTTAAGGTGGAATGAAGTGGAGGTCCTTGTCAACAGAGCAGCCCTAAACTTTGGGGTGCCTGTGTCTTGCTGATTTTTAGTTTTCCCAATTTGTACACCCATGAGTGGAAGTGCCCTATGATCTCTAAGCTGTGTGTTTTAGATGTTTCAGGACACACCGTACACTTCTCCAGAGTGGTTGTTGGCAATTTACATCCCGCCCATTAGCGTAGCAAGGCTCCCATTTCTCCATGGCCTGTCCTGCATTTCTGGTTTTTACAGTTTTTTCAGCATAGCCCTATTGACCGATGGGAAGCGAGACTTCTTTGTAGCGCAGATTTGCATTTCCAGGTTGCTTGGTTGGCCAAAAAGGGCGTATGCGTTTTTTCCTGGATATATTCACGAAAAAACGGATACGCCCTTTTTGGCCAAGGGCATCAATGTCGACGTTTTGCCTCTTTTCTTGTGCTTTAAAGGCGATTTGTATCTTCCTCCAGAAATCTGTTTCTTGAAATTCTGCCTTGCTTTCAAATTCTCTTCGTTGCCTTCCCTCAATATATTTGTGGACGAGAGTTATTATTTATTACTCTGCAGGTTTGTGAATTGCAGTGCCCCTGAGCTCCATTTTTCAACTCGCTTTTTTGGGAGCTGGCCGCAAAAGCGCAAGATTGCTTCAGGCCCTATTCTGGTTCCGGGGGGCAGGCTGAGCCTGTGGTTAATTCTTCTTCCTGATGGGAAAATAGAGTGACCTGTGCCTGTCCCAACACCTAGAGCTAGTCTCTCATTGGTTTCCCCTCTTCCCGTTCGTCCTCAGGACAAATTGCAACCTGTACGGAACAGGAGGTTAAAGGTGCTGATTCTCCAAGTAGGGAGATTGCTAGTAAAGAAGCTGGAATGGCGAACCCGAGCACAAGGAGATGAGAAATGAGGTGCGTTCTAGAAACCTTTCCCAATCACACGGTGTACCATCTTCTGGGTTTTTTATGCATGTTTTCGATGTAGGAAGATGCCCTTGAACCTGGAGATTTGGGACCCATGGGATGGGTAACACGCAGTATTACTTTAAAGGGTCTGCGTTTGCTCACCAAACCTCACCAATCCTCTCAGCCCCAAGAGTGTCCACCCTTATGTCTCATCCAGCTTTGGGTCTAGATATGGTCAATCCAGGTTGCATCACAGCCCCTGAACGAATTTTGTAAGTATTTCTCTCTCTTTCACTGTCTATGTTTTACGGGTTTTTAAAAGTAATTTATTTTTATAATGGGGTTTAGCTGCTTTTCACGGCTGTGTTTATGCGGCTTTACACCCACTTGACTTACTTCCAGAGAGATATCAATACATAGGTTTTAAGATTCTTATTAGTCAGATATATTCTTGTGCGGTGAATAGGGGGTGTTGAGTCCAGTTCACTGAGCAAGGAGTAGGTCTTGTCTATTACATATTGGGTTTATGGAACCGTATCTGAGCTAATTTGAAACCCTTGTTTTATGAATCACCCCACCTCACCTTTCGCGTTAAGCAGCCATAGTGAGTTTTCAAAATGTGTGACTCTGTTCTGTTTTGTAATTCAGTTCAAGGGTAACGGTTTTTACATTCCCTCTATAAGTGATATCTTATGATAAGTGTCTTTTTCTGTGTGACTTATTTCACTTAGAATCGTCTTACCTAAATCCAATCATCATGCTGCTACTAGCCTTAGGACATTGTTTTCATGGCTGAGTGATATTCCATTATACATAAGGACCTCCAGTTCTTTATCCATTTTTCTCTTTCCTGGGATATTTAAGGTGGAATGAAGTGGAGGTTCTTGTCAACAGAGCATCCCTAAATGTGGGGTGCCTGTGTCTTGCTGATTTTCAGTTTTCCCAATTTGTACACCCATGAGTTGAAGTGCCCTATGCTCTCTAAGCTGTGCGTTTTAGATGTTTCAGGACACACAGTACTCTTCTCCAGAGTGGCTGTTGGCAATTTACATCCCGCCCATCAGCGTAGCAAGGCTCCCATTTCTCCATGGTCTGTCCTGCCTTTCTGGTTTGTACACTTTTTTCAACATGGCCCTTTGACCGATGGGAAGCGAGACTTCTTTGTAGCGCTGATTTGCCTTTCCAGGTTGCTTGGTTGGCCAAAAAGGGCGTATGCGTTTTTTGCTGAATATATTCAGGAAAAAACGCATGCGCCCTTTTTGGCCAAGGGCATCATTGTCCACGTTTTTGCCACTTTTCATGTGCTTGAAAGGCGATTCGAATATACCTCCTGAAATCTGTTTCCTGCAATTTTGCCTTGCTTTCAAATCCTCTTCGTTGCTTTCCTTCAATATATTTGTGGACGAGAGTTATCATTTATAACTCTGCAGGTCTGTGAATTGCAGTGCCCCTGAGCTCCATTTTTCAACTCTCTTTTTTGGGAGCTGGCCGCAAAAGCGCAGGGTTGCTTCAGGCCCTATTCTGGTTCCGGGGGGCAGGCTGAGCCTGTGGTTAATTCTTCTTCCTGATGGGAAAAAATAGTGACCTGTGCCTGTCACAACACCTAGAGCTAGTCTCTCATTGGTTCCCCCACTTCCCGTTCATTCTCAGGACAAATTGCAACCTGTACAGAACAGGAGGTTAAAGGTGCTAATTCTCCAAGGAAGGAGATTGCTAGTAACGAGGCTGGAATGGCGAACCCGAGCACAAGGAGATGAGAAATGAGGTGCGTTTCAGAAACCTTTCCCGATCAGACGGTGTACCATCTTCTGGGTTTCTCGTGCATGTTTTCAATGTAGGAAGATGCCCTTGAACCTGGAGATTTGGGCCCCATGGGATGGGTACCACGCAGTAGTACTTTAAAGGGTCTGCGTTTGCTCACCCAACCTCACCAATCCTCTCAGCCCCAAGAGTGTCCACCCTTATGTCTCATCTAGCTGTGGGTCTAGATATGGTCAATCCAGGTTGCATCACAGCCCCTGAACGAATTGTGTAAGAATTTCTCTCTCTTTCACTCTCTTTGTTTCATGGGTTTTTAAAAGTAATTTATTTTGATAATGGGGTTTCGCTGCTTTTCACTGCTGTGTTTATGCCGCTTTACACCCACTTGACACACTCCCACAGAGATATCAATACATAGGTTTTAAGATTCTTACTAGTCAGATATATTCTTGTGTGGTGAATACGGGGTGTTGAGTCCAGTTCACTGAGCAAGGAGTAGGTCTTGTCTATTACATATTGTGTTTATAGAACGGTATCTGAGCTAATTTGAAACCCTTGTTTTATGCATCACCCCACCTCACCTTTCGCGTTAAGCAGCCATAGTGAGTTTTCAAAATGTGTGACTCTGTTCTGTTTTGTAATTCAGTTCAAGGGTAACGGTTTTTACATTCCCTCTATAAGTGATATCTTATGATAAGTGTCTTTTTCTGTGTGACTTATTTCACTTAGAATTGTCGTAGCTAAATCCACTCATCATGCTGCTACTTGCCTTAGGACACTGATTTCATGGCTGAGTGATATTCCATTGTACATAAGGACCTCAAGTTCTTTATCCATTTTTCTCTTTCCTGGGATATTTAAGGTGGAATGAAGTGGAGGTCCTTGTCAACAGAGCAGCCCTAAACTTTGGGGTGCCTGTGTCTTGCTGATTTTTAGTTTTCCCAATATGTACACCCATGAGTGGAAGTGCCCTATGCTCTCTAAGCTGTGTGTTTTAGATGTTTCAGGACACACCGTACACTTCTCCAGAGTGGCTGTTGGCAATTTACATCCCGCCCATCAGCGTAGCAAGGCTCCCATTTCTCCATGGCCTGTCCTGCCTTTCTGGTTTGTACACTGTTTTCAGCATGGCCCTTTGACCGATGGGAAGCGAGACTTCTTTGTAGCGCTGATTTGCCTTTCCAGGTTGCTTGGTTGGCCAAAAAGGGCGTAGGCGTTTTTTCCTGAATATATTCAGGAAAAAACGCCTACGCCCTTTTTGGCCAAGGGCATCATTGTCCACGTTTTGCCGCTTTTCATGTGCTTTAAATACGATTCGAATCTACCTCCTGAAATCTGTTTCCTGCAATTCTGCCTTGCTTTCAAATCCTCTTCGTTGCCTTCCCTCAATATATTTGTGGACGAGAGTTATCATTTATAACTCTGCAGGTCTGTGAATTGCAGTGCCCCTGAGCTCCATTTTTCAACTTGCTTTTTTGGGAGCTGGCCTCAAAAGCGCAGGATTGCTTCAGGCCCTATTTTGGTTCCGGGGGGCAGGCTGATCCTGTGGTTAATTCTTCTTCCTGATGGGAAAAATGTGTGACCTGTGCCTGTCACAACACCTTTAGCTAGTCTCACATTGGTTCCCCCACTTCCCGTTCATTCTCAGGACAAATTGCAACCTGTACAGAACAGGAGGTTAAAGGTGCTGATTCTCCAATGAAGGAGATTGCTAGTAACGAGGCTGGAATGGCGAACCCGAGCACAAGGAGATGAGAAATGAGGTGCGTTTCAGAAACCTTTCCTGATCAGACGGTGTACCATCTTCTGGGTTTCTCGTGCATGTTTTCGATGTAGGAAGATGCCCTTGAACCTGGAGATTTGGGCCCCATGGGATTGGTACAACGCAGTAGTACTTTAAAGGGTCTGCGTTTGCTCACCCAACCTCACCAATCCACTCAGCCCCAAGAGTTTCCACCCTTATGTCTCATCTAGCTGTGGGTCTAGATATGGTCAATCCAGATTGCATCACAGCCCCTGAACGAATTGTGTAAGAATTTCTCTCTCTTTCACTCTCTTTGTTTCATGGGTTTTTAAAAGTAATTTATTTTGATAATGGGGTTTCACTGCTTTTCACTGCTGTGTTTATGCCGCTTTACACCCGCTTGACACACTCCCAGAGAGATATCAATACATAGGTTTAAAGATTCTTACTAGTCAGATATATTCTTTTGCGGTGAATAGGGGGTGCTGAGTCCAGTTCACTGAGCAAGGAGTAGGTCTTGTCTATTACATATTGGGTTTATAGAACGGTATCTGAGCTAATTTGAAACCCTTGTTTTATGCATCACCCCACCTCACCTTTCGCGTTAAGCAGCCATAGTGAGTTTTCAAAATGTGTGACTCTGTTCTGTTTTGTAATTCAGTTCAAGGGTAACGGTTATTACATTCCCTCTATAAGTGATATCTTATGATAAGTGTCTTTTTCTGTGTCACTTATTTCACTTAGAATTGTCGTAGCTAAATCCACTCATCATGCTGCTACTAGCCTTAGGACACTGATATCATGGCTGAGTGATATTCCATTGTACATAAGGACCTCAAGTTCTTTATCCATTTTTCTCTTTCCTGGGATATTTAAGGTGGAATGAAGTGGAGGTCCATGTCAACAGAGCAGCCCTAAATTTGGGGTGCCTGTGTCTTGCTGATTTTCAGTTTTCCCAATTTGTACACCCATGAGTTGAAGTGCCCTATGCTCTCTAAGCTGTGTGTTTTAGATGTTTCCGGACACACCGTACTTTTCTCCAGAGTGGCTGTTGGCAATTTACATCCCGCCCATCAGCGTAGCAAGGCTCCCATTTCTCCATGGCCTGTCCTGCCTTTCTGGTTTGTACACTTTTTTCAACATGGCCCTTTGACCGATGGGAAGCGAGACTTCTTTGTAGCGCTGATTTGCCTTTCCAGGTTGCTTGGTTGGCCAAAAAGGGCGTATGCGTTTTTTCCTGAATATATTCAGGAAAAAACGCATACGCCCTTTTTGGCCAAGGGCATCATTGTCCACGTTTTGCCGCTTTTCATGTGCTTGAAAGGCGATTCGAATCTACCTCCTGAAATCTGTTTCCTGCAATTCTGCCTTGCTTTCAAATCCTCTTCGTTGCCTTCCCTCAATATATTTGTGGACGAGAGTTATCATTTATAACTCTGCAGGTCTGTGAATTGCAGTGCCCCTGAGCTCCATTTTTCAACTCTCTTTTTTGGGAGCTGGCCGCAAAAGCGCAGGGTTGCTTCAGGCCCTATTCTGGTTCCGGGGGGCAGGCTGAGCCTGTGGTTAATTCTTCTTCCTGATGGGAAAAAAGAGTAACCTGTGCCTGTCACAACACCTAGAGCTAGTCTCTCATTGGTTCCCCCACTTCCCGTTCATTCTCAGGACAAATTGCAACCTGTACAGAACAGGAGGTTAAAGGTGCTAATTCTCCAAGGAAGGAGATTGCTAGTAACGAGGCTGGAATGGCGAACCCGAGCACAGGGAGATGAGAAATGACGTGCGTTTCAGAAACCTTTCCCGATCAGACGGTGTACCATCTTCTGGGTTTCTCGTGCATGTTTTCAATGTAGGAAGATGCCCTTGAACCTGGAGATTTGGGCCCCATGGGATGGGTACCACGCAGTAGTACTTTAAAGGGTCTGCGTTTGCTCACCCAACCTCACCAATCCTCTCAGCCCCAAGAGTGTCCACCCTTATGTCTCATCTAGCTGTGGGTCTAGATATGGTCAATCCAGGTTGCATCACAGCCCCTGAGCGAATTGTGTAAGAATTTCTCTCTCTTTCACTCTCTTTGTTTCATGGGTTTTTAAAAGTAATTTATTTTGATAATGGGGTTTCACTGCTTTTCACTGCTGTGTTTATGCCGCTTTACACCCGCTTGACACACTCCCAGAGAGATATCAATACATAGGTTTTAAGATTCTTACTAGTCAGATATATTCTTGTGCGGTGAATACGGCGTGTTGAGTCCAGTTCACTGAGCAAGGAGTAGGTCTTGTCTATTACATATTGGGTTTATAGAACGGTATCTGAGCTAATCTGAAACCCTTGTTTTATGCATCACCCCACCTCACCTTTCGCGTTAAGCAGCTATAGTGAGTTTTCAAAATGTGTGACTCTGTTCTGTTTTGTAATTCAGTTCAAGGGTAACGGTTTTTACATTCCCTCTATAAGTGATATCTTATGATAAGTGTCTTTTTCTGTGTGACTTATTTCACTTAGAATCGTCGTACCTAAATGCAATCATCATGCTGCTACTAGCCTTAGGACTCTGATTTCATGGCTGAGTGATATTCCATTGTACATAAGGACCTCAACTTCTTTATCCATTTTTCTCTTTCCTGGGATATTTAAGGTGGAATGAAGTGGAGGTCCTTGTCAACAGAGCAGCCCTAAATTTGGGGTGCCTCTGTCTTGCTGATTTTCAGTTTTCCCAATTTGTACACCCATGAGTTGAAGTGCCCTATGCTCTCTAAGCTGTGTGTTTTAGATGTTTCAGGACACACCGTACTCTTCTCCAGAGTGGCTGTTGGCAATTTACATCCCGCCCATCAGCGTAGCAAGGCTCCCATTTCTCCATGGCCTGTCCTGCCTTTCTGGTTTGTACACATTTTTCAGCATGGCCCTTTGACCGATGGGAAGCGAGACTTCTTTGTAGCGCTGATTTGCCTTTCCAGGTTGCTTGGTTGGCCAAAAAGGGCGTATGCGTTTTTTCCTGAATATATTCAGGAAAAAACGCATACGCCCTTTTTGGCCAAGGGCATCATTGTCCACGTTTTGCCGCTTTTCATGTGCTTGAAAGGCGATTCGAATCTACCTCCTGAAATCTGTTTCCTGCAATTCTGCCTTGCTTTCAAATCCTCTTCGTTGCCTTCCCTCAATATATTTGTGGACGAGAGTTATCATTTATAACTCTGCAGGTCTGTGAATTGCAGTGCCTCTGAGCTCCATTTTTCAACTCTCTTTTTTGGGAGCTGGCCGCAAAAGCGCAGGGTTGCTTCAGGCCCTATTCTGGTTCCGGGGGGCAGGCTGAGCCTGTGGTTAATTCTTCTTCCTGATGGGAAAAAAGAGTGACCTGTGCCTGTCACAACACCTAGAGGTAGTCTCTCATTGGTTCCCCCACTTCCCGTTCATTCTCAGGACAAATTGCAACCTGTACAGAACAGGAGGTTAAAGGTGCTAATTCTCCAAGGAAGGAGATTGCTAGTAACGAGGCTGGAATGGCGAACCCGAGCACAGGGAGATGAGAAATGAGGTGCGTTTCAGAAACCTTTCCCGATCAGACGGTGTACCATCTTCTGGGTTTCTCGTGCATGTTTTCAATGTAGGAAGATGCCCTTGAACCTGGAGATTTGGGCCCCATGGGATGGGTACCACGCAGTAGTACTTTAAAGGGTCTGCGTTTGCTCACCCAACCTCACCAATCCTCTCAGCCCCAAGAGTGTCCACCCTTATGTCTCATCTAGCTGTGGGTCTAGATATGGTCAATCCAGGTTGCATCACAGCCCCTGAGCGAATTGTGTAAGAATTTCTCTCTCTTTCACTCTCTTTGTTTCATGGGTTTTTAAAAGTAATTTATTTTGATAATGGGGTTTCACTGCTTTTCACTGCTGTGTTTATGCCGCTTTACACCCGCTTGACACACTCCCAGAGAGATATCAATACATAGGTTTTAAGATTCTTACTAGTCAGATATATTCTTGTGCGGTGAATACGGCGTGTTGAGTCCAGTTCACTGAGCAAGGAGTAGGTCTTGTCTATTACATATTGGGTTTATAGAACGGTATCTGAGCTAATTTGAAACCCTTGTTTTATGCATCACCCCACCTCACCTTTCGCGTTAAGCAGCTATAGTGAGTTTTCAAAATGTGTGACTCTGTTCTGTTTTGTAATTCAGTTCAAGGGTAACGGTTTTTACATTCCCTCTATAAGTGATATCTTATGATAAGTGTCTTTTTCTGTGTGACTTATTTCACTTAGAATCGTCGTACCGAAATCCAATCATCATGCTGCTACTAGCCTTAGGACTCTGATTTCATGGCTGAGTGATATTCCATTGTACATAAGGACCTCAACTTCTTTATCCATTTTTCTCTTTCCTGGGATATTTAAGGTGGAATGAAGTGGAGGTCCTTGTCAACAGAGCAGCCCTAAATTTGGGGTGCCTGTGTCTTGCTGATTTTCAGTTTTCCCAATTTGTACACCCATGAGTTGAAGTGCCCTATGCTCTCTAAGCTGTGTGTTTTAGATGTTTCAGGACACACCGTACTCTTCTCCAGAGTGGCTGTTGGCAATTTACATCCCGCCCATCAGCGTAGCAAGGCTCCCATTTCTCCATGGCCTGTCCTGCCTTTCTGGTTTGTACACTTTATTCAACATGGCCCTTTGACCGATGGGAAGCGAGACTTCTTTGTAGCGCTGATTTGCCTTTCCAGGTTGCTTGGTTGGCCAAAAAGGGCGTATGCGTTTTTTCCTGAATATATTCAGGAAAAAACGCATACGCCCTTTTTGGCCAAGGGCATCATTGTCCACGTTTTGCCGCTTTTCATGTGCTTGAAAGGCGATTCGAATCTACCTCCTGAAATCTGTTTCCTGCAATTCTGCCTTGCTTTCAAATCCTCTTCGTTGCCTTCCCTCAATATATTTGTCGACGAGAGTTATCATTTATAACTCTGCAGGTCTGTGAATTGCAGTGCCCCTGAGCTCCATTTTTCAACTCTCTTTTTTGGGAGCTGGCCGCAAAAGCGCAGGGTTGCTTCAGGCCCTATTCTGGTTCCGGGGGGCAGGCTGAGCCTGTGGTTAATTCTTCTTCCTGATGGGAAAAAAGAGTGACCTGTGCCTGTCACAACACCTAGAGCTAGTCTCTCATTGATTCCCCCACTTCCCGTTCATTCTCAGGACAAATTGCAACCTGTACAGAACAGGAGGTTAAAGGTGCTAAGTCTCCAAGGAAGGAGATTGCTAGTAACGAGGCTGGAATGGCGAACCCGAGCACAGGGAGATGAGAAATGAGGTGCGTTTCAGAAACCTTTCCCGATCAGACAGTGTACCATCTTCTGGGTTTCTCGTGCATGTTTTCAATGTAGGAAGATGCCCTTGAACCTGGAGATTTGGGCCCCATGGGATGGGTACCACGCAGTAGTACTTTAAAGGGTCTGCGTTTGCTCACCCAACCTCACCAATCCTCTCAGCCCCAAGAGTGTCCACCCTTATGTCTCATCTAGCTGTGGGTCTAGATATGGTCAATCCAGGTTGCATCACAGCCCCTGAACGAATTGTGTAAGAATTTCTCTCCCTTTCACTCTCTTGTTTCATGGGTTTTTAAAAGTAATTTATTTTGATAATGGGGTTTCGCTGCTTTTCACTGCTGTGTTTATGCCGCTTTACACCCACTTGACACACTCCCAGAGAGATATCAATACATAGGTTTTAAGATTCTTACTAGTCAGATATATTCTTGTGCGGTGAATACGGGGTGTTGAGTCCAGTTCACTGAGCAAGGAGTAGGTCTTGTCTATTACATATTGTGTTTATAGAACGGTATCTGAGCTAATCTGAAACCCTTGTTTTATGCATCACCCCACCTCACCTTTAGCGTTAAGCAGCCATAGTGAGTTTTCAAAATGTGTGACTCTGTTCTGTTTTGTAATTCAGTTCAAGGGTAACGGTTTTTACATTCCCTCTATAAGTGATATCTTATGATAAGTGTCTTTTTCTGTGTGACTTATTTCACTTAGAATTGTCGTAGCTAAATCCACTCATCATGCTGCTACTAGCCTTAGGACACTGATTTCATGGCTGAGTGATATTCCATTGTACATAAGGACCTCAAGTTCTTTATCCATTTTTCTCTTTCCTGGGATATTTAAGGTGGAATGAAGTGGAGGTCCTTGTCAACAGAGCAGCCCTAAACTTTGGGGTGCCTGTGTCTTGCTGATTTTTAGTTTTCCCAATTTGTACACCCATGAGTGGAAGTGCCCTATGCTCTCTAAGCTGTGTGTTTTAGATGTTTCAGGACACACCGTACACTTCTCCAGAGTGGCTGTTGGCAATTTACATCCCGCCCATCAGCGTAGCAAGGCTCCCATTTCTCCATGGCCTGCCCTGCCTTTCTGGTTTGTACACATTTTTAAGCATGGCCCTTTGACCGATGGGAAGCGAGACTTCTTTGTAGCGCTGATTTGCCTTTCCAGGTTGCTTGGTTGGCCAAAAAGGGCGTATGCGTTTTTTCCTGAATATATTCAGGAAAAAACGCATACGCCCTTTTTGGCCAAGGGCATCATTGTCCACGTTTTGCCGCTTTTCATGTGCTTGAAAGGCAATTCGAATCTACCTCCTGAAATCTGTTTCCTGCAATTCTGCCTTGCTTTCAAATCCTCTTCGTTGCCTTCCCTCAATATATTTGTGGACGAGAGTTATTATTCACAACTCTGCAGGTATGTGAATTGCAGTGCCTCTGAGCTCCATTTTTCAACTCTCTTTTTTGGGAGCTGGCCGCAAAAGCGCAGGGTTGCTTCAGGCCCTATTCTGGTTCCGGGGGCAGGCTGAGCCTGTGGTTAATTCTTCTTCCTGATGGGAAAAAAGAGTGACCTGTGCCTGTCACAACACCTAGAGCTAGTCTCTCATTGGTTCCCCCACTTCCCGTTCATTCTCAGGACAAATTGCAACCTGTACAGAACAGGAGGTTAAAGGTGCTAATTCTCCAAGGAAGGAGATTGCTAGTAACGAGGCTGGAATGGCGAACCCGAGCACAGGGAGATGAGAAATGAGGTGCGTTTCAGAAACCTTTCCCGATCAGACGGTGTACCATCTTCTGGGTTTCTCGTGCATGTTTTCAATGTAGGAAGATGCCCTTGAACCTGGAGATTTGGGCCCCATGGGATGGTTACCACGCAGTAGTACTTTAAAGGGTCTGCGTTTGCTCACCCAACCTCACCAATCCTCTCAGCCCCAAGAGTGTCCACCCTTATGTCTCATCTAGCTGTGGGTCTAGATATGGTCAATCCAGGTTGCATCACAGCCCCTGAACGAATTGTGTAAGAATTTCTCTCCCTTTCACTCTCTTTGTTTCATGGGTTTTTAAAAGTAATTTATTTTGATAATGGGGTTTCACTGCTTTTCACTGCTGTGTTTATGCCGCTTTACACCCGCTTGACACACTCCCAGAGAGATATCAATACATAGGTTTTAAGATTCTTACTAGTCAGATATATTCTTTTGCGGTGAATAGGTGGTGCTGAGTCCAGTTCACTGAGCAAGGAGTAGGTCTTGTCTATTACATATTGGGTTTATAGAACGGTATCTGAGCTAATTTGAAACCCTTGTTTTATGCATCACCCCACCTCACCTTTCGCGTTAATCAGTCATAGTGAGTTTTCAAAATGTGTGACTCTGTTCTGTATTGTAATTCAGTTCAAGTCTAACGGTTTTTACATTCCCTCTATAAGTGATATCTTATGATAAGTGTCTTTTTCTGTGTGACTTATTTCACTTAGAATCGTCGTACCTAAATCCAATCATCATGCTGCTACTAGCCTTAGGACTCTGATTTCATGGCTGAGTGATATTCCATTGTACATAAGGACCTCAACTTCTTTATCCATTTTTCTCTTTCCTGGGATATTTAAGGTGGAATGAAGTGGAGGTCCTTGTCAACAGAGCAGCCCTAAATTTGGGGTGCCTGTGTCTTGCTGATTTTCAGTTTTCCCAATTTGTACACCCATGAGTTGAAGTGCCCTATGCTCTCTAAGCTGTGTGTTTTAGATGTTTCAGGACACACCGTACACTTCTCCAGAGTGGCTGTTGGCAATTTACATCCCGCCCATCAGCGTAGCAAGGCTCCCATTTCTCCATGGCCTGTCCTGCCTTTCTGGTTTGTACACTTTTTTCAACATGGCCCTTTGACCGATGGGAAGCGAGACTTCTTTGTAGCGCTGATTTGCCTTTCCAGGTTGCTTGGTTGGCCAAAAAGGGCGTATGCGTTTTTTCCTGAATATATTCAGGAAAAAACGCATACGCCCCTTTTGGCCAAGGGCATCATTTTCCACGTTTTGCCGCTTTTCATGTGCTTGAAAGGCGATTCGAATCTACCTCCTGAAATCTGTTTCCTGCAATTCTGCCTTGCTTTCAAATCCTCTTCGTTGCCTTCCCTCAATATATTTGTGGACGAGAGTTATCATTTATAACTCTGCAGGTCTGTGAATTGCAGTGCCCCTGAGCTCCATTTTTCAACTCTCTTTTTTGGGAGCTGGCCGCAAAAGCGCAGGGTTGCTTCAGGCCCTATTCTGGTTCCGGGGGGCAGGCTGAGCCTGTGGTTAATTCTTCTTCCTGATGGGAAAAAAGAGTGACCTGTGCCTGTCACAACACCTAGAGCTAGTCTCTCATTGGTTCCCCCACTTCCCGTTCATTCTCAGGACAAATTGCAACCTGTACAGAACAGGAGGTTAAAGGTGCTAATTCTCCAAGGAAGGAGATTGCTAGTAACGAGGCTGGAATGGCGAACCCGAGCACAGGGAGATGAGAAATGAGGTGCGTTTCAGAAACCTTTCCCGATCAGACGGTGTACCATCTTCTGGGTTTCTCGTGCATGTTTTCAATGTAGGAAGATGCCCTTGAACCTGGAGATTTGGGCCCCATGGGATGGGTACCACGCAGTAGTACTTTAAAGGGTCTGCGTTTGCTCACCCAACCTCACCAATCCTCTCAGCCCCAAGAGTGTCCACCCTTATGTCTCATCTAGCTGTGGGTCTAGATATGGTCAATCCAGGTTGCATCACAGCCCCTGAACGAATTGTGTAAGAATTTCTCTCTCTTTCACTCTCTTTGTTTCATGGGTTTTTAAAAGTAATTTATTTTGATAATGGGGTTTCGCTGCTTTTCACTGCTGTGTTTATGCCGCTTTACACCCACTTGACACACTCCCAGAGAGATATCAATACATAGGTTTTAAGATTCTTACTAGTCAGATATATTCTTGTGCGGTGAATACGGGGTGTTGAGTCCAGTTCACTGAGCAAGGAGTAGGTCTTGTCTATTACATATTGGGTTTATAGAACGGTATCAGATCTAATTTGAAACCCTTGTTTTATGCATCACCCCACCTCACCTTTCGCGTTAAGCAGCCATAGTGAGTTTTCAAAATGTGTGACTCTGTTCTGTTTTGTAATTCAGTTCAAGGGTAACGGTTATTACATTCCCTCTATAAGTGATATCTTATGATAAGTGTCTTTTTCTGTGTCACTTATTTCACTTAGAATTGTCGTAGCTAAATCCACTCATCATGCTGCTACTAGCCTTAGGACACTGATTTCATGGCTGAGTGATATTCCATTGTACATAAGGACCTCAAGTTCTTTATCCATTTTTCTCTTTCCTGGGATATTTAAGGTGGAATGAAGTGGAGGTCCTTGTCAACAGAGCAGCCTTAAACTATGGGGTGCCTGTGTCTTGCTGATTTTTAGTTCTCCCATTTTGTACACCCATGAGTGGAAGTGCCCTATGCTCTCTAAGCTGTGTGTTTTAGATGTTTCAGGACACACCGTACACTTCTCCAGAGTGGCTGTTGGCAATTTACATCCCGCCCATCAGCGTAGCAAGGCTCCCATTTCTCCATGGCCTGTCCTGCCTTTCTGGTTTGTACACTTTTTTCAGCATGGCCCTTTGACCGATGGGAAGTGAGACTTCTTTGTAGCGCTGATTTGCCTTTCCAGGTTGCTTGGTTGGCCAAAAAGGGCGTATGCGTTTTTTCCTGAATATATTCAGGAAAAAACGCATACGCCCTTTTTGGCCAAGGGCATCATTGTCCACGTTTTGCCGCTTTTCATGTGCTTGAAAGGCGATTCGAATCTACCTCCTGAAATCTGTTTCCTGCAATTCTGCCTTGCTTTCAAATCCTCTTCGTTGCCTTCCCTCAATATATTTGTGGACGAGAGTTATTATTTATAACTCTGCAGGTCTGTGAATTGCAGTGCCTCTGAGCTCCATTTTTCAACTCTCTTTTTTGGGAGCTGGCCGCAAAAGCGCAGGGTTGCTTCAGGCCCTATTTTGGTTCCGGGGGGCAGGCTGAGCCTGTGGTTAATTCTTCTTCCTGATGGGAAAAAAGAGTGACCTGTGCCTGTCACAACACCTAGAGGTAGTCTCTCATTGGTTCCCCCACTTCCCGTTCATTCTCAGGACAAATTGCAACCTGTACAGAACAGGAGGTTAAAGGTGCTAATTCTCCAAGGAAGGAGATTGCTAGTAACGAGGCTGGAATGGCGAACCCGAGCACAGGGAGATGAGAAATGAGGTGCGTTTCAGAAACCATTCCCGATCAGACGGTGTACCATCTTCTGGGTTTCTCGTGCATGTTTTCAATGTAGGAAGATGCCCTTGAACCTGGAGATTTGGGCCCCATGGGATGGGTACCACGCAGTAGTACTTTAAAGGGTCTGCGTTTGCTCACCCAACCTCACCAATCCTCTCAGCCCCAAGAGTGTCCACCCTTATGTCTCATCTAGCTGTGGGTCTAGATATGGTCAATCCAGGTTGCATCACAGCCCCTGAGCGAATTGTGTAAGAATTTCTCTCTCTTTCACTCTCTTTGTTTCATGGGTTTTTAAAAGTAATTTATTTTGATAATGCGGTTTCACTGCTTTTCACTGCTGTGTTTATGCCGCTTTACACCCGCTTGACACACTCCCAGAGAGATATCAATACATAGGTTTTAAGATTCTTACTAGTCAGATATATTCTTGTGCGGTGAATACGGCGTGTTGAGTCCAGTTCACTGAGCAAGGAGTAGGTCTTGTCTATTACATATTGGGTTTATAGAACGGTATCTGAGCTAATTTGAAACCCTTGTTTTATGCATCACCCCACCTCACCTTTCGCGTTAAGCAGCCATAGTGAGTTTTCAAAATGTGTGACTCTGTTCTGTTTTGTAATTCAGTTCAAGGGTAACGGTTTTTACATTCCCTCTATAAGTGATATCTTATGATAAGTGTCTTTTTCTGTGTGACTTATTTCACTTAGAATCGTCGTACCTAAATCCAATCATCATGCTGCTACTAGCCTTAGGACTCTGATTTCATGGCTGAGTGATATTCCATTGTACATAAGGACCTCAACTTCTTTATCCATTTTTCTCTTTCCTGGGATATTTAAGGTGGAATGAAGTGGAGGTCCTTGTCAACAGAGCAGCCCTAAATTTGGGGTGCCTGTGTCTTGCTGATTTTCAGTTTTCCCAATTTGTACACCCATGAGTTGAAGTGCCCTATGCTCTCTAAGCTGTGTGTTTTAGATGTTTCAGGACACACCGTATTCTTCTCCAGAGTGGCTGTTGGCAATTTACATCCCGCCCATCAGCGTAGCAAGGCTCCCATTTCTCCATGGCCTGTCCTGCCTTTCTGGTTTGTACACTTTTTTCAGCATGGCCCTTTGACCGATGGGAAGGGAGACTTCTTTGTAGCGCTGATTTGCCTTTCCAGGTTGCTTGGTTGGCCAAAAAGGGCGTATGCGTTTTTTCCTGAATATATTCAGGAAAAAACGCATACGCCCTTTTTGGCCAAGGGCATCATTGTCCACGTTTTGCCGCTTTTCATGTGCTTTAAAGGCGATTCGAATCTACCTCCTGAAATCTGTTTCCTGCAATTCTGCCTTGCTTTCAAATCCTCTTCTTTGTCTTCCCTCAATATATTTGTGGACGAGAGTTATCATTTATAACTCTGCAGGTCTGTGAATTGCAGTGCCCCTGAGCTCCATTTTTCAACTCTCTTTTTTGGGAGCTGGCCGCAAAAGCGCAGGGTTGCTTCAGGCCCTATTCTGGTTCCGGGGGGCAGGCTGAGCCTGTGGTTAATTCTTCTTCCTGATGGGAAAAAAGAGTGACCTGTGCCTGTCACAACACCTAGAGCTAGTCTCTCATTGGTTCCCCCACTTCCCGTTCATTCTCAGGACAAATTGCAACCTGTACAGAACAGGAGGTTAAAGGTGCTAATTCTCCAAGGAAGGAGATTGCTAGTAACGAGGCTGGAATGGCGAACCCGAGCACAGGGAGATGAGAAATGAGGTGCGTTTCAGAAACCTTTCCCGATCAGACGGTGTACCATCTTCTGGGTTTCTCGTGCATGTTTTCAATGTAGGAAGATGCCCTTGAACCTGGAGATTTGGGCCCCATGGGATGGGTACCACGCAGTAGTACTTTAAAGGGTCTGCGTTTGCTCACCCAACCTCACCAATCCTCTCAGCCCCAAGAGTGTCCACCCTTATGTCTCATCTAGCTGTGGGTCTAGATATGGTCAATCCAGGTTGCATCACAGCCCCTGAACGAATTGTGTAAGAATTTCTCTCTCTTTCACTCTCTTTGTTTCATGGGTTTTTAAAAGTAATTTATTTTGATAATGGGGTTTCACTGCTTTTCACTGCTGTGTTTATGCCGCTTTACACCCGCTTGACACACTCCCAGAGAGATATCAATACATAGGTTTTAAGATTTTTACTAGTCAGATATATTCTTTTGCGGTGAATAGGGGGTGCTGAGTCCAGTTTACTGAGCAAGGAGTAGGTCTTGTCTATTACATATTGGGTTTATAGAACGGTATCAGAGCTAATTTGAAACCCTTGTTTTATGCATCACCCCACCTCACCTTTCGCGTTATGCAGCCATAGTGAGTTTTCAAAATGTGTGACTCTGTTCTGTTTTGTAATTCAGTTCAAGGGTAACGGTTTTTACATTCCCTCTATAAGTGATATCTTATGAGAAGTGTCTTTTTCTGTGTGACTTATTTCACTTAGAATCGTCGTACCTAAATCCAATCATCATGCTGCTACTAGCCTTAGGACTCTGATTTCATGGCTGAGTGATATTCCATTGTACATAAGGACCTCAACTTCTTTATCCATTTTTCTCTTTCCTGGGATATTTAAGGTGGAATGAAGTGGAGGTCCTTGTCAACAGAGCAGCCCTAAATTTGGGGTGCCTGTGTCTTGCTGATTTTCAGTTTTCCCAATTTGTACACCCATGAGTTGAAGTGCCCTATGCTCTCTAAGCTGTGTGTTTTAGATGTTTCAGGACACACCGTACTCTTCTCCAGAGTGGCTGTTGGCAATTTACATCCCTCCCATCAGCGTAGCAAGGCTCCCATTTCTCCATGGCCTGTACTGCCTTTCTGGTTTGTACACTTTTTTCAACATGGCCCTTTGACCGATGGGAAGCGAGACTTCTTTGTAGCGCTGATTTGCCTTTCCAGGTTGCTTGGTTGGCCAAAAAGGGCGTATGCGTTTTTTCCTGAATATATTCAGGAAAAAACGCATACGCCCTTTTTGGCCAAGGGCATCATTGTCCACGTTTTGCCGCTTTTCATGTGCTTGAAAGGCGATTCGAATCTACCTCCTGAAATCTGTTTCCTGCAATTCTGCCTTGCTTTCAAATCCTCTTCGTTGCCTTCCCTCAGTATATTTGTCGACGAGAGTTATCATTTATAACTCTGCAGGTCTGTGAATTGCAGTGCCTCTGAGCTCCATTTTTCAACTCTCTTTTTTGGGAGCTGGCCGCAAAAGCGCAGGGTTGCTTCAGGCCCTATTTTGGTTCCGGGGGGCAGGCTGAGCCTGTGGTTAATTCTTCTTCCTGATGGGAAAAAAGAGTGACCTGTGCCTGTCACAACACCTAGAGCTAGTCTCTCATTGGTTCCCCCACTTCCCGTTCATTCTCAGGACAAATTGCAACCTGTACAGAACAGGAGGTTAAAGGTGCTAATTCTCCAAGGAAGGAGATTGCTAGTAACGAGGCTGGAATGGCGAACCCGAGCACAGGTAGATGAGAAATGAGGTGCGTTTCAGAAACCATTCCCGATCAGACGGTGTACCATCTTCTGGGTTTCTCGTGCATGTTTTCAATGTAGGAAGATGCCCTTGAACCTGGAGATTTGGGCCCCATGGGATGGGTACCACGCAGTAGTACTTTAAAGGGTCTGCGTTTGCTCACCCAACCTCACCAATCCTCTCAGCCCCAAGAGTGTCCACCCTTATGTCTCATCTAGCTGTGGGTCTAGATATGGTCAATCCAGGTTGCATCACAGCCCCTGAGCGAATTGTGTAAGAATTTCTCTCTCTTTCACTCTCTTTGTTTCATGGGTTTTTAAAAGTAATTTATTTTGATAATGGGGTTTCACTGCTTTTCACTGCTGTGTTTATGCCGCTTTACACCCGCTTGACACACTCCCAGAGAGATATCAATACATAGGTTTTAAGATTCTTACTAGTCAGATATATTCTTGTGCGGTGAATACGGCGTGTTGAGTCCAGTTCACTGAGCAAGGAGTAGGTCTTGTCTATTACATATTGGGTTTATAGAACGGTATCTGAGCTAATTTGAAACCCTTGTTTTATGCATCACCCCACCTCACCTTTCGCGTTAAGCAGCCATAGTGAGTTTTCAAAATGTGTGACTCTGTTCTGTTTTGTAATTCAGTTCAAGGGTAACGGTTTTTACATTCCCTCTATAAGTGATATCTTATGATAAGTGTCTTTTTCTGTGTGACTTATTTCACTTAGAATCCTTGTACCTAAATCCAATCATCATGCTGCTACTAGCCTTAGGACTCTGATTTCATGGCTGAGTGATATTCCATTGTACATAAGGACCTCAACTTCTTTATCCATTTTTCTCTTTCCTGGGATATTTAAGGTGGAATGAAGTGGAGGTCCTTGTCAACAGAGCAGCCCTAAACTATGGGGTGCCTGTGTCTTGCTGATTTTTAGTTTTCCCATTTTGTACACCCATGAGTGGAAGTGCCCTATGCTCTCTAAGCTGTGTGTTTTAGATGTTTCAGGACACACCGTAGACTTCTCCAGAGTGGCTGTTGGCAATTTACATCCCGCCCATCAGCGTAGCAAGGCTCCCATTTCTCCATGGCCTGTCCTGCCTTTCTGGTTTGTACACTGTTTTCAGCATGGCCCTTTGACCGATGGGAAGCGAGACTTCTTTGTAGCGCTGATTTGCCTATCCAGGTTGCTTGGTTGGCCAAAAAGGGCGTATGCGTTTTTTCCTGAATATATTCAGGAAAAAACGCATACGCCCTTTTTGGCCAAGGGCATCATTGTCCACGTTTTGCCGCTTTTCATGTGCTTGAAAGGCGATTCGAATCTACCTCCTGAAATCTGTTTCCTGCAATTCTGCCTTGCTTTCAAATCCTCTTCGTTGCCTTCCCTCAATATATTTGTGGATGAGAGTTATCATTTATAACTCTGCAGGTCTGTGAATTGCAGTGCCCCTGAGCTCCATTTTTCAACTCTCTTTTTTGGGAGCTGGCCGCAAAAGCGCAGGGTTGCTTCAGGCCCTATTCTGGTTCCGGGGGGCAGGCTGAGCCTGTGGTTAATTCTTCTTCCTGATGGGAAAAAAGAGTGACCTGTGCCTGTCACAACACCTAGAGCTAGTCTCTCATTGGTTCCCCCACTTCCCGTTAATTCTCAGGACAAATTGCAACCTGTACAGAACAGGAGGTTAAAGGTGCTAATTCTCCAAGGAAGGAGATTGCTAGTAACGAGGCTGGAATGGCGAACCCGAGCACAGGGAGATGAGAAATGAGGTGCGTTTCAGAAACCTTTCCCGATCAGACGGTGTACCATCTTCTGGGTTTCTCGTGCATGTTTTCGATGTAGGAAGATGCCCTTGAACCTGGAGATTTGGGCCCCATGGGATGGGTACCACGCAGTAGTACTTTAAAGGGTCTGCGTTTGCTCACCCAACCTCACCAATCCTCTCAGCCCCAAGAGTGTCCACCCTTATGTCTCATCTAGCTGTGGGTCTAGATATGGTCAATCCAGGTTGCATCACAGCCCCTGAACGAATTGTGTAAGAATTTCTCTCTCTTTCACTCTCTTTGTTTCATGGGTTTTTAAAAGTAATTTATTTTGATAATGGGGTTTCGCTGCTTTTCACTGCTGTGTTTATGCCGCTTTACACCCACTTGACACACTCCCAGAGAGATATCAATACATAGGTTTTAAGATTCTTACTAGTCAGATATATTCTTGTGCGGTGAATACGGGGTGTTGAGTCCAGTTCACTGAGCAAGGAGTAGGTCTTGTCTATTACATATTGGGTTTATAGAACGGTATCAGAGCTAATTTGAAACCCTTGTTTTATGCATCACCCCACCTCACCTTTCGCGTTAAGCAGCCATAGTGAGTTTTCAAAATGTGTGACTCTGTTCTGTTTTGTAATTCAGTTCAAGGGTAACGGTTATTACATTCCCTCTATAAGTGATATCTTATGATAAGTGTCTTTTTCTGTGTGACTTATTTCACTTAGAATTGTCGTAGCTAAATCCACTCATCATGCTGCTACTAGCCTTAGGACACTGATTTCATGGCTGAGTGATATTCCATTGTACATAAGGACCTCAAGTTCTTTATCCATTTTTCTCTTTCCTGGGATATTTAAGGTGGAATGAAGTGGAGGTCCTTGTCAACAGAGCAGCCCTAAATTTGGGGTGCCTGTGTCTTGCTGATTTTCAGTTTTCCCAATTTGTACACCCCTGAGTTGAAGTGCCCTATGCTCTCTAAGCTGTGTGTTTTAGATGTTTCAGGACACACCGTACTCTTCTCCAGAGTGGCTGTTGGCAATTTACATCCCTCCCTTCAGCGTAGCAAGGCTCCCATTTCTCCATGGCCTGTCCTGCCTTTCTGGTTTGTACACTTTTTTCAACATGGCCCTTTGACCGATGGGAAGCGAGACTTCTTTGTAGCGCTGATTTGCCTTTCCAGGTTGCTTGGTTGGCCAAAAAGGGCGTATGCGTTTTTTCCTGAATATATTCAGGAAAAAACGCATACGCACTTTTTGGCCAAGGGCATCATTGTCCACGTTTTGCCGCTTTTCATGTGCTTTAAAGGCGATTCGAATCTACCTCCTGAAATCTGTTTCCTGCAATTCTGCCTTGCTTTCAAATCCTCTTCGTTGCCTTCCCTCAATATATTTGTGGACGAGAGTTATCATTTATAACTCTGTAGGTCTGTGAATTGCAGTGCCCCTGAGCTCCATTTTTCAACTCTCTTTTTTGGGAGCTGGCCGCAAAAGCGCAGGGTTGCTTCAGGCCCTATTCTGGTTCCGGGGGGCAGGCTGAGCCTGTGGTTAATTCTTCTTCCTGATGGGAAAAAAGAGTGACCTGTGCCTGTCACAACACCTAGAGCTAGTCTCTCATTGGTTCCCCCACTTCCCGTTCATTCTCAGGACAAATTGCAACCTGTACAGAACAGGAGGTTAAAGGTGCTAATTCTCCAAGGAAGGAGATTGCTAGTAACGAGGCTGGAATGGCGAACCCGAACACAGGGAGATGAGAAATGAGGTGCGTTTCAGAAACCTTTCCCGATCAGACGGTGTACCATCTTCTGGGTTTCTCGTGCATGTTTTCAATGTAGGAAGATGCCCTTGAACCTGGAGATTTGGGCCCCATGGGATGGGTACCACGCAGTAGTACTTTAAAGGGTCTGCGTTTGCTCACCCAACCTCACCAATCCTCTCAGCCCCAAGAGTGTCCACCCTTATGTCTCATCTAGCTGTGGGTCTAGATATGGTCAATCCAGGTTGCATCACAGCCCCTGAACGAATTGTGTAAGAATTTCTCTCTCTTTCACTCTCTTTGTTTCATGGGTTTTTAAAAGTAATTTATTTTGATAATGCGGTTTCACTGCTTTTCACTGCTGTGTTTATGCCGCTTTACACCCGCTTGACACACTCCCAGAGAGATATCAATACATAGGTTTTAAGATTCTTACTAGTCAGATATATTCTTGTGCGGTGAATACGGCGTGTTGAGTCCAGTTCACTGAGCAAGGAGTAGGTCTTGTCTATTACATATTGGGTTTATAGAACGGTATCTGAGCTAATTTGAAACCCTTGTTTTATGCATCACCCCACCTCACCTTTCGCGTTAAGCAGCCATAGTGAGTTTTCAAAATGTGTGACTCTGTTCTGTTTTGTAATTCAGTTCAAGGGTAACGGTTTTTACATTCCCTCTATAAGTGATATCTTATGATAAGTGTCTTTTTCTGTGTGACTTATTTCACTTAGAATCGTCGTACCTAAATCCAATCATCATGCTGCTACTAGCCTTAGTACTCTGATTTCATGGCTGAGTGATATTCCATTGTACATAAGGACCTCAACTTCTTTATCCATTTTTCTCTTTCCTGGGATATTTAAGGTGGAATGAAGTGGAGGTCCTTGTCAACAGAGCAGCCCTAAATTTGGGGTGCCTGTGTCTTGCTGATTTTCAGTTTTCCCAATTTGTACACCCATGAGTTGAAGTGCCCTATGCTCTCTAAGCTGTGTGTTTTAGATGTTTCAGGACACACCGTACTCTTCTCCAGAGTGGCTGTTGGCAATTTACATCCCTCCCATCAGCGTAGCAAGGCTCCCATTTCTCCATGGCCTGTACTGCCTTTCTGGTTTGTACACTTTTTTCAACATGGCCCTTTGACCGATGGGAAGCGAGACTTCTTTGTAGCGCTGATTTGCCTTTCCAGGTTGCTTGGTTGGCCAAAAAGGGCGTATGCGTTTTTTCCTGAATATATTCAGGAAAAAACGCATACGCCCTTTTTGGCCAAGGGCATCATTGTCCACGTTTTGCCGCTTTTCATGTGCTTGAAAGGCGATTCGAATCTACCTCCTGAAATCTGTTTCCTGCAATTCTGCCTTGCTTTCAAATCCTCTTCGTTGCCTTCCCTCAATATATTTGTCGACGAGAGTTATCATTTATAACTCTGCAGGTCTGTGAATTGCAGTGCCTCTGAGCTCCATTTTTCAACTCTCTTTTTTGGGAGCTGGCCGCAAAAGCGCAGGGTTGCTTCAGGCCCTATTTTGGTTCCGGGGGGCAGGCTGAGCCTGTGGTTAATTCTTCTTCCTGATGGGAAAAAAGAGTGACCTGTGCCTGTCACAACACCTAGAGCTAGTCTCTCATTGGTTCCCCCACTTCCCGTTCATTCTCAGGACAAATTGCAACCTGTACAGAACAGGAGGTTAAAGGTGCTAATTCTCCAAGGAAGGAGATTGCTAGTAACGAGGCTGGAATGGCGAACCCGAGCACAGGTAGATGAGAAATGAGGTGCGTTTCAGAAACCATTCCCGATCAGACGGTGTACCATCTTCTGGGTTTCTCGTGCATGTTTTCAATGTAGGAAGATGCCCTTGAACCTGGAGATTTGGGCCCCATGGGATGGGTACCACGCAGTAGTACTTTAAAGGGTCTGCGTTTGCTCACCCAACCTCACCAATCCTCTCAGCCCCAAGAGTGTCCACCCTTATGTCTCATCTAGCTGTGGGTCTAGATATGGTCAATCCAGGTTGCATCACAGCCCCTGAGCGAATTGTGTAAGAATTTCTCTCTCTTTCACTCTCTTTGTTTCATGGGTTTTTAAAAGTAATTTATTTTGATAATGGGGTTTCACTGCTTTTCACTGCTGTGTTTATGCCGCTTTACACCCGCTTGACACACTCCCAGAGAGATATCAATACATAGGTTTTAAGATTCTTACTAGTCAGATATATTCTTGTGCGGTGAATACGGCGTGTTGAGTCCAGTTCACTGAGCAAGGAGTAGGTCTTGTCTATTACATATTGGGTTTATAGAACGGTATCTGAGCTAATTTGAAACCCTTGTTTTATGCATCACCCCACCTCACCTTTCGCGTTAAGCAGCCATAGTGAGTTTTCAAAATGTGTGACTCTGTTCTGTTTTGTAATTCAGTTCAAGGGTAACGGTTTTTACATTCCCTCTATAAGTGATATCTTATGATAAGTGTCTTTTTCTGTGTGACTTATTTCACTTAGAATCCTTGTACCTAAATCCAATCATCATGCTGCTACTAGCCTTAGGACTCTGATTTCATGGCTGAGTGATATTCCATTGTACATAAGGACCTCAACTTCTTTATCCATTTTTCTCTTTCCTGGGATATTTAAGGTGGAATGAAGTGGAGGTCCTTGTCAACAGAGCAGCCCTAAACTATGGGGTGCCTGTGTCTTGCTGATTTTTAGTTTTCCCATTTTGTACACCCATGAGTGGAAGTGCCCTATGCTCTCTAAGCTGTGTGTTTTAGATGTTTCAGGACACACCGTAGACTTCTCCAGAGTGGCTGTTGGCAATTTACATCCCGCCCATCAGCGTAGCAAGGCTCCCATTTCTCCATGGCCTGTCCTGCCTTTCTGGTTTGTACACTTTTTTCAACATGGCCCTTTGACCGATGGGAAGCGAGACTTCTTTGTAGCGCTGATTTGCCTTTCCAGGTTGCTTGGTTGGCCAAAAAGGGCGTATGCGTTTTTTCCTGAATATATTCAGGAAAAAACGCATACGCCCTTTTTGGCCAAGGGCATCATTGTCCACGTTCTGCCGCTTTTCATGTGCTTGAAAGGCGATTCGAATCTACCTCCTGAAATCTGTTTCCTGCAATTCTGCCTTGCTTTCAAATCCTCTTCGTTGCCTTCCCTCAATATATTTGTGGACGAGAGTTATAATTTATAACTCTGCAGGTCTGTGAATTGCAGTGCCCCTGAGCTCCATTTTTCAACTCTCTTTTTTGGGAGCTGGCCGCAAAAGCGCAGGGTTGCTTCAGGCCCTATTCTGGTTCCGGGGGGCAGGCTGAGCCTGTGGTTAATTCTTCTTCCTGATGGGAAAAAAGAGTGACCTGTGCCTGTCACAACACCTAGAGCTAGTCTCTCATTGGTTCCCCCACTTCCCGTTCATTCTCAGGACAAATTGCAACCTGTACAGAACAGGAGGTTAAAGGTGCTAATTCTCCAAGGAAGGAGATTGCTAGTAACGAGGCTGGAATGGCGAACCTGAGCACAGGGAGATGAGAAATGAGGTGCGTTTCAGAAACCTTTCCCGATCAGACGGTGTACCATCTTCTGGGTTTCTCGTGCATGTTTTCAATGTAGGAAGATGCCCTTGAACCTGGAGATTTGGGCCCCATGGGATGGGTACCACGCAGTAGTACTTTAAAGGGTCTGCGTTTGCTCACCCAACCTCACCAATCCTCTCAGCCCCAAGAGTGTCCACCCTTATGTCTCATCTAGCTGTGGGTCTAGATATGGTCAATCCAGGTTGCATCACAGCCCCTGAACGAATTGTGTAAGAATTTCTCTCTCTTTCACTCTCTTTGTTTCATGGGTTTTTAAAAGTAATTTATTTTGATAATGGGGTTTCACTGCTTTTCACTGCTGTGTTTATGCCGCTTTACACCCGCTTGACACACTCCCAGAGAGATATCAATACATAGGTTTTAAGATTCTTACTAGTCAGATATATTCTTGTGCGGTGAATACGGCGTGTTGAGTCCAGTTCACTGAGCAAGGAGTAGGTCTTGTCTATTACATATTGGGTTTATAGAACGGTATCAGAGCTAATTTGCAACCCTTGTTTTATGCATCACCCCACCTCACCTTTCGCGTTAAGCAGCCATAGTGAGTTTTCAAAATGTGTGAGACTCTGTTCTGTTTTGTAATTCAGTTCAAGGGTAACGGTTATTACATTCCCTCTATAAGTGATATCTTATGATAAGTGTCTTTTTCTGTGTGACTTATTTCACTTAGAATTGTCGTAGCTAAATCCACTCATCATGCTGCTACTAGCCTTAGGACACTGATTTCATGGCTGAGTGATATTCCATTGTACATAAGGACCTCAAGTTCTTTATCCATTTTTCTCTTTCCTGGGATATTTAAGGTGGAATGAAGTGGAGGTCCTTGTCAACAGAGCAGCCTTAAACTATGGGGTGCCTGTGTCTTGCTGATTTTTAGTTTTCCCATTTTGTACACCCATGAGTGGAAGTGCCCTATGCTCTCTAAGCTGTGTGTTTTAGATGTTTCAGGACACACCGTACACTTCTCCAGAGTGGCTGTTGGCAATTTACATCCCGCCCATCAGCGTAGCAAGGCTCCCATTTCTCCATGGCCTGTCCTGCCTTTCTGGTTTGTACACTTTTTTCAGCATGGCCCTTTGACCGATGGGAAGCGAGACTTCTTTGTAGCGCTGATTTGCCTTTCCAGGTTGCTTGGTTGGCCAAAAAGGGCGTATGCGTTTTTTCCTGAATATATTCAGGAAAAAACGCATACGCCCTTTTTGGCCAAGGGCATCATTGTCCACGTTTTGCCGCTTTTCATGTGCTTGAAAGGCGATTCGAATCTACCTCCTGAAATCTGTTTCCTGGAATTCTGCCTTGCTTTCAAATCCTCTTCGTTGCCTTCCCTCAATATATTTGTCGACGAGAGTTATCATTTATAACTCTGCAGGTCTGTGAATTGCAGTGCCTCTGAGCTCCATTTTTCAACTCTCTTTTTTGGGAGCTGGCCGCAAAAGCGCAGGGTGGCTTCAGGCCCTATTTTGGTTCCGGGGGGCAGGCTGAGCCTGTGGTTAATTCTTCTTCCTGATGGGAAAAAAGAGTGACCTGTGCCTGTCACAACACCTAGAGCTAGTCTCTCATTGGTTCCCCCACTTCCCGTTCATTCTCAGGACAAATTGCAACCTGTACAGAACAGGAGGTTAAAGGTGCTAATTCTCCAAGGAAGGAGATTGCTAGTAACGAGGCTGGAATGGCGAACCCGAGCACAGGGAGATGAGAAATGAGGTGCGTTTCAGAAACCATTCCCGATCAGACGGTGTACCATCTTCTGGGTTTCTCGTGCATGTTTTCAATGTAGGAAGATGCCCTTGAACCTGGAGATTTGGGCCCCATGGGATGGGTACCACGCAGTAGTAATTTAAAGGGTCTGCGTTTGCTCACCCAACCTCACCAATCCTCTCAGCCCCAAGAGTGTCCACCCTTATGTCTCATCTAGCTGTGGGTCTAGATATGGTCAATCCAGGTTGCATCACAGCCCCTGAGCGAATTGTGTAAGAATTTCTCTCTCTTTCACTCTCTTTGTTTCATGGGTTTTAAAAAGTAATTTATTTTGATAATGGGGTTTCACTGCTTTTCACTGCTGTGTTTATGCCGCTTTACACCCGCTTGACACACTCCCAGAGAGATATCAATACATAGGTTTTAAGATTCTTACTAGTCAGATATATTCTTGTGCGGTGAATACGGCGTGTTGTGTCCAGTTCACTGAGCAAGGAGTAGGTCTTGTCTATTACATATTGGGTTTATAGAACGGTATCTGAGCTAATTTGAAACCCTTGTTTTATGCATCACCCCACCTCACCTTTCGCGTTAAGCAGCCATAGTGAGTTTTCAAAATGTGTGACTCTGTTCTGTTTTGTAATTCAGTTCAAGGGTAACGGTTTTTACATTCCCTCTATAAGTGATATCTTATGAGAAGTGTCTTTTTCTGTGTGACTTATTTCACTTAGAATCGTTGTACCTAAATCCAATCATCATGCTGCTAATAGCCTTAGGACTCTGATTTCATGGCTGAGTGATATTCCATTGTACATAAGGACCTCAACTTCTTTATCCATTTTTCTCTTTCCTGGGATATTTAAGGTGGAATGAAGTGGAGGTCCTTGTCAACAGAGCAGCCCTAAATTTGGGGTGCCTGTGTCTTGCTGATTTTCAGTTTTCCCAATTTGTACACCCATGAGTTGAAGTGCCCTATGCTCTCTAAGCTGTGTGTTTTAGATGTTTCAGGACACACCGTACTCTTCTCCAGAGTGGCTGTTGGCAATTTACATCCCTCCCATCAGCGTAGCAAGGCTCCCATTTCTCCATGGCCTGTCCTGCCTTTCTGGTTTGTACACTTTTTTCAACATGGCCCTTTGACCGATGGGAAGCGAGACTTCTTTGTAGCGCTGATTTGCCTTTCCAGGTTGCTTGGTTGGCCAAAAAGGGCGTATGCGTTTTTTCCTGAATATATTCAGGAAAAAACGCATACGCCCTTTTTGGCCAAGGGCATCATTGTCCACGTTTTGCCGCTTTTCATGTGCTTGAAAGGCGATTCGAATCTACCTCCTGAAATCTGTTTCCTGCAATTCTGCCTTGCTTTCAAATCCTCTTCGTTGCCTTCCCTCAATATATTTGTGGACGAGAGTTATCATTTATAACTCTGCAGGTCTGTGAATTGCAGTGCCCCTGAGCTCCATTTTTCAACTCTCTTTTTTGGGAGCTGGCCGCAAAAGCGCAGGGTTGCTTCAGGCCCTATTCTGGTTCCGGGGGGCAGGCTGAGCCTGTGGTTAATTCTTCTTCCTGATGGGAAAAAAGAGTGACCTGTGCCTGTCACAACACCTAGAGCTAGTCTCTCATTGGTTCCCCCACTTCCCGTTCATTCTCAGGACAAATTGCAACCTGTACAGAACAGGAGGTTAAAGGTGCTAATTCTCCAAGGAAGGAGATTGCTAGTTACGAGGCTGGAATGGCGAACCCGAGCACAGGGAGATGAGAAATGAGGTGCGTTTCAGAAACCTTTCCCGATCAGACGGTGTACCATCTTCTGGGTTTCTCGTGCATGTTTTCAATGTAGGAATATGCCCTTGAACCTGGAGATTTGGGCCCCATGGGATGGGTACCACGCAGTAGTACTTTAAAGGGTCTGCGTTTGCTCACCCAACCTCACCAATCCTCTCAGCCCCAAGAGTGTCCACCCTTATGTCTCATCTAGCTGTGGGTCTAGATATGGTCAATCCAGGTTGCATCACAGCCCCTGAACGAATTGTGTAAGAATTTCTCTCCCTTTCACTCTCTTTGTTTCATGGGTTTTTAAAAGTAATTTATTTTGATAATGGGGTTTCACTGCTTTTCACTGCTGTGTTTATGCCGCTTTACACCCGCTTGACACACTCCCAGAGAGATATCAATACATAGGTTTTAAGATTCTTACTAGTCAGATATATTCTTTTGCGGTGAATAGGGGGTGCTGAGTCCAGTTCACTGAGCAAGGAGTAGGTCTTGTCTACTACATATTGGGTTTATAGAACGGTATCTGAGCTAATTTGAAACCCTTGTTTTATGCATCACCCCACCTCACCTTTCGCGTTAAGCAGCCATAGTGAGTTTTCAAAATGTGTGACTCTGTTCTGTTTTGTAATTCAGTTCAAGGGTAACGGTTTTTACATTCCCTCTATAAGTGATATCTTATGAGAAGTGTCTTTTTCTGTGTGACTTATTTCACTTAGAATCGTCGTACCTAAATCCAATCATCATGCTGCTAATAGCCTTAGGACTCTGATTTCATGGCTGAGTGATATTCCATTGTACATAAGGACCTCAACTTCTTTATCCATTTTTCTCTTTCCTGGGATATTTAAGGTGGAATGAAGTGGAGGTCCTTGTCAACAGAGCAGCCCTAAATTTGGGGTGCCTGTGTCTTGCTGATTTTCAGTTTTCCCAATTTGTACACCCATGAGTTGAAGTGCCCTATGCTCTCTAAGCTGTGTGTTTTAGATGTTTCAGGACACACCGTACTCTTCTCCAGAGTGGCTGTTGGCAATTTACATCCCTCCCATCAGCGTAGCAAGGCTCCCATTTCTCCATGGCCTGTCCTGCCTTTCTGGTTTGTACACTTTTTTCAACATGGCCCTTTGACCGATGGGAAGCGAGACTTCTTTGTAGCGCTGATTTGCCTTTCCAGGTTGCTTGGTTGGCCAAAAAGGGCGTATGCGTTTTTTCCTGAATATATTCAGGAAAAAACGCATACGCCCTTTTTGGCCAAGGGCATCATTGTCCACGTTTTGCCGCTTTTCATGTGCTTGAAAGGCGATTCGAATCTACCTCCTGAAATCTGTTTCCTGCAATTCTGCCTTGCTTTCAAATCCTCTTCGTTGCCTTCCCTCAATATATTTGTGGACGAGAGTTATCATTTATAACTCTGCAGGTCTGTGAATTGCAGTGCCCCTGAGCTCCATTTTTCAACTCTCTTTTTTGGGAGCTGGCCGCAAAAGCGCAGGGTTGCTTCAGGCCCTATTCTGGTTCCGGGGGGCAGGCTGAGCCTGTGGTTAATTCTTCTTCCTGATGGGAAAAAAGAGTGACCTGTGCCTGTCACAACACCTAGAGCTAGTCTCTCATTGGTTCCCCCACTTCCCGTTCATTCTCAGGACAAATTGCAACCTGTACAGAACAGGAGGTTAAAGGTGCTAATTCTCCAAGGAAGGAGATTGCTAGTAACGAGGCTGGAATGGCGAACCCGAGCATAGGGAGATGAGAAATGAGGTGCGTTTCAGAAACCTTTCCCGATCAGACGGTGTACCATCTTCTGGGTTTCTCGTGCATGTTTTCAATGTAGGAATATTCCCTTGAACCTGGAGATTTGGGCCCCATGGGATGGGTACCATGCAGTAGTACTTTAAAGGGTCTGCGTTTGCTCACCCAACCTCACCAATCCTCTCAGCCCCAAGAGTGTCCACCCTTATGTCTCATCTAGCTGTGGGTCTAGATATGGTCAATCCAGGTTGCATCACAGCCCCTGAACGAATTGTGTAAGAATTTCTCTCCCTTTCACTCTCTTTGTTTCATGGGTTTTTAAAAGTAATTTATTTTGATAATGGGGTTTCGCTGCTTTTCACTGCTGTGTTTATGCCGCTTTACACCCACTTGACACACTCCCAGAGAGATATCAATACATAGGTTTTAAGATTCTTACTACTCAGATATATTCTTGTGCGGTGAATACGGGGTGTTGAGTCCAGTTCACTGAGCAAGGAGTAGGTCTTGTCTATTACATATTGGGTTTATAGAACGGTATCTGAGCTAATTTGAAACCCTTGTTTTATGCATCACCCCACCTCACCTTTCGCGATAAGCAGCCATAGTGAGTTTTCAAAATGTGTGACTCTGTTCTGTTTTGTAATTCAGTTCAAGGGTAACGGTTTTTACATTCCCTCTATAAGTGATATCTTATGATAAGTGTCTTTTTCTGTGTGACTTATTTCACTTAGAATCGTCGTACCTAAATCCAATCATCATGCTGCTACTAGCCTTAGGACTCTGATTTCATGGCTGAGTGATATTCCATTGTACATAAGGACCTCAACTTCTTTATCCATTTTTCTCTTTCCTGGGATATTTAAGGTGGAATGAAGTGGAGGTCCTTGTCAACAGAGCAGCCCTAAATTTGGGGTGCCTGTGTCTTGCTGATTTTCAGTTTTCCCAATTTGTACACCCATGAGTTGAAGTGCCCTATGCTCTCTAAGCTGTGTGTTTTAGATGTTTCAGGACACACCGTACTCTTCTCCAGAGTGGCTGTTGGCAATTTACATCCCGCCCATCAGCGTAGCAAGGCTCCCATTTCTCCATGGCCTGTCCTGCCTTTCTGGTTTGTACACTTTTTTCAACATGGCCCTTTGACCGATGGGAAGCGAGACTTCTTTGTAGCGCTGATTTGCCTTTCCAGGTTGCTTGGTTGGCCAAAAAGGGCGTATGCGTTTTTTCCTGAATATATTCAGGAAAAAACGCATACGCCCTTTTTGGCCAAGGGCATCATTGTCCACGTTTTGCCGCTTTTCATGTGCTTGAAAGGCGATTCGAATCTACCTCCTGAAATCTGTTTCCTGCAATTCTGCCTTGCTTTCAAATCCTCTTCGTTGCCTTCCCTCAATATATTTGTGGATGAGAGTTATCATTTATAACTCTGCAGGTCTGTGAATTGCAGTGCCCCTGAGCTCCATTTTTCAACTCTCTTTTTTGGGAGCTGGCCGCAAAAGCGCAGGGTTGCTTCAGGCCCTATTCTGGTTCCGGGGGGCAGGCTGAGCCTGTGGTTAATTCTTCTTCCTGATGGGAAAAAAGAGTGACCTGTGCCTGTCACAACACCTAGAGCTAGTCTCTCATTGGTTCCCCCACTTCCCGTTCATTCTCAGGACAAATTGCAACCTGTACAGAACAGGAGGTTAAAGGTGCTAATTCTCCAAGGAAGGAGATTGCTAGTAACGAGGCTGGAATGGCGAACCCGAGCACAGGGAGATGAGAAATGAGGTGCGTTTCAGAAACCTTTCCCGATCAGACGGTGTACCATCTTCTGGGTTTCTCGTGCATGTTTTCGATGTAGGAAGATGCCCTTGAACCTGGAGATTTGGGCCCCATGGGATGGGTACCACGCAGTAGTACTTTAAAGGGTCTGCGTTTGCTCACCCAACCTCACCAATCCTCTCAGCCCCAAGAGTGTCCACCCTTATGTCTCATCTAGCTGTGGGTCTAGATATGGTCAATCCAGGTTGCATCACAGCCCCTGAACGAATTGTGTAAGAATTTCTCTCTCTTTCACACTCTTTGTTTCATGGGTTTTTAAAAGTAATTTATTTTGATAATGGGGTTTCGCTGCTTTTCACTGCTGTGTTTATGCCGCTTTACACCCACTTGACACACTCCCAGAGAGATATCAATACATAGGTTTTAAGATTCTTACTAGTCAGATATATTCTTGTGCGGTGAATACGGGGTGTTGAGTCCAGTTCACTGAGCAAGGAGTAGGTCTTGTCTATTACATATTGGGTTTATAGAACGGTATCAGAGCTAATTTGAAACCCTTGTTTTATGCATCACCCCACCTCACCTTTCGCGTTAAGCAGCCATAGTGAGTTTTCAAAATGTGTGACTCTGTTCTGTTTTGTAATTCAGTTCAAGGGTAACGGTTATTACATTCCCTCTATAAGTGATATCTTATGATAAGTGTCTTTTTCTGTGTGACTTATTTCACTTAGAATTGTCGTAGCTAAATCCACTCATCATGCTGCTACTAGCCTTAGGACACTGATTTCATGGCTGAGTGATATTCCATTGTACATAAGGACCTCAAGTTCTTTATCCATTTTTCTCTTTCCTGGGATATTTAAGGTGGAATGAAGTGGAGGTCCTTGTCAACAGAGCAGCCTTAAACTATGGGGTGCCTGTGTCTTGCTGATTTTTAGTTTTCCCATTTTGTACACCCATGAGTGGAAGTGCCCTATGCTCTCTAAGCTGTGTGTTTTAGATGTTTCAGGACACACCGTACACTTCTCCAGAGTGGCTGTTGGCAATTTACATCCCGCCCATCAGCGTAGCAAGGCTCCCATTTCTCCATGGCCTGTCCTGCCTTTCTGGTTTGTACACTTTTTTCAGCATGGCCCTTTGACCGATGGGAAGCGAGACTTCTTTGTAGCGCTGATTTGCCTTTCCAGGTTGCTTGGTTGGCCAAAAAGGGCGTATGCGTTTTTTCCTGAATATATTCAGGAAAAAACGCATACGCCCTTTTTGGCCAAGGGCATCATTGTCCACGTTTTGCCGCTTTTCATGTGCTTGAAAGGCGATTCGAATCTACCTCCTGAAATCTGTTTCCTGGAATTCTGCCTTGCTTTCAAATCCTCTTCGTTGCCTTCCCTCAATATATTTGTCGACGAGAGTTATCATTTATAACTCTGCAGGTCTGTGAATTGCAGTGCCTCTGAGCTCCATTTTTCAACTCTCTTTTTTGGGAGCTGGCCGCAAAAGCGCAGGGTGGCTTCAGGCCCTATTTTGGTTCCGGGGGGCAGGCTGAGCCTGTGGTTAATTCTTCTTCCTGATGGGAAAAAAGAGTGACCTGTGCCTGTCACAACACCTAGAGCTAGTCTCTCATTGGTTCCCCCACTTCCCGTTCATTCTCAGGACAAATTGCAACCTGTACAGAACAGGAGGTTAAAGGTGCTAATTCTCCAAGGAAGGAGATTGCTAGTAACGAGGCTGGAATGGCGAACCCGAGCACAGGGAGATGAGAAATGAGGTGCGTTTCAGAAACCATTCCCGATCAGATGGTGTACCATCTTCTGGGTTTCTCGTGCATGTTTTCAATGTAGGAAGATGCCCTTGAACCTGGAGATTTGGGCCCCATGGGATGGGTACCACGCAGTAGTACTTTAAAGGGTCTGCGTTTGCTCACCCAACCTCACCAATCCTCTCAGCCCCAAGAGTGTCCACCCTTATGTCTCATCTAGCTGTGGGTCTAGATATGGTCAATCCAGGTTGCATCACAGCCCCTGAGCGAATTGTGTAAGAATTTCTCTCTCTTTCACTCTCTTTGTTTCATGGGTTTTTAAAAGTAATTTATTTTGATAATGGGGTTTCGCTGCTTTTCACTGCTGTGTTTATGCCGCTTTACACCCACTTGACACACTCCCAGAGAGATATCAATACATAGGTTTTAAGATTCTTAGTAGTCAGATATATTCTTGTGCGGTGAATACGGGGTGTTGAGTCCAGTTCACTGAGCAAGGAGTAGGTCTTGTCTATTACATATTGGGTTTATAGAACGGTATCAGAGCTAATTTGAAACCCTTGTTTTATGCATCACCCCACCTCACCTTTCGCGTTAAGCAGCCATAGTGAGTTTTCAAAATGTGTGACTCTGTTCTGTTTTGTAATTCAGTTCAAGGGTAACGGTTATTACATTCCCTCTATAAGTGATATCTTATGATAAGTGTCTTTTTCTGTGTGACTTATTTCACTTAGAATTGTCGTAGCTAAATCCACTCATCATGCTGCTACTAGCCTTAGGACACTGATTTCATGGCTGAGTGATATTCCATTGTACATAAGGACCTCAAGTTCTTTATCCATTTTTCTCTTTCCTGGGATATTTAAGGTGGAATGAAGTGGAGGTCCTTGTCAACAGAGCAGCCTTAAACTATGGGGTGCCTGTGTCTTGCTGATTTTTAGTTTTCCCATTTTGTACACCCATGAGTGGAAGTGCCCTATGCTCTCTAAGCTGTGTGTTTTAGATGTTTCAGGACACACCGTACACTTCTCCAGAGTGGCTGTTGGCAATTTACATCCCGCCCATCAGCGTAGCAAGGCTCCCATTTCTCCATGGCCTGTCCTGCCTTTCTGGTTTGTACACTTTTTTCAGCATGGCCCTTTGACCGATGGGAAGCGAGACTTCTTTGTAGCGCTGATTTGCCTTTCCAGGTTGCTTGGTTGGCCAAAAAGGGCGTATGCGTTTTTTCCTGAATATATTCAGGAAAAAACGCATACGCCCTTTTTGGCCAAGGGCATCATTGTCCACGTTTTGCCGCTTTTCATGTGCTTGAAAGGCGATTCGAATCTACCTCCTGAAATCTGTTTCCTGGAATTCTGCCTTGCTTTCAAATCCTCTTCGTTGCCTTCCCTCAATATATTTGTCGACGAGAGTTATCATTTATAACTCTGCAGGTCTGTGAATTGCAGTGCCTCTGAGCTCCATTTTTCAACTCTCTTTTTTGGGAGCTGGCCGCAAAAGCGCAGGGTGGCTTCAGGCCCTATTTTGGTTCCGGGGGGCAGGCTGAGCCTGTGGTTAATTCTTCTTCCTGATGGGAAAAAAGAGTGACCTGTGCCTGTCACAACACCTAGAGCTAGTCTCTCATTGGTTCCCCCACTTCCCGTTCATTCTCAGGACAAATTGCAACCTGTACAGAACAGGAGGTTAAAGGTGCTAATTCTCCAAGGAAGGAGATTGCTAGTAACGAGGCTGGAATGGCGAACCCGAGCACAGGGAGATGAGAAATGAGGTGCGTTTCAGAAACCATTCCCGATCAGACGGTGTACCATCTTCTGGGTTTCTCGTGCATGTTTTCAATGTAGGAAGATGCCCTTGAACCTGGAGATTTGGGCCCCATGGGATGGGTACCACGCAGTAGTACTTTAAAGGGTCTGCGTTTGCTCACCCAACCTCACCAATCCTCTCAGCCCCAAGAGTGTCCACCCTTATGTCTCATCTAGCTGTGGGTCTAGATATGGTCAATCCAGGTTGCATCACAGCCCCTGAGCGAATTGTGTAAGAATTTCTCTCTCTTTCACTCTCTTTGTTTCATGGGTTTTAAAAAGTAATTTATTTTGATAATGGGGTTTCACTGCTTTTCACTGCTGTGTTTATGCCGCTTTACACCCGCTTGACACACTCCCAGAGAGATATCAATACATAGGTTTTAAGATTCTTACTAGTCAGATATATTCTTGTGCGGTGAATACGGCGTGTTGAGTCCAGTTCACTGAGCAAGGAGTAGGTCTTGTCTATTACATATTGGGTTTATAGAACGGTATCTGAGCTAATTTGAAACCCTTGTTTTATGCATCACCCCACCTCACCTTTCGCGTTAAGCAGCCATAGTGAGTTTTCAAAATGTGTGACTCTGTTCTGTTTTGTAATTCAGTTCAAGGGTAACGGTTTTTACATTCCCTCTATAAGTGATATCTTATGATAAGTGTCTTTTTCTGTGTGACTTATTTCACTTAGAATCGTCGTACCTAAATCCAATCATCATGCTGCTACTAGCCTTAGGACTCTGATTTCATGGCTGAGTGATATTCCATTGTACATAAGGACCTCAACTTCTTTATCCATTTTTCTCTTTCCTGGGATATTTAAGGTGGAATGAAGTGGAGGTCCTTGTCAACAGAGCAGCCCTAAATTTGGGGTGCCTGTGTCTTGCTGATTTTCAGTTTTCCCAATTTGTACACCGATGAGTTGAAGTGCCCTATGCTCTCTAAGCTGTGTGTTTTAGATGTTTCAGGAGACACCGTACTCTTCTCCAGAGTGGCTGTTGGCAATTTACATCCCTCCCATCAGCGTAGCAAGGCTCCCATTTCTCCATGGCCTGTCCTGCCTTTCTGGTTTGTACACTTTTTTCAACATGGCCCTTTGACCGATGGGAAGCGAGACTTCTTTGTAGCGCTGATTTGCCTTTCCAGGTTGCTTGGTTGGCCAAAAAGGGCGTATGCGTTTTTTCCTGAATATATTCAGGAAAAAACGCATACGCCCTTTTTGGCCAAGGGCATCATTGTCCACGTTTTGCCACTTTTCATGTGCTTGAAAGGCGATTCGAATCTACCTCCTGAAATCTGTTTCCTGCAATTCTGCCTTGCTTTCAAATCCTCTTCGTTGCCTTCCCTCAATATATTTGTGGACGAGAGTTATCATTTATAATTCTGCAGGTCTGTGAATTGCAGTGCCCCTGAGCTCCATGTTTCAACTCTCTTTTTTGGGAGCTGGCCGCAAAAGCGCAGGGTAGCTTCAGGCCCTATTCTGGTTCCGGGGGGCAGGCTGAGCCTGTGGTTAATTCTTCTTCCTGATGGGAAAAAAGAGTGACCTGTGCCTGTCACAACACCTAGAGCTAGTCTCTCATTGGTTCCCCCACTTCCCGTTCATTCTCAGGACAAATTGCAACCTGTACAGAACAGGAGGTTAAAGGTGCTAATTCTCCAAGGAAGGAGATTGCTAGTAACGAGGCTGGAATGGCGAACCCGAGCACAGGGAGATGAGAAATGAGGTGCGTTTCAGAAACCTTTCCCGATCAGACGGTGTACCATCTTCTGGGTTTCTCGTGCATGTTTTCGATGTAGGAAGATGCCCTTGAACCTGGAGATTTGGGCCCCATGGGATGGGTACCACGCAGTAGTACTTTAAAGGGTCTGCGTTTGCTCACCCAACCTCACCAATCCTCTCAGCCCCAAGAGTGTCCACCCTTATGTCTCATCTAGCTGTGGGTCTAGATATGGTCAATCCAGGTTGCATCACAGCCCCTGAACGAATTGTGTAAGAATTTCTCTCTCTTTCACTCTCTTTGTTTCATGGGTTTTTAAAAGTAATTTATTTTGTTAATGGGGTTTCGCTGCTTTTCACTGCTGTGTTTATGCCGCTTTACACCCACTTGACACACTCCCAGAGAGATATCAATACATAGGTTTTAAGATTCTTACTAGTCAGATATATTCTTGTGCGGTGAATACGGGGTGTTGAGTCCAGTTCACTGAGCAAGGAGTAGGTCTTGTCTATTACATATTGGGTTTATAGAACGGTATCAGAGCTAATTTGAAACCCTTGTTTTATGCATCACCCCACCTCACCTTTCGCGTTAAGCAGCCATAGTGAGTTTTCAAAATGTGTGACTCTGTTCTGTTTTGTAATTCAGTTCAAGGGTAACGGTTATTACATTCCCTCTATAAGTGATATCTTATGATAAGTGTCTTTTTCTGTGTGACTTATTTCACTTAGAATTGTCGTAGCTAAATCCACTCATCATGCTGCTACTAGCCTTAGGACACTGATTTCATGGCTGAGTGATATTCCATTGTACATAAGGACCTCAAGTTCTTTATCCATTTTTCTCTTTCCTGGGATATTTAAGGTGGAATGAAGTGGAGGTCCTTGTCAACAGAGCAGCCTTAAACTATGGGGTGCCTGTGTCTTGCTGATTTTTAGTTTTCCCATTTTGTACACCCATGAGTGGAAGTGCCCTATGCTCTCTAAGCTGTGTGTTTTAGATGTTTCAGGACACACCGTACACTTCTCCAGAGTGGCTGTTGGCAATTTACATCCCGCCCATCAGCGTAGCAAGGCTCCCATTTCTCCATGGCCTGTCCTGCCTTTCTGGTTTGTACACTTTTTTCAGCATGGCCCTTTGACCGATGGGAAGCGAGACTTCTTTGTAGCGCTGATTTGCCTTTCCAGGTTGCTTGGTTGGCCAAAAAGGGCGTATGCGTTTTTTCCTGAATATATTCAGGAAAAAACGCATACGCCCTTTTTGGCCAAGGGCATCATTGTCCACGTTTTGCCGCTTTTCATGTGCTTGAAAGGCGATTCGAATCTACCTCCTGAAATCTGTTTCCTGGAATTCTGCCTTGCTTTCAAATCCTCTTCGTTGCCTTCCCTCAATATATTTGTCGACGAGAGTTATCATTTATAACTCTGCAGGTCTGTGAATTGCAGTGCCTCTGAGCTCCATTTTTCAACTCTCTTTTTTGGGAGCTGGCCGCAAAAGCGCAGGGTGGCTTCAGGCCCTATTTTGGTTCCGGGGGGCAGGCTGAGCCTGTGGTTAATTCTTCTTCCTGATGGGAAAAAAGAGTGACCTGTGCCTGTCACAACACCTAGAGCTAGTCTCTCATTGGTTCCCCCACTTCCCGTTCATTCTCAGGACAAATTGCAACCTGTACAGAACAGGAGGTTAAAGGTGCTAATTCTCCAAGGAAGGAGATTGCTAGTAACGAGGCTGGAATGGCGAACCCGAGCACAGGGAGATGAGAAATGAGGTGCGTTTCAGAAACCATTCCCGATCAGACGGTGTACCATCTTCTGGGTTTCTCGTGCATGTTTTCAATGTAGGAAGATGCCCTTGAACCTGGAGATTTGGGCCCCATGGGATGGGTACCACGCAGTAGTACTTTAAAGGGTCTGCGTTTGCTCACCCAACCTCACCAATCCTCTCAGCCCCAAGAGTGTCCACCCTTATGTCTCATCTAGCTGTGGGTCTAGATATGGTCAATCCAGGTTGCATCACAGCCCCTGAGCGAATTGTGTAAGAATTTCTCTCTCTTTCACTCTCTTTGTTTCATGGGTTTTAAAAAGTAATTTATTTTGATAATGGGGTTTCACTGCTTTTCACTGCTGTGTTTATGCCGCTTTACACCCGCTTGACACACTCCCAGAGAGATATCAATACATAGGTTTTAAGATTCTTACTAGTCAGATATATTCTTGTGCGGTGAATACGGCGTGTTGAGTCCAGTTCACTGAGCAAGGAGTAGGTCTTGTCTATTACATATTGGGTTTATAGAACGGTATCTGAGCTAATTTGAAACCCTTGTTTTATGCATCACCCCACCTCACCTTTCGCGTTAAGCAGCCATAGTGAGTTTTCAAAATGTGTGACTCTGTTCTGTTTTGTAATTCAGTTCAAGGGTAACGGTTTTTACATTCCCTCTATAAGTGATATCTTATGATAAGTGTCTTTTTCTGTGTGACTTATTTCACTTAGAATCGTCGTACCTAAATCCAATCATCATGCTGCTACTAGCCTTAGGACTCTGATTTCATGGCTGAGTGATATTCCATTGTACATAAGGACCTCAACTTCTTTATCCATTTTTCTCTTTCCTGGGATATTTAAGGTGGAATGAAGTGGAGGTCCTTGTCAACAGAGCAGCCCTAAATTTGGGGTGCCTGTGTCTTGCTGATTTTCAGTTTTCCCAATTTGTACACCGATGAGTTGAAGTGCCCTATGCTCTCTAAGCTGTGTGTTTTAGATGTTTCAGGAGACACCGTACTCTTCTCCAGAGTGGCTGTTGGCAATTTACATCCCTCCCATCAGCGTAGCAAGGCTCCCATTTCTCCATGGCCTGTCCTGCCTTTCTGGTTTGTACACTTTTTTCAACATGGCCCTTTGACCGATGGGAAGCGAGACTTCTTTGTAGCGCTGATTTGCCTTTCCAGGTTGCTTGGTTGGCCAAAAAGGGCGTATGCGTTTTTTCCTGAATATATTCAGGAAAAAACGCATACGCCCTTTTTGGCCAAGGGCATCATTGTCCACGTTTTGCCACTTTTCATGTGCTTGAAAGGCGATTCGAATCTACCTCCTGAAATCTGTTTCCTGCAATTCTGCCTTGCTTTCAAATCCTCTTCGTTGCCTTCCCTCAATATATTTGTGGACGAGAGTTATCATTTATAATTCTGCAGGTCTGTGAATTGCAGTGCCCCTGAGCTCCATGTTTCAACTCTCTTTTTTGGGAGCTGGCCGCAAAAGCGCAGGGTTGCTTCAGGCCCTATTCTGGTTCCGGGGGGCAGGCTGAGCCTGTGGTTAATTCTTCTTCCTGATGGGAAAAAAGAGTGACCTGTGCCTGTCACAACACCTAGAGCTAGTCTCTCATTGGTTCCCCCACTTCCCGTTCATTCTCAGGACAAATTGCAACCTGTACAGAACAGGAGGTTAAAGGTGCTAATTCTCCAAGGAAGGAGATTGCTAGTAACGAGGCTGGAATGGCGAACCCGAGCACAGGGAGATGAGAAATGAGGTGCGTTTCAGAAACCTTTCCCGATCAGACGGTGTACCATCTTCTGGGTTTCTCGTGCATGTTTTCGATGTAGGAAGATGCCCTTGAACCTGGAGATTTGGGCCCCATGGGATGGGTACCACGCAGTAGTACTTTAAAGGGTCTGCGTTTGCTCACCCAACCTCACCAATCCTCTCAGCCCCAAGAGTGTCCACCCTTATGTCTCATCTAGCTGTGGGTCTAGATATGGTCAATCCAGGTTGCATCACAGCCCCTGAACGAATTGTGTAAGAATTTCTCTCTCTTTCACTCTCTTTGTTTCATGGGTTTTTAAAAGTAATTTATTTTGTTAATGGGGTTTCGCTGCTTTTCACTGCTGTGTTTATGCCGCTTTACACCCACTTGACACACTCCCAGAGAGATATCAATACATAGGTTTTAAGATTCTTACTAGTCAGATATATTCTTGTGCGGTGAATACGGGGTGTTGAGTCCAGTTCACTGAGCAAGGAGTAGGTCTTGTCTATTACATATTGGGTTTATAGAACGGTATCAGAGCTAATTTGAAACCCTTGTTTTATGCATCACCCCACCTCACCTTTCGCGTTAAGCAGCCATAGTGAGTTTTCAAAATGTGTGACTCTGTTCTGTTTTGTAATTCAGTTCAAGGGTAACGGTTATTACATTCCCTCTATAAGTGATATCTTATGATAAGTGTCTTTTTCTGTGTGACTTATTTCACTTAGAATTGTCGTAGCTAAATCCACTCATCATGCTGCTACTAGCCTTAGGACACTGATTTCATGGCTGAGTGATATTCCATTGTACATAAGGACCTCAAGTTCTTTATCCATTTTTCTCTTTCCTGGGATATTTAAGGTGGAATGAAGTGGAGGTCCTTGTCAACAGAGCAGCCTTAAACTATGGGGTGCCTGTGTCTTGCTGATTTTTAGTTTTCCCATTTTGTACACCCATGAGTGGAAGTGCCCTATGCTCTCTAAGCTGTGTGTTTTAGATGTTTCAGGACACACCGTACACTTCTCCAGAGTGGCTGTTGGCAATTTACATCCCGCCCATCAGCGTAGCAAGGCTCCCATTTCTCCATGGCCTGTCCTGCCTTTCTGGTTTGTACACTTTTTTCAGCATGGCCCTTTGACCGATGGGAAGCGAGACTTCTTTGTAGCGCTGATTTGCCTTTCCAGGTTGCTTGGTTGGCCAAAAAGGGCGTATGCGTTTTTTCCTGAATATATTCAGGAAAAAACGCATACGCCCTTTTTGGCCAAGGGCATCATTGTCCACGTTTTGCCGCTTTTCATGTGCTTGAAAGGCGATTCGAATCTACCTCCTGAAATCTGTTTCCTGGAATTCTGCCTTGCTTTCAAATCCTCTTCGTTGCCTTCCCTCAATATATTTGTCGACGAGAGTTATCATTTATAACTCTGCAGGTCTGTGAATTGCAGTGCCTCTGAGCTCCATTTTTCAACTCTCTTTTTTGGGAGCTGGCCGCAAAAGCGCAGGGTGGCTTCAGGCCCTATTTTGGTTCCGGGGGGCAGGCTGAGCCTGTGGTTAATTCTTCTTCCTGATGGGAAAAAAGAGTGACCTGTGCCTGTCACAACACCTAGAGCTAGTCTCTCATTGGTTCCCCCACTTCCCGTTCATTCTCAGGACAAATTGCAACCTGTACAGAACAGGAGGTTAAAGGTGCTAATTCTCCAAGGAAGGAGATTGCTAGTAACGAGGCTGGAATGGCGAACCCGAGCACAGGGAGATGAGAAATGAGGTGCGTTTCAGAAACCATTCCCGATCAGACGGTGTACCATCTTCTGGGTTTCTCGTGCATGTTTTCAATGTAGGAAGATGCCCTTGAACCTGGAGATTTGGGCCCCATGGGATGGGTACCACGCAGTAGTACTTTAAAGGGTCTGCGTTTGCTCACCCAACCTCACCAATCCTCTCAGCCCCAAGAGTGTCCACCCTTATGTCTCATCTAGCTGTGGGTCTAGATATGGTCAATCCAGGTTGCATCACAGCCCCTGAGCGAATTGTGTAAGAATTTCTCTCTCTTTCACTCTCTTTGTTTCATGGGTTTTAAAAAGTAATTTATTTTGATAATGGGGTTTCACTGCTTTTCACTGCTGTGTTTATGCCGCTTTACACCCGCTTGACACACTCCCAGAGAGATATCAATACATAGGTTTTAAGATTCTTACTAGTCAGATATATTCTTGTGCGGTGAATACGGCGTGTTGAGTCCAGTTCACTGAGCAAGGAGTAGGTCTTGTCTATTACATATTGGGTTTATAGAACGGTATCTGAGCTAATTTGAAACCCTTGTTTTATGCATCACCCCACCTCACCTTTCGCGTTAAGCAGCCATAGTGAGTTTTCAAAATGTGTGACTCTGTTCTGTTTTGTAATTCAGTTCAAGGGTAACGGTTTTTACATTCCCTCTATAAGTGATATCTTATGATAAGTGTCTTTTTCTGTGTGACTTATTTCACTTAGAATCGTCGTACCTAAATCCAATCATCATGCTGCTACTAGCCTTAGGACTCTGATTTCATGGCTGAGTGATATTCCATTGTACATAAGGACCTCAACTTCTTTATCCATTTTTCTCTTTCCTGGGATATTTAAGGTGGAATGAAGTGGAGGTCCTTGTCAACAGAGCAGCCCTAAATTTGGGGTGCCTGTGTCTTGCTGATTTTCAGTTTTCCCAATTTGTACACCCATGAGTTGAAGTGCCCTATGCTCTCTAAGCTGTGTGTTTTAGATGTTTCAGGACACACCGTACTTTTCTCCAGAGTGGCTGTTGGCAATTTACATCCCTCCCATCAGCGTAGCAAGGCTCCCATTTCTCCATGGCCTGTCCTGCCTTTCTGGTTTGTACACTTTTTTCAACATGGCCCTTTGACCGATGGGAAGCGAGACTTCTTTGTAGCGCTGATTTGCCTTTCCAGGTTGCTTGGTTGGCCAAAAAGGGCGTATGCGTTTTTTCCTGAATATATTCAGGAAAAAACGCATACGCCCTTTTTGGCCAAGGGCATCATTGTCCACGTTTTGCCACTTTTCATGTGCTTGAAAGGCGATTCGAATCTACCTCCTGAAATCTGTTTCCTGCAATTCTGCCTTGCTTTCAAATCCTCTTCGTTGCCTTCCCTCAATATATTTGTGGACGAGAGTTATCATTTATAATTCTGCAGGTCTGTGAATTGCAGTGCCCCTGAGCTCCATGTTTCAACTCTCTTTTTTGGGAGCTGGCCGCAAAAGCGCAGGGTTGCTTCAGGCCCTATTCTGGTTCCGGGGGGCAGGCTGAGCCTGTGGTTAATTCTTCTTCCTGATGGGAAAAAAGAGTGACCTGTGCCTGTCACAACACCTAGAGCTAGTCTCTCATTGGTTCCCCCACTTCCCGTTCATTCTCAGGACAAATTGCAACCTGTACAGAACAGGAGGTTAAAGGTGCTAATTCTCCAAGGAAGGAGATTGCTAGTAACGAGGCTGGAATGGCGAACCCGAGCACAGGGAGATGAGAAGTGAGGTGCGTTTCAGAAACCTTTCCCGATCAGACGGTGTACCATCTTCTGGGTTTCTCGTGCATGTTTTCAATGTAGGAATATGCCCTTGAACCTGGAGATTTGGGCCCCATGGGATGGGTACCACGCAGTAGTACTTTAAAGGGTCTGCGTTTGCTCACCCAACCTCACCAATCCTCTCAGCCCCAAGAGTGTCCACCCTTATGTCTCATCTAGCTGTGGGTCTAGATATGGTCAATCCAGGTTGCATCACAGCCCCTGAACGAATTGTGTAAGAATTTCTCTCCCTTTCACTCTCTTTGTTTCATGGGTTTTTAAAAGTAATTTATTTTGATAATGGGGTTTCACTGCTTTTCACTGCTGTGTTTATGCCGCTTTACACCCGCTTGACACACTCCCAGAGAGATATCAATACATAGGTTTTAAGATTCTTACTAGTCAGATATATTCTTTTGCGGTGAATAGGGGGTGCTGAGTCCAGTTCACTGAGCAAGGAGTAGGTCTTGTCTACTACATATTGGGTTTATAGAACGGTATCTGAGCTAATTTGAAACCCTTGTTTTATGCATCACCCCACCTCACCTTTCGCGTTAAGCAGCCATAGTGAGTTTTCAAAATGTGTGAGACTCTGTTCTGTTTTGTAATTCAGTTCAAGGGTAACGGTTTTTACATTCCCTCTATAAGTGATATCTTATGAGAAGTGTCTTTTTCTGTGTGACTTATTTCACTTAGAATCGTCGTACCTAAATCCAATCATCATGCTGCTACTAGCCTTAGGACTCTGATTTCATGGCTGAGTGATATTCCATTGTACATAAGGACCTCAACTTCTTTATCCATTTTTCTCTTTCCTGGGATATTTAAGGTGGAATGAAGTGGAGGTCCTTGTCAACAGAGCAGCCCTAAATTTGGGGTGCCTGTGTCTTGCTGATTTTCAGTTTTCCCAATTTGTACACCCATGAGTTGAAGTGCCCTATGCTCTCTAAGCTGTGTGTTTTAGATGTTTCAGGACACACCGTACTCTTCTCCAGAGTGGCTGTTGGCAATTTACATCCCGCCCATCAGCGTAGCAAGGCTCCCATTTCTCCATGGCCTGTCCTGCCTTTCTGGTTTGTACACTTTTTTCAACATGGCCCTTTGACCGATGGGAAGCGAGACTTCTTTGTAGCGCTGATTTGCCTTTCCAGGTTGCTTGGTTGGCCAAAAAGGGCGTATGCGTTTTTTCCTGAATATATTCAGGAAAAAACGCATACGCCCTTTTTGGCCAAGGGCATCATTGTCCACGTTTTGCCGCTTTTCATGTGCTTGAAAGGCGATTCGAATCTACCTCCTGAAATCTGTTTCCTGGAATTCTGCCTTGCTTTCAAATCCTCTTCGTTGCCTTCCCTCAATATATTTGTCGACGAGAGTTATCATTTATAACTCTGCAGGTCTGTGAATTGCAGTGCCTCTGAGCTCCATTTTTCAACTCTCTTTTTTGGGAGCTGGCCGCAAAAGCGCAGGGTGGCTTCAGGCCCTATTTTGGTTCCGGGGGGCAGGCTGAGCCTGTGGTTAATTCTTCTTCCTGATGGGAAAAAAGAGTGACCTGTGCCTGTCACAACACCTAGAGCTAGTCTCTCATTGGTTCCCCCACTTCCCGTTCATTCTCAGGACAAATTGCAACCTGTACAGAACAGGAGGTTAAAGGTGCTAATTCTCCAAGGAAGGAGATTGCTAGTAACGAGGCTGGAATGGCGAACCCGAGCACAGGGAGATGAGAAATGAGGTGCGTTTCAGAAACCATTCCCGATCAGACGGTGTACCATCTTCTGGGTTTCTCGTGCATGTTTTCAATGTAGGAAGATGCCCTTGAACCTGGAGATTTGGGCCCCATGGGATGGGTACCACGCAGTAGTACTTTAAAGGGTCTGCGTTTGCTCACCCAACCTCACCAATCCTCTCAGCCCCAAGAGTGTCCACCCTTATGTCTCATCTAGCTGTGGGTCTAGATATGGTCAATCCAGGTTGCATCACAGCCCCTGAGCGAATTGTGTAAGAATTTCTCTCTCTTTCACTCTCTTTGTTTCATGGGTTTTAAAAAGTAATTTATTTTGATAATGGGGTTTCACTGCTTTTCACTGCTGTGTTTATGCCGCTTTACACCCGCTTGACACACTCCCAGAGAGATATCAATACATAGGTTTTAAGATTCTTACTAGTCAGATATATTCTTGTGCGGTGAATACGGCGTGTTGAGTCCAGTTCACTGAGCAAGGAGTAGGTCTTGTCTATTACATATTGGGTTTATAGAACGGTATCTGAGCTAATTTGAAACCCTTGTTTTATGCATCACCCCACCTCACCTTTCGCGTTAAGCAGCCATAGTGAGTTTTCAAAATGTGTGACTCTGTTCTGTTTTGTAATTCAGTTCAAGGGTAACGGTTTTTACATTCCCTCTATAAGTGATATCTTATGATAAGTGTCTTTTTCTGTGTGACTTATTTCACTTAGAATCGTCGTACCTAAATCCAATCATCATGCTGCTACTAGCCTTAGGACTCTGATTTCATGGCTGAGTGATATTCCATTGTACATAAGGACCTCAACTTCTTTATCCATTTTTCTCTTTCCTGGGATATTTAAGGTGGAATGAAGTGGAGGTCCTTGTCAACAGAGCAGCCCTAAATTTGGGGTGCCTGTGTCTTGCTGATTTTCAGTTTTCCCAATTTGTACACCGATGAGTTGAAGTGCCCTATGCTCTCTAAGCTGTGTGTTTTAGATGTTTCAGGAGACACCGTACTCTTCTCCAGAGTGGCTGTTGGCAATTTACATCCCTCCCATCAGCGTAGCAAGGCTCCCATTTCTCCATGGCCTGTCCTGCCTTTCTGGTTTGTACACTTTTTTCAACATGGCCCTTTGACCGATGGGAAGCGAGACTTCTTTGTAGCGCTGATTTGCCTTTCCAGGTTGCTTGGTTGGCCAAAAAGGGCGTATGCGTTTTTTCCTGAATATATTCAGGAAAAAACGCATACGCCCTTTTTGGCCAAGGGCATCATTGTCCACGTTTTGCCACTTTTCATGTGCTTGAAAGGCGATTCGAATCTACCTCCTGAAATCTGTTTCCTGCAATTCTGCCTTGCTTTCAAATCCTCTTCGTTGCCTTCCCTCAATATATTTGTGGACGAGAGTTATCATTTATAATTCTGCAGGTCTGTGAATTGCAGTGCCCCTGAGCTCCATGTTTCAACTCTCTTTTTTGGGAGCTGGCCGCAAAAGCGCAGGGTAGCTTCAGGCCCTATTCTGGTTCCGGGGGGCAGGCTGAGCCTGTGGTTAATTCTTCTTCCTGATGGGAAAAAAGAGTGACCTGTGCCTGTCACAACACCTAGAGCTAGTCTCTCATTGGTTCCCCCACTTACCGTTCATTCTCAGGACAAATTGCAACCTGTACAGAACAGGAGGTTAAAGGTGCTAATTCTCCAAGGAAGGAGATTGCTAGTAACGAGGCTGGAATGGCGAACCCGAGCACAGGGAGATGAGAAATGAGGTGCGTTTCAGAAACCTTTCCCGATCAGACGGTGTACCATCTTCTGGGTTTCTCGTGCATGTTTTCGATGTAGGAAGATGCCCTTGAACCTGGAGATTTGGGCCCCATGGGATGGGTACCACGCAGTAGTACTTTAAAGGGTCTGCGTTTGCTCACCCAACCTCACCAATCCTCTCAGCCCCAAGAGTGTCCACCCTTATGTCTCATCTAGCTGTGGGTCTAGATATGGTCAATCCAGGTTGCATCACAGCCCCTGAACGAATTGTGTAAGAATTTCTCTCTCTTTCACTCTCTTTGTTTCATGGGTTTTTAAAAGTAATTTATTTTGTTAATGGGGTTTCGCTGCTTTTCACTGCTGTGTTTATGCCGCTTTACACCCACTTGACACACTCCCAGAGAGATATCAATACATAGGTTTTAAGATTCTTACTAGTCAGATATATTCTTGTGCGGTGAATACGGGGTGTTGAGTCCAGTTCACTGAGCAAGGAGTAGGTCTTGTCTATTACATATTGGGTTTATAGAACGGTATCAGAGCTAATTTGAAACCCTTGTTTTATGCATCACCCCACCTCACCTTTCGCGTTAAGCAGCCATAGTGAGTTTTCAAAATGTGTGACTCTGTTCTGTTTTGTAATTCAGTTCAAGGGTAACGGTTATTACATTCCCTCTATAAGTGATATCTTATGATAAGTGTCTTTTTCTGTGTGACTTATTTCACTTAGAATTGTCGTAGCTAAATCCACTCATCATGCTGCTACTAGCCTTAGGACACTGATTTCATGGCTGAGTGATATTCCATTGTACATAAGGACCTCAAGTTCTTTATCCATTTTTCTCTTTCCTGGGATATTTAAGGTGGAATGAAGTGGAGGTCCTTGTCAACAGAGCAGCCTTAAACTATGGGGTGCCTGTGTCTTGCTGATTTTTAGTTTTCCCATTTTGTACACCCATGAGTGGAAGTGCCCTATGCTCTCTAAGCTGTGTGTTTTAGATGTTTCAGGACACACCGTACACTTCTCCAGAGTGGCTGTTGGCAATTTACATCCCGCCCATCAGCGTAGCAAGGCTCCCATTTCTCCATGGCCTGTCCTGCCTTTCTGGTTTGTACACTTTTTTCAGCATGGCCCTTTGACCGATGGGAAGCGAGACTTCTTTGTAGCGCTGATTTGCCTTTCCAGGTTGCTTGGTTGGCCAAAAAGGGCGTATGCGTTTTTTCCTGAATATATTCAGGAAAAAACGCATACGCCCTTTTTGGCCAAGGGCATCATTGTCCACGTTTTGCCGCTTTTCATGTGCTTGAAAGGCGATTCGAATCTACCTCCTGAAATCTGTTTCCTGGAATTCTGCCTTGCTTTCAAATCCTCTTCGTTGCCTTCCCTCAATATATTTGTCGACGAGAGTTATCATTTATAACTCTGCAGGTCTGTGAATTGCAGTGCCTCTGAGCTCCATTTTTCAACTCTCTTTTTTGGGAGCTGGCCGCAAAAGCGCAGGGTGGCTTCAGGCCCTATTTTGGTTCCGGGGGGCAGGCTGAGCCTGTGGTTAATTCTTCTTCCTGATGGGAAAAAAGAGTGACCTGTGCCTGTCACAACACCTAGAGCTAGTCTCTCATTGGTTCCCCCACTTCCCGTTCATTCTCAGGACAAATTGCAACCTGTACAGAACAGGAGGTTAAAGGTGCTAATTCTCCAAGGAAGGAGATTGCTAGTAACGAGGCTGGAATGGCGAACCCGAGCACAGGGAGATGAGAAATGAGGTGCGTTTCAGAAACCATTCCCGATCAGACGGTGTACCATCTTCTGGGTTTCTCGTGCATGTTTTCAATGTAGGAAGATGCCCTTGAACCTGGAGATTTGGGCCCCATGGGATGGGTACCACGCAGTAGTACTTTAAAGGGTCTGCGTTTGCTCACCCAACCTCACCAATCCTCTCAGCCCCAAGAGTGTCCACCCTTATGTCTCATCTAGCTGTGGGTCTAGATATGGTCAATCCAGGTTGCATCACAGCCCCTGAGCGAATTGTGTAAGAATTTCTCTCTCTTTCACTCTCTTTGTTTCATGGGTTTTAAAAAGTAATTTATTTTGATAATGGGGTTTCACTGCTTTTCACTGCTGTGTTTATGCCGCTTTACACCCGCTTGACACACTCCCAGAGAGATATCAATACATAGGTTTTAAGATTCTTACTAGTCAGATATATTCTTGTGCGGTGAATACGGCGTGTTGAGTCCAGTTCACTGAGCAAGGAGTAGGTCTTGTCTATTACATATTGGGTTTATAGAACGGTATCTGAGCTAATTTGAAACCCTTGTTTTATGCATCACCCCACCTCACCTTTCGCGTTAAGCAGCCATAGTGAGTTTTCAAAATGTGTGACTCTGTTCTGTTTTGTAATTCAGTTCAAGGGTAACGGTTTTTACATTCCCTCTATAAGTGATATCTTATGATAAGTGTCTTTTTCTGTGTGACTTATTTCACTTAGAATCGTCGTACCTAAATCCAATCATCATGCTGCTACTAGCCTTAGGACTCTGATTTCATGGCTGAGTGATATTCCATTGTACATAAGGACCTCAACTTCTTTATCCATTTTTCTCTTTCCTGGGATATTTAAGGTGGAATGAAGTGGAGGTCCTTGTCAACAGAGCAGCCCTAAATTTGGGGTGCCTGTGTCTTGCTGATTTTCAGTTTTCCCAATTTGTACACCGATGAGTTGAAGTGCCCTATGCTCTCTAAGCTGTGTGTTTTAGATGTTTCAGGAGACACCGTACTCTTCTCCAGAGTGGCTGTTGGCAATTTACATCCCTCCCATCAGCGTAGCAAGGCTCCCATTTCTCCATGGCCTGTCCTGCCTTTCTGGTTTGTACACTTTTTTCAACATGGCCCTTTGACCGATGGGAAGCGAGACTTCTTTGTAGCGCTGATTTGCCTTTCCAGGTTGCTTGGTTGGCCAAAAAGGGCGTATGCGTTTTTTCCTGAATATATTCAGGAAAAAACGCATACGCCCTTTTTGGCCAAGGGCATCATTGTCCACGTTTTGCCACTTTTCATGTGCTTGAAAGGCGATTCGAATCTACCTCCTGAAATCTGTTTCCTGCAATTCTGCCTTGCTTTCAAATCCTCTTCGTTGCCTTCCCTCAATATATTTGTGGACGAGAGTTATCATTTATAATTCTGCAGGTCTGTGAATTGCAGTGCCCCTGAGCTCCATGTTTCAACTCTCTTTTTTGGGAGCTGGCCGCAAAAGCGCAGGGTTGCTTCAGGCCCTATTCTGGTTCCGGGGGGCAGGCTGAGCCTGTGGTTAATTCTTCTTCCTGATGGGAAAAAAGAGTGACCTGTGCCTGTCACAACACCTAGAGCTAGTCTCTCATTGGTTCCCCCACTTCCCGTTCATTCTCAGGACAAATTGCAACCTGTACAGAACAGGAGGTTAAAGGTGCTAATTCTCCAAGGAAGGAGATTGCTAGTAACGAGGCTGGAATGGCGAACCCGAGCACAGGGAGATGAGAAATGAGGTGCGTTTCAGAAACCTTTCCCGATCAGACGGTGTACCATCTTCTGGGTTTCTCGTGCATGTTTTCGATGTAGGAAGATGCCCTTGAACCTGGAGATTTGGGCCCCATGGGATGGGTACCACGCAGTAGTACTTTAAAGGGTCTGCGTTTGCTCACCCAACCTCACCAATCCTCTCAGCCCCAAGAGTGTCCACCCTTATGTCTCATCTAGCTGTGGGTCTAGATATGGTCAATCCAGGTTGCATCACAGCCCCTGAACGAATTGTGTAAGAATTTCTCTCTCTTTCACTCTCTTTGTTTCATGGGTTTTTAAAAGTAATTTATTTTGTTAATGGGGTTTCGCTGCTTTTCACTGCTGTGTTTATGCCGCTTTACACCCACTTGACACACTCCCAGAGAGATATCAATACATAGGTTTTAAGATTCTTACTAGTCAGATATATTCTTGTGCGGTGAATACGGGGTGTTGAGTCCAGTTCACTGAGCAAGGAGTAGGTCTTGTCTATTACATATTGGGTTTATAGAACGGTATCAGAGCTAATTTGAAACCCTTGTTTTATGCATCACCCCACCTCACCTTTCGCGTTAAGCAGCCATAGTGAGTTTTCAAAATGTGTGACTCTGTTCTGTTTTGTAATTCAGTTCAAGGGTAACGGTTATTACATTCCCTCTATAAGTGATATCTTATGATAAGTGTCTTTTTCTGTGTGACTTATTTCACTTAGAATTGTCGTAGCTAAATCCACTCATCATGCTGCTACTAGCCTTAGGACACTGATTTCATGGCTGAGTGATATTCCATTGTACATAAGGACCTCAAGTTCTTTATCCATTTTTCTCTTTCCTGGGATATTTAAGGTGGAATGAAGTGGAGGTCCTTGTCAACAGAGCAGCCTTAAACTATGGGGTGCCTGTGTCTTGCTGATTTTTAGTTTTCCCATTTTGTACACCCATGAGTGGAAGTGCCCTATGCTCTCTAAGCTGTGTGTTTTAGATGTTTCAGGACACACCGTACACTTCTCCAGAGTGGCTGTTGGCAATTTACATCCCGCCCATCAGCGTAGCAAGGCTCCCATTTCTCCATGGCCTGTCCTGCCTTTCTGGTTTGTACACTTTTTTCAGCATGGCCCTTTGACCGATGGGAAGCGAGACTTCTTTGTAGCGCTGATTTGCCTTTCCAGGTTGCTTGGTTGGCCAAAAAGGGCGTATGCGTTTTTTCCTGAATATATTCAGGAAAAAACGCATACGCCCTTTTTGGCCAAGGGCATCATTGTCCACGTTTTGCCGCTTTTCATGTGCTTGAAAGGCGATTCGAATCTACCTCCTGAAATCTGTTTCCTGGAATTCTGCCTTGCTTTCAAATCCTCTTCGTTGCCTTCCCTCAATATATTTGTCGACGAGAGTTATCATTTATAACTCTGCAGGTCTGTGAATTGCAGTGCCTCTGAGCTCCATTTTTCAACTCTCTTTTTTGGGAGCTGGCCGCAAAAGCGCAGGGTGGCTTCAGGCCCTATTTTGGTTCCGGGGGGCAGGCTGAGCCTGTGGTTAATTCTTCTTCCTGATGGGAAAAAAGAGTGACCTGTGCCTGTCACAACACCTAGAGCTAGTCTCTCATTGGTTCCCCCACTTCCCGTTCATTCTCAGGACAAATTGCAACCTGTACAGAACAGGAGGTTAAAGGTGCTAATTCTCCAAGGAAGGAGATTGCTAGTAACGAGGCTGGAATGGCGAACCCGAGCACAGGGAGATGAGAAATGAGGTGCGTTTCAGAAACCATTCCCGATCAGACGGTGTACCATCTTCTGGGTTTCTCGTGCATGTTTTCAATGTAGGAAGATGCCCTTGAACCTGGAGATTTGGGCCCCATGGGATGGGTACCACGCAGTAGTACTTTAAAGGGTCTGCGTTTGCTCACCCAACCTCACCAATCCTCTCAGCCCCAAGAGTGTCCACCCTTATGTCTCATCTAGCTGTGGGTCTAGATATGGTCAATCCAGGTTGCATCACAGCCCCTGAGCGAATTGTGTAAGAATTTCTCTCTCTTTCACTCTCTTTGTTTCATGGGTTTTAAAAAGTAATTTATTTTGATAATGGGGTTTCACTGCTTTTCACTGCTGTGTTTATGCCGCTTTACACCCGCTTGACACACTCCCAGAGAGATATCAATACATAGGTTTTAAGATTCTTACTAGTCAGATATATTCTTGTGCGGTGAATACGGCGTGTTGAGTCCAGTTCACTGAGCAAGGAGTAGGTCTTGTCTATTACATATTGGGTTTATAGAACGGTATCTGAGCTAATTTGAAACCCTTGTTTTATGCATCACCCCACCTCACCTTTCGCGTTAAGCAGCCATAGTGAGTTTTCAAAATGTGTGACTCTGTTCTGTTTTGTAATTCAGTTCAAGGGTAACGGTTTTTACATTCCCTCTATAAGTGATATCTTATGATAAGTGTCTTTTTCTGTGTGACTTATTTCACTTAGAATCGTCGTACCTAAATCCAATCATCATGCTGCTACTAGCCTTAGGACTCTGATTTCATGGCTGAGTGATATTCCATTGTACATAAGGACCTCAACTTCTTTATCCATTTTTCTCTTTCCTGGGATATTTAAGGTGGAATGAAGTGGAGGTCCTTGTCAACAGAGCAGCCCTAAATTTGGGGTGCCTGTGTCTTGCTGATTTTCAGTTTTCCCAATTTGTACACCCATGAGTTGAAGTGCCCTATGCTCTCTAAGCTGTGTGTTTTAGATGTTTCAGGACACACCGTACTTTTCTCCAGAGTGGCTGTTGGCAATTTACATCCCTCCCATCAGCGTAGCAAGGCTCCCATTTCTCCATGGCCTGTCCTGCCTTTCTGGTTTGTACACTTTTTTCAACATGGCCCTTTGACCGATGGGAAGCGAGACTTCTTTGTAGCGCTGATTTGCCTTTCCAGGTTGCTTGGTTGGCCAAAAAGGGCGTATGCGTTTTTTCCTGAATATATTCAGGAAAAAACGCATACGCCCTTTTTGGCCAAGGGCATCATTGTCCACGTTTTGCCACTTTTCATGTGCTTGAAAGGCGATTCGAATCTACCTCCTGAAATCTGTTTCCTGCAATTCTGCCTTGCTTTCAAATCCTCTTCGTTGCCTTCCCTCAATATATTTGTGGACGAGAGTTATCATTTATAATTCTGCAGGTCTGTGAATTGCAGTGCCCCTGAGCTCCATGTTTCAACTCTCTTTTTTGGGAGCTGGCCGCAAAAGCGCAGGGTTGCTTCAGGCCCTATTGTGGTTCCGGGGGGCAGGCTGAGCCTGTGGTTAATTCTTCTTCCTGATGGGAAAAAAGAGTGACCTGTGCCTGTCACAACACCTAGAGCTAGTCTCTCATTGGTTCCCCCACTTCCCGTTCATTCTCAGGACAAATTGCAACCTGTACAGAACAGGAGGTTAAAGGTGCTAATTCTCCAAGGAAGGAGATTGCTAGTAACGAGGCTGGAATGGCGAACCCGAGCACAGGGAGATGAGAAGTGAGGTGCGTTTCAGAAACCTTTCCCGATCAGACGGTGTACCATCTTCTGGGTTTCTCGTGCATGTTTTCAATGTAGGAATATGCCCTTGAACCTGGAGATTTGGGCCCCATGGGATGGGTACCACGCAGTAGTACTTTAAAGGGTCTGCGTTTGCTCACCCAACCTCACCAATCCTCTCAGCCCCAAGAGTGTCCACCCTTATGTCTCATCTAGCTGTGGGTCTAGATATGGTCAATCCAGGTTGCATCACAGCCCCTGAACGAATTGTGTAAGAATTTCTCTCCCTTTCACTCTCTTTGTTTCATGGGTTTTTAAAAGTAATTTATTTTGATAATGGGGTTTCACTGCTTTTCACTGCTGTGTTTATGCCGCTTTACACCCGCTTGACACACTCCCAGAGAGATATCAATACATAGGTTTTAAGATTCTTACTAGTCAGATATATTCTTTTGCGGTGAATAGGGGGTGCTGAGTCCAGTTCACTGAGCAAGGAGTAGGTCTTGTCTACTACATATTGGGTTTATAGAACGGTATCTGAGCTAATTTGAAACCCTTGTTTTATGCATCACCCCACCTCACCTTTCGCGTTAAGCAGCCATAGTGAGTTTTCAAAATGTGTGACTCTGTTCTGTTTTGTAATTCAGTTCAAGGGTAACGGTTTTTACATTCCCTCTATAAGTGATATCTTATGAGAAGTGTCTTTTTCTGTGTGACTTATTTCACTTAGAATCGTCGTACCTAAATCCAATCATCATGCTGCTACTAGCCTTAGGACTCTGATTTCATGGCTGAGTGATATTCCATTGTACATAAGGACCTCAACTTCTTTATCCATTTTTCTCTTTCCTGGGATATTTAAGGTGGAATGAAGTGGAGGTCCTTGTCAACAGAGCAGCCCTAAATTTGGGGTGCCTGTGTCTTGCTGATTTTCAGTTTTCCCAATTTGTACACCCATGAGTTGAAGTGCCCTATGCTCTCTAAGCTGTGTGTTTTAGATGTTTCAGGACACACCGTACTCTTCTCCAGAGTGGCTGTTGGCAATTTACATCCCGCCCATCAGCGTAGCAAGGCTCCCATTTCTCCATGGCCTGTCCTGCCTTTCTGGTTTGTACACTTTTTTCAACATGGCCCTTTGACCGATGGGAAGCGAGACTTCTTTGTAGCGCTGATTTGCCTTTCCAGGTTGCTTGGTTGGCCAAAAAGGGCGTATGCGTTTTTTCCTGAATATATTCAGGAAAAAACGCATACGCCCTTTTTGGCCAAGGGCATCATTGTCCACGTTTTGCCGCTTTTCATGTGCTTGAAAGGCGATTCGAATCTACCTCCTGAAATCTGTTTCCTGCAATTCTGCCTTGCTTTCAAATCCTCTTCGTTGCCTTCCCTCAATATATTTGTGGACGAGAGTTATCATTTATAACTCTGCAGGTCTGTGAATTGCAGTGCCCCTGAGCTCCATGTTTCAACTCTCTTTTTTGGGAGCTGGCCGCAAAAGCGCAGGGTTGCTTCAGGCCCTATTCTGGTTCCGGGGGGCAGGCTGAGCCTGTGGTTAATTCTTCTTCCTGATGGGAAAAAAGAGTGACCTGTGCCTGTCACAACACCTAGAGCTAGTCTGTCATTGGTTCCCCCACTTCCCGTTCATTCTCAGGACAAATTGCAACCTGTACAGAACAGGAGGTTAAAGGTGCTAATTCTCCAAGGAAGGAGATTGCTAGTAACGAGGCTGGAATGGCGAACCCGAGCACAGGGAGATGAGAAGTGAGGTGCGTTTCAGAAACCTTTCCCGATCAGACGGTGTACCATCTTCTGGGTTTCTCGTGCATGTTTTCAATGTAGGAATATGCCCTTGAACCTGGAGATTTGGGCCCCATGGGATGGGTACCACGCAGTAGTACTTTAAAGGGTCTGCGTTTGCTCACCCAACCTCACCAATCCTCTCAGCCCCAAGAGTGTCCACCCTTATGTCTCATCTAGCTGTGGGTCTAGATATGGTCAATCCAGGTTGCATCACAGCCCCTGAACGAATTGTGTAAGAATTTCTCTCCCTTTCACTCTCTTTGTTTCATGGGTTTTTAAAAGTAATTTATTTTGATAATGGGGTTTCACTGCTTTTCACTGCTGTGTTTATGCCGCTTTACACCCGCTTGACACACTCCCAGAGAGATATCAATACATAGGTTTTAAGATTCTTACTAGTCAGATATATTCTTTTGCGGTGAATAGGGGGTGCTGAGTCCAGTTCACTGAGCAAGGAGTAGGTCTTGTCTACTACATATTGGGTTTATAGAACGGTATCTGAGCTAATTTGAAACCCTTGTTTTATGCATCACCCCACCTCACCTTTCGCGTTAAGCAGCCATAGTGAGTTTTCAAAATGTGTGACTCTGTTCTGTTTTGTAATTCAGTTCAAGGGTAACGGTTTTTACATTCCCTCTATAAGTGATATCTTATGAGAAGTGTCTTTTTCTGTGTGACTTATTTCACTTAGAATCGTCGTACCTAAATCCAATCATCATGCTGCTACTAGCCTTAGGACTCTGATTTCATGGCTGAGTGATATTCCATTGTACATAAGGACCTCAACTTCTTTATCCATTTTTCTCTTTCCTGGGATATTTAAGGTGGAATGAAGTGGAGGTCCTTGTCAACAGAGCAGCCCTAAATTTGGGGTGCCTGTGTCTTGCTGATTTTCAGTTTTCCCAATTTGTACACCCATGAGTTGAAGTGCCCTATGCTCTCTAAGCTGTGTGTTTTAGATGTTTCAGGACACACCGTACTCTTCTCCAGAGTGGCTGTTGGCAATTTACATCCCGCCCATCAGCGTAGCAAGGCTCCCATTTCTCCATGGCCTGTCCTGCCTTTCTGGTTTGTACACTTTTTTCAACATGGCCCTTTGACCGATGGGAAGCGAGACTTCTTTGTAGCGCTGATTTGCCTTTCCAGGTTGCTTGGTTGGCCAAAAAGGGCGTATGCGTTTTTTCCTGAATATATTCAGGAAAAAACGCATACGCCCTTTTTGGCCAAGGGCATCATTGTCCACGTTTTGCCGCTTTTCATGTGCTTGAAAGGCGATTCGAATCTACCTCCTGAAATCTGTTTCCTGCAATTCTGCCTTGCTTTCAAATCCTCTTCGTTGCCTTCCCTCAATATATTTGTGGACGAGAGTTATCATTTATAACTCTGCAGGTCTGTGAATTGCAGTGCCCCTGAGCTCCATTTTTCAACTCTCTTTTTTGGGAGCTGGCCGCAAAAGCGCAGGGTTGCTTCAGGCCCTATTCTGGTTCCGGGGGGCAGGCTGAGCCTGTGGTTAATTCTTCTTCCTGATGGGAAAAAAGAGTGACCTGTGCCTGTCACAACACCTAGAGCTAGTCTGTCATTGGTTCCCCCACTTCCCGTTCATTCTCAGGACAAATTGCAACCTGTACAGAACAGGAGGTTAAAGGTGCTAATTCTCCAAGGAAGGAGATTGCTAGTAACGAGGCTGGAATGGCGAACCCGAGCACAGGGAGATGAGAAGTGAGGTGCGTTTCAGAAACCTTTCCCGATCAGACGGTGTACCATCTTCTGGGTTTCTCGTGCATGTTTTCAATGTAGGAATATGCCCTTGAACCTGGAGATTTGGGCCCCATGGGATGGGTACCACGCAGTAGTACTTTAAAGGGTCTGCGTTTGCTCACCCAACCTCACCAATCCTCTCAGCCCCAAGAGTGTCCACCCTTATGTCTCATCTAGCTGTGGGTCTAGATATGGTCAATCCAGGTTGCATCACAGCCCCTGAACGAATTGTGTAAGAATTTCTCTCCCTTTCACTCTCTTTGTTTCATGGGTTTTTAAAAGTAATTTATTTTGATAATGGGGTTTCACTGCTTTTCACTGCTGTGTTTATGCCGCTTTACACCCGCTTGACACACTCCCAGAGAGATATCAATACATAGGTTTTAAGATTCTTACTAGTCAGATATATTCTTTTGCGGTGAATAGGGGGTGCTGAGTCCAGTTCACTGAGCAAGGAGTAGGTCTTGTCTACTACATATTGGGTTTATAGAACGGTATCTGAGCTAATTTGAAACCCTTGTTTTATGCATCACCCCACCTCACCTTTCGCGTTAAGCAGCCATAGTGAGTTTTCAAAATGTGTGACTCTGTTCTGTTTTGTAATTCAGTTCAAGGGTAACGGTTTTTACATTCCCTCTATAAGTGATATCTTATGAGAAGTGTCTTTTTCTGTGTGACTTATTTCACTTAGAATCGTCGTACCTAAATCCAATCATCATGCTGCTACTAGCCTTAGGACTCTGATTTCATGGCTGAGTGATATTCCATTGTACATAAGGACCTCAACTTCTTTATCCATTTTTCTCTTTCCTGGGATATTTAAGGTGGAATGAAGTGGAGGTCCTTGTCAACAGAGCAGCCCTAAATTTGGGGTGCCTGTGTCTTGCTGATTTTCAGTTTTCCCAATTTGTACACCCATGAGTTGAAGTGCCCTATGCTCTCTAAGCTGTGTGTTTTAGATGTTTCAGGACACACCGTACTCTTCTCCAGAGTGGCTGTTGGCAATTTACATCCCGCCCATCAGCGTAGCAAGGCTCCCATTTCTCCATGGCCTGTCCTGCCTTTCTGGTTTGTACACTTTTTTCAACATGGCCCTTTGACCGATGGGAAGCGAGACTTCTTTGTAGCGCTGATTTGCCTTTCCAGGTTGCTTGGTTGGCCAAAAAGGGCGTATGCGTTTTTTCCTGAATATATTCAGGAAAAAACGCATACGCCCTTTTTGGCCAAGGGCATCATTGTCCACGTTTTGCCGCTTTTCATGTGCTTGAAAGGCGATTCGAATCTACCTCCTGAAATCTGTTTCCTGCAATTCTGCCTTGCTTTCAAATCCTCTTCGTTGCCTTCCCTCAATATATTTGTGGACGAGAGTTATCATTTATAACTCTGCAGGTCTGTGAATTGCAGTGCCCCTGAGCTCCATTTTTCAACTCTCTTTTTTGGGAGCTGGCCGCAAAAGCGCAGGGTTGCTTCAGGCCCTATTCTGGTTCCGGGGGGCAGGCTGAGCCTGTGGTTAATTCTTCTTCCTGATGGGAAAAAGAGTGACCTGTGCCTGTCACAACACCTAGAGCTAGTCTCTCATTGGTTCCCCCAATTCCCGTTCATTCTCAGGACAAATTGCAACCTGTACAGAACAGGAGGTTAAAGGTGCTAATTCTCCAAGGAAGGAGATTGCTAGTAACGAGGCTGGAATGGCGAACCCGAGCATAGGGAGATGAGAAATGAGGTGCGTTTCAGAAACCTTTCCCGATCAGACGGTGTACCATCTTCTGGGTTTCTCGTGCATGTTTTCAATGTAGGAATATGCCCTTGAACCTGGAGATTTGGGCCCCATGGGATGGGTACCATGCAGTAGTACTTTAAAGGGTCTGCGTTTGCTCACCCAACCTCACCAATCCTCTCAGCCCCAAGAGTGTCCACCCTTATGTCTCATCTAGCTGTGGGTCTAGATATGGTCAATCCAGGTTGCATCACAGCCCCTGAACGAATTGTGTAAGAATTTCTCTCCCTTTCACTCTCTTTGTTTCATGGGTTTTTAAAAGTAATTTATTTTGATAATGGGGTTTCGCTGCTTTTCACTGCTGTGTTTATGCCGCTTTACACCCGCTTGACACACTCCCAGAGAGATATCAATACATAGGTTTTAAGATTCTTACTACTCAGATATATTCTTGTGCGGTGAATACGGGGTGTTGAGTCCAGTTCACTGAGGAAGGAGTAGGTCTTGTCTATTACATATTGGGTTTATAGAACGGTATCTGAGCTAATTTGAAACCCTTGTTTTATGCATCACCCCACCTCACCTTTCGCGTTAAGCAGCCATAGTGAGTTTTCAAAATGTGTGACTCTGTTCTGTTTTGTAATTCAGTTCAAGGGTAACGGTTTTTACATTCCCTCTATAAGTGATATCTTATGATAAGTGTCTTTTTCTGTGTGACTTATTTCACTTAGTATCGGCGTACCTAAATCCAATCATCATGCTGCTACTAGCCTTAGGACTCTGATTTCATGGCTGAGTGATATTCCATTGTACATAAGGACCTCAACTTCTTTATCCATTTTTCTCTTTCCTGGGATATTTAAGGTGGAATGAAGTGGAGGTCCTTGTCAACAGAGCAGCCCTAAATTTGGGGTGCCTGTGTCTTGCTGATTTTCAGTTTTCCCAATTTGTACACCCATGAGTTGAAGTGCCCTATGCTCTCTAAGCTGTGTGTTTTAGATGTTTCAGGACACACCGTACTCTTCTCCAGAGTGGCTGTTGGCAATTTACATCCCTCCCATCAGCGTAGCAAGGCTCCCATTTCTCCATGGCCTGTCCTGCCTTTCTGGTTTGTACACTTTTTTCAACATGGCCCTTTGACCGATGGGAAGCGAGACTTCTTTGTAGCGCTGATTTGCCTTTCCAGGTTGCTTGGTTGGCCAAAAAGGGCGTATGCGTTTTTTCCTGAATATATTCAGGAAAAAACGCATACGCCCTTTTTGGCCAAGGGCATCATTGTCCACGTTTTGCCGCTTTTCATGTGCTTGAAAGGCGATTCGAATCTACCTCCTGAAATCTGTTTCCTGCAATTCTGCCTTGCTTTCAAATCCTCTTCGTTGCCTTCCCTCAATATATTTGTGGACGAGAGTTATCATTTATAACTCTGCAGGTCTGTGAATTGCAGTGCCCCTGAGCTCCATTTTTCAACTCTCTTTTTTGGGAGCTGGCCGCAAAAGCGCAGGGTTGCTTCAGGCCCTATTCTGGTTCCGGGGGGCAGGCTGAGCCTGTGGTTAATTCTTCTTCCTGATGGGAAAAAGAGTGACCTGTGCCTGTCACAAAACCTAGAGCTAGTCTCTCATTGGTTCCCCCACTTCCCGTTCATTCTCAGGACAAATTGCAACCTGTACAGAACAGGAGGTTAAAGGTGCTAATTCTCCAAGGAAGGAGATTGCTAGTAACGAGGCTGGAATGGCGAACCCGAGCATAGGGAGATGAGAAATGAGGTGCGTTTCAGAAACCTTTCCCGATCAGACGGTGTACCATCTTCTGGGTTTCTCGTGCATGTTTTCAATGTAGGAATATGCCCTTGAACCTGGAGATTTGGGCCCCATGGGATGGGTACCATGCAGTAGTACTTTAAAGGGTCTGCGTTTGCTCACCCAACCTCACCAATCCTCTCAGCCCCAAGAGTGTCCACCCTTATGTCTCATCTAGCTGTGGGTCTAGATATGGTCAATCCAGGTTGCATCACAGCCCCTGAACGAATTGTGTAAGAATTTCTCTCCCTTTCACTCTCTTTGTTTCATGGGTTTTTAAAAGTAATTTATTTTGATAATGGGGTTTCGCTGCTTTTCACTGCTGTGTTTATGCCGCTTTACACCCGCTTGACACACTCCCAGAGAGATATCAATACATAGGTTTTAAGATTCTTACTACTCAGATATATTCTTGTGCGGTGAATACGGGGTGTTGAGTCCAGTTCACTGAGGAAGGAGTAGGTCTTGTCTATTACATATTGGGTTTATAGAACGGTATCTGAGCTAATTTGAAACCCTTGTTTTATGCATCACCCCACCTCACCTTTCGCGTTAAGCAGCCATAGTGAGTTTTCAAAATGTGTGACTCTGTTCTGTTTTGTAATTCAGTTCAAGGGTAACGGTTTTTACATTCCCTCTATAAGTGATATCTTATGATAAGTGTCTTTTTCTGTGTGACTTATTTCACTTAGTATCGGCGTACCTAAATCCAATCATCATGCTGCTACTAGCCTTAGGACTCTGATTTCATGGCTGAGTGATATTCCATTGTACATAAGGACCTCAACTTCTTTATCCATTTTTCTCTTTCCTGGGATATTTAAGGTGGAATGAAGTGGAGGTCCTTGTCAACAGAGCAGCCCTAAATTTGGGGTGCCTGTGTCTTGCTGATTTTCAGTTTTCCCAATTTGTACACCCATGAGTTGAAGTGCCCTATGCTCTCTAAGCTGTGTGTTTTAGATGTTTCAGGACACACCGTACTCTTCTCCAGAGTGGCTGTTGGCAATTTACATCCCGCCCATCAGCGTAGCAAGGCTCCCATTTCTCCATGGCCTGTCCTGCCTTTCTGGTTTGTACACTTTTTTCAACATGGCCCTTTGACCGATGGGAAGCGAGACTTCTTTGTAGCGCTGATTTGCCTTTCCAGGTTGCTTGGTTGGCCAAAAAGGGCGTATGCGTTTTTTCCTGAATATATTCAGGAAAAAACGCATACGCCCTTTTTGGCCAAGGGCATCATTGTCCACGTTTTGCCGCTTTTCATGTGCTTGAAAGGCGATTCGAATCTACCTCCTGAAATCTGTTTCCTGCAATTCTGCCTTGCTTTCAAATCCTCTTCGTTGCCTTCCCTCAATATATTTGTGGACGAGAGTTATCATTTATAACTCTGCAGGTCTGTGAATTGCAGTGCCCCTGAGCTCCATTTTTCAACTCTCTTTTTTGGGAGCTGGCCGCAAAAGCGCAGGGTTGCTTCAGGCCCTATTCTGGTTCCGGGGGGCAGGCTGAGCCTGTGGTTAATTCTTCTTCCTGATGGGAAAAAAGAGTGACCTGTGCCTGTCACAACACCTAGAGCTAGTCTCTCATTGGTTCCCCCACTTCCCGTTCATTCTCAGGACAAATTGCAACCTGTACAGAACAGGAGGTTAAAGGTGCTAATTCTCCAAGGAAGGAGATTGCTAGTAACGAGGCTGGAATGGCGAACCCGACCACAGGGAGATGAGAAATGAGGTGCGTTTCAGAAACCTTTCCCGATCAGACGGTGTACCATCTTCTGGGTTTCTCGTGCATGTTTTCGATGTAGGAAGATGCCCTTGAACCTGGAGATTTGGGCCCCATGGGATGGGTACCACGCAGTAGTACTTTAAAGGGTCTGCGTTTGCTCACCCAACCTCACCAATCCTCTCAGCCCCAAGAGTGTCCACCCTTATGTCTCATCTAGCTGTGGGTCTAGATATGGTCAATCCAGGTTGCATCACAGCCCCTGAACGAATTGTGTAAGAATTTCTCTCTCTTTCACTCTCTTTGTTTCATGGGTTTTTAAAAGTAATTTATTTTGATAATGGGGTTTCGCTGCTTTTCACTGCTGTGTTTATGCCGCTTTACACCCACTTGACACACTCCCAGAGAGATATCAATACATAGGTTTTAAGATTCTTACTAGTCAGATATATTCTTGTGCGGTGAATACGGGGTGTTGAGTCCAGTTCACTGAGCAAGGAGTAGGTCTTGTCTATTACATATTGGGTTTATAGAACGGTATCAGAGCTAATTTGAAACCCTTGTTTTATGCATCACCCCACCTCACCTTTCGCGTTAAGCAGCCATAGTGAGTTTTCAAAATGTGTGACTCTGTTCTGTTTTGTAATTCAGTTCAAGGGTAACGGTTATTACATTCCCTCTATAAGTGATATCTTATGATAAGTGTCTTTTTCTGTGTGACTTATTTCACTTAGAATTGTCGTAGCTAAATCCACTCATCATGCTGCTACTAGCCTTAGGACACTGATTTCATGGCTGAGTGATATTCCATTGTACATAAGGACCTCAAGTTCTTTATCCATTTTTCTCTTTCCTGGGATATTTAAGGTGGAATGAAGTGGAGGTCCTTGTCAACAGAGCAGCCTTAAACTATGGGGTGCCTGTGTCTTGCTGATTTTTAGTTTTCCCATTTTGTACACCCATGAGTGGAAGTGCCCTATGCTCTCTAAGCTGTGTGTTTTAGATGTTTCAGGACACACCGTACACTTCTCCAGAGTGGCTGTTGGCAATTTACATCCCGCCCATCAGCGTAGCAAGGCTCCCATTTCTCCATGGCCTGTCCTGCCTTTCTGGTTTGTACACTTTTTTCAGCATGGCCCTTTGACCGATGGGAAGCGAGACTTCTTTGTAGCGCTGATTTGCCTTTCCAGGTTGCTTGGTTGGCCAAAAAGGGCGTATGCGTTTTTTCCTGAATATATTCAGGAAAAAACGCATACGCCCTTTTTGGCCAAGGGCATCATTGTCCACGTTTTGCCGCTTTTCATGTGCTTGAAAGGCGATTCGAATCTACCTCCTGAAATCTGTTTCCTGGAATTCTGCCTTGCTTTCAAATCCTCTTCGTTGCCTTCCCTCAATATATTTGTCGACGAGAGTTATCATTTATAACTCTGCAGGTCTGTGAATTGCAGTGCCTCTGAGCTCCATTTTTCAACTCTCTTTTTTGGGAGCTGGCCGCAAAAGCGCAGGGTGGCTTCAGGCCCTATTTTGGTTCCGGGGGGCAGGCTGAGCCTGTGGTTAATTCTTCTTCCTGATGGGAAAAAAGAGTGACCTGTGCCTGTCACAACACCTAGAGCTAGTCTGTCATTGGTTCCCCCACTTCCCGTTCATTCTCAGGACAAATTGCAACCTGTACAGAACAGGAGGTTAAAGGTGCTAATTCTCCAAGGAAGGAGATTGCTAGTAACGAGGCTGGAATGGCAAACCCGAGCACAGGGAGATGAGAAATGAGGTGCGTTTCAGAAACCATTCCCGATCAGACGGTGTACCATCTTCTGGGTTTCTCGTGCATGTTTTCAATGTAGGAAGATGCCCTTGAACCTGGAGATTTGGGCCCCATGGGATGGGTACCACGCAGTAGTACTTTAAAGGGTCTGCGTTTGCTCACCCAACCTCACCAATCCTCTCAGCCCCAAGAGTGTCCACCCTTATGTCTCATCTAGCTGTGGGTCTAGATATGGTCAATCCAGGTTGCATCACAGCCCCTGAGCGAATTGTGTAAGAATTTCTCTCTCTTTCACTCTCTTTGTTTCATGGGTTTTAAAAAGTAATTTATTTTGATAATGGGGTTTCACTGCTTTTCACTGCTGTGTTTATGCCGCTTTACACCCGCTTGACACACTCCCAGAGAGATATCAATACATAGGTTTTAAGATTCTTACTAGTCAGATATATTCTTGTGCGGTGAATACGGCGTGTTGAGTCCAGCTCACTGAGCAAGGAGTAGGTCTTGTCTATTACATATTGGGTTTATAGAACGGTATCTGAGCTAATTTGAAACCCTTGTTTTATGCATCACCCCACCTCACCTTTCGCGTTAAGCAGCCATAGTGAGTTTTCAAAATGTGTGACTCTGTTCTGTTTTGTAATTCAGTTCAAGGGTAACGGTTTTTACATTCCCTCTATAAGTGATATCTTATGAGAAGTGTCTTTTTCTGTGTGACTTATTTCACTTAGAATCGTCGTACCTAAATCCAATCATCATGCTGCTACTAGCCTTAGGACTCTGATTTCATGGCTGAGTGATATTCCATTGTACATAAGGACCTCAACTTCTTTATCCATTTTTCTCTTTCCTGGGATATTTAAGGTGGAATGAAGTGGAGGTCCTTGTCAACAGAGCAGCCCTAAATTTGGGGTGCCTGTGTCTTGCTGATTTTCAGTTTTCCCAATTTGTACACCCATGAGTTGAAGTGCCCTATGCTCTCTAAGCTGTGTGTTTTAGATGTTTCAGGACACACCGTACTTTTCTCCAGAGTGGCTGTTGGCAATTTACATCCCTCCCATCAGCGTAGCAAGGCTCCCATTTCTCCATGGCCTGTCCTGCCTTTCTGGTTTGTACACTTTTTTCAACATGGCCCTTTGACCGATGGGAAGGGAGACTTCTTTGTAGCGCTGATTTGCCTTTCCAGGTTGCTTGGTTGGCCAAAAAGGGCGTATGCGTTTTTTCCTGAATATATTCAGGAGAAAACGCATACGCCCTTTTTGGCCAAGGGCATCATTGTCCACGTTTTGCCACTTTTCATGTGCTTGAAAGGCGATTCGAATCTACCTCCTGAAATCTGTTTCCTGCAATTCTGCCTTGCTTTCAAATCCTCTTCGTTGCCTTCCCTCAATATATTTGTGGACGAGAGTTATCATTTATAATTCTGCAGGTCTGTGAATTGCAGTGCCCCTGAGCTCCATGTTTCAACTCTCTTTTTTGGGAGCTGGCCGCAAAAGCGCAGGGTTGCTTCAGGCCCTATTCTGGTTCCGGGGGGCAGGCTGAGCCTGTGGTTAATTCTTCTTCCTGATGGGAAAAAAGAGTGACCTGTGCCTGTCACAACACCTAGAGCTAGTCTGTCATTGGTTCCCCCACTTCCCGTTCATTCTCAGGACAAATTGCAACCTGTACAGAACAGGAGGTTAAAGGTGCTAATTCTCCAAGGAAGGAGATTGCTAGTAACGAGGCTGGAATGGCGAACCCGAGCACAGGGAGATGAGAAGTGAGGTGCGTTTCAGAAACCTTTCCCGATCAGACGGTGTACCATCTTCTGGGTTTCTCGTGCATGTTTTCAATGTAGGAATATGCCCTTGAACCTGGAGATTTGGGCCCCATGGGATGGGTACCACGCAGTAGTACTTTAAAGGGTCTGCGTTTGCTCACCCAACCTCACCAATCCTCTCAGCCCCAAGAGTGTCCACCCTTATGTCTCATCTAGCTGTGGGTCTAGATATGGTCAATCCAGGTTGCATCACAGCCCCTGAACGAATTGTGTAAGAATTTCTCTCCCTTTCACTCTCTTTGTTTCATGGGTTTTTAAAAGTAATTTATTTTGATAATGGGGTTTCACTGCTTTTCACTGCTGTGTTTATGCCGCTTTACACCCGCTTGACACACTCCCAGAGAGATATCAATACATAGGTTTTAAGATTCTTACTAGTCAGATATATTCTTTTGCGGTGAATAGGGGGTGCTGAGTCCAGTTCACTGAGCAAGGAGTAGGTCTTGTCTACTACATATTGGGTTTATAGAACGGTATCTGAGCTAATTTGAAACCCTTGTTTTATGCATCACCCCACCTCACCTTTCGCGTTAAGCAGCCATAGTGAGTTTTCAAAATGTGTGACTCTGTTCTGTTTTGTAATTCAGTTCAAGGGTAACGGTTTTTACATTCCCTCTATAAGTGATATCTTATGAGAAGTGTCTTTTTCTGTGTGACTTATTTCACTTAGAATCGTCGTACCTAAATCCAATCATCATGCTGCTAATAGCCTTAGGACTCTGATTTCATGGCTGAGTGATATTCCATTGTACATAAGGACCTCAACTTCTTTATCCATTTTTGTCTTTCCTGGGATATTTAAGGTGGAATGAAGTGGAGGTCCTTGTCAACAGAGCAGCCCTAAATTTGGGGTGCCTGTGTCTTGCTGATTTTCAGTTTTCCCAATTTGTACACCCATGAGTTGAAGTGCCCTATGCTCTCTAAGCTGTGTGTTTTAGATGTTTCAGGACACACCGTACTCTTCTCCAGAGTGGCTGTTGGCAATTTACATCCCTCCCATCAGCGTAGCAAGGCTCCCATTTCTCCATGGCCTGTCCTGCCTTTCTGGTTTGTACACTTTTTTCAACATGGCCCTTTGACCGATGGGAAGCGAGACTTCTTTGTAGCGCTGATTTGCCTTTCCAGGTTGCTTGGTTGGCCAAAAAGGGCGTATGCGTTTTTTCCTGAATATATTCAGGAAAAAACGCATACGCCCTTTTTGGCCAAGGACATCATTGTCCACGTTTTGCCGCTTTTCATGTGCTTGAAAGGCGATTCGAATCTACCTCCTGAAATCTGTTTCCTGCAATTCTGCCTTGCTTTCAAATCCTCTTCGTTGCCTTCCCTCAATATATTTGTGGACGAGAGTTATCATTTATAACTCTGCAGGTCTGTGAATTGCAGTGCCCCTGAGCTCCATTTTTCAACTCTCTTTTTTGGGAGCTGGCCGCAAAAGCGCAGGGTTGCTTCAGGCCCTATTCTGGTTCCGGGGGGCAGGCTGAGCCTGTGGTTAATTCTTCTTCCTGATGGGAAAAAGAGTGACCTGTGCCTGTCACAACACCTAGAGCTAGTCTCTCATTGGTTCCCCCACTTCCCGTTCATTCTCAGGACAAATTGCAACCTGTACAGAACAGGAGGTTAAAGGTGCTAATTCTCCAAGGAAGGAGATTGCTAGTAACGAGGCTGGAATGGCGAACCCGAGCATAGGGAGATGAGAAATGAGGTGCGTTTCAGAAACCTTTCCCGATCAGACGGTGTACCATCTTCTGGGTTTCTCGTGCATGTTTTCAATGTAGGAATATGCCCTTGAACCTGGAGATTTGGGCCCCATGGGATGGGTACCATGCAGTAGTACTTTAAAGGGTCTGCGTTTGCTCACCCAACCTCACCAATCCTCTCAGCCCCAAGAGTGTCCACCCTTATGTCTCATCTAGCTGTGGGTCTAGATATGGTCAATCCAGGTTGCATCACAGCCCCTGAACGAATTGTGTAAGAATTTCTCTCCCTTTCACTCTCTTTGTTTCATGGGTTTTTAAAAGTAATTTATTTTGATAATGGGGTTTCGCTGCTTTTCACTGCTGTGTTTATGCCGCTTTACACCCACTTGACACACTCCCAGAGAGATATCAATACATAGGTTTTAAGATTCTTACTACTCAGATATATTCTTGTGCGGTGAATACGGGGTGTTGAGTCCAGTTCACTGAGGAAGGAGTAGGTCTTGTCTATTACATATTGGGTTTATAGAACGGTATCTGAGCTAATTTGAAACCCTTGTTTTATGCATCACCCCACCTCACCTTTCGCGTTAAGCAGCCATAGTGAGTTTTCAAAATGTGTGACTCTGTTCTGTTTTGTAATTCAGTTCAAGGGTAACGGTTTTTACATTCCCTCTATAAGTGATATCTTATGATAAGTGTCTTTTTCTGTGTGACTTATTTCACTTAGTATCGGCGTACCTAAATCCAATCATCATGCTGCTACTAGCCTTAGGACTCTGATTTCATGGCTGAGTGATATTCCATTGTACATAAGGACCTCAACTTCTTTATCCATTTTTCTCTTTCCTGGGATATTTAAGGTGGAATGAAGTGGAGGTCCTTGTCAACAGAGCAGCCCTAAATTTGGGGTGCCTGTGTCTTGCTGATTTTCAGTTTTCCCAATTTGTACACCCATGAGTTGAAGTGCCCTATGCTCTCTAAGCTGTGTGTTTTAGATGTTTCAGGACACACCGTACTCTTCTCCAGAGTGGCTGTTGGCAATTTACATCCCGCCCATCAGCGTAGCAAGGCTCCCATTTCTCCATGGCCTGTCCTGCCTTTCTGGTTTGTACACTTTTTTCAACATGGCCCTTTGACCGATGGGAAGCGAGACTTCTTTGTAGCGCTGATTTGCCTTTCCAGGTTGCTTGGTTGGCCAAAAAGGGCGTATGCGTTTTTTCCTGAATATATTCAGGAAAAAACGCATACGCCCTTTTTGGCCAAGGGCATCATTGTCCACGTTTTGCCGCTTTTCATGTGCTTGAAAGGCGATTCGAATCTACCTCCTGAAATCTGTTTCCTGCAATTCTGCCTTGCTTTCAAATCCTCTTCGTTGCCTTCCCTCAATATATTTGTGGACGAGAGTTATCATTTATAACTCTGCAGGTCTGTGAATTGCAGTGCCCCTGAGCTCCATTTTTCAACTCTCTTTTTTGGGAGCTGGCCGCAAAAGCGCAGGGTTGCTTCAGGCCCTATTCTGGTTCCGGGGGGCAGGCTGAGCCTGTGGTTAATTCTTCTTCCTGATGGGAAAAAAGAGTGACCTGTGCCTGTCACAACACCTAGAGCTAGTCTCTCATTGGTTCCCCCACTTCCCGTTCATTCTCAGGACAAATTGCAACCTGTACAGAACAGGAGGTTAAAGGTGCTAATTCTCCAAGGAAGGAGATTGCTAGTAACGAGGCTGGAATGGCGAACCCGAGCACAGGGAGATGAGAAATGAGGTGCGTTTCAGAAACCTTTCCCGATCAGACGGTGTACCATCTTCTGGGTTTCTCGTGCATGTTTTCGATGTAGGAAGATGCCCTTGAACCTGGAGATTTGGGCCCCATGGGATGGGTACCACGCAGTAGTACTTTAAAGGGTCTGCGTTTGCTCACCCAACCTCACCAATCCTCTCAGCCCCAAGAGTGTCCACCCTTATGTCTCATCTAGCTGTGGGTCTAGATATGGTCAATCCAGGTTGCATCACAGCCCCTGAACGAATTGTGTAAGAATTTCTCTCTCTTTCACTCTCTTTGTTTCATGGGTTTTTAAAAGTAATTTATTTTGATAATGGGGTTTCGCTGCTTTTCACTGCTGTGTTTATGCCGCTTTACACCCACTTGACACACTCCCAGAGAGATATCAATACATAGGTTTTAAGATTCTTACTAGTCAGATATATTCTTGTGCGGTGAATACGGGGTGTTGAGTCCAGTTCACTGAGCAAGGAGTAGGTCTTGTCTATTACATATTGGGTTTATAGAACGGTATCAGAGCTAATTTGAAACCCTTGTTTTATGCATCACCCCACCTCACCTTTCGCGTTAAGCAGCCATAGTGAGTTTTCAAAATGTGTGACTCTGTTCTGTTTTGTAATTCAGTTCAAGGGTAACGGTTATTACATTCCCTCTATAAGTGATATCTTATGATAAGTGTCTTTTTCTGTGTGACTTATTTCACTTAGAATTGTCGTAGCTAAATCCACTCATCATGCTGCTACTAGCCTTAGGACACTGATTTCATGGCTGAGTGATATTCCATTGTACATAAGGACCTCAAGTTCTTTATCCATTTTTCTCTTTCCTGGGATATTTAAGGTGGAATGAAGTGGAGGTCCTTGTCAACAGAGCAGCCTTAAACTATGGGGTGCCTGTGTCTTGCTGATTTTTAGTTTTCCCATTTTGTACACCCATGAGTGGAAGTGCCCTATGCTCTCTAAGCTGTGTGTTTTAGATGTTTCAGGACACACCGTACACTTCTCCAGAGTGGCTGTTGGCAATTTACATCCCGCCCATCAGCGTAGCAAGGCTCCCATTTCTCCATGGCCTGTCCTGCCTTTCTGGTTTGTACACTTTTTTCAGCATGGCCCTTTGACCGATGGGAAGCGAGACTTCTTTGTAGCGCTGATTTGCCTTTCCAGGTTGCTTGGTTGGCCAAAAAGGGCGTATGCGTTTTTTCCTGAATATATTCAGGAAAAAACGCATACGCCCTTTTTGGCCAAGGGCATCATTGTCCACGTTTTGCCGCTTTTCATGTGCTTGAAAGGCGATTCGAATCTACCTCCTGAAATCTGTTTCCTGGAATTCTGCCTTGCTTTCAAATCCTCTTCGTTGCCTTCCCTCAATATATTTGTCGACGAGAGTTATCATTTATAACTCTGCAGGTCTGTGAATTGCAGTGCCTCTGAGCTCCATTTTTCAACTCTCTTTTTTGGGAGCTGGCCGCAAAAGCGCAGGGTGGCTTCAGGCCCTATTTTGGTTCCGGGGGGCAGGCTGAGCCTGTGGTTAATTCTTCTTCCTGATGGGAAAAAAGAGTGACCTGTGCCTGTCACAACACCTAGAGCTAGTCTGTCATTGGTTCCCCCACTTCCCGTTCATTCTCAGGACAAATTGCAACCTGTACAGAACAGGAGGTTAAAGGTGCTAATTCTCCAAGGAAGGAGATTGCTAGTAACGAGGCTGGAATGGCAAACCCGAGCACAGGGAGATGAGAAATGAGGTGCGTTTCAGAAACCATTCCCGATCAGACGGTGTACCATCTTCTGGGTTTCTCGTGCATGTTTTCAATGTAGGAAGATGCCCTTGAACCTGGAGATTTGGGCCCCATGGGATGGGTACCACGCAGTAGTACTTTAAAGGGTCTGCGTTTGCTCACCCAACCTCACCAATCCTCTCAGCCCCAAGAGTGTCCACCCTTATGTCTCATCTAGCTGTGGGTCTAGATATGGTCAATCCAGGTTGCATCACAGCCCCTGAGCGAATTGTGTAAGAATTTCTCTCTCTTTCACTCTCTTTGTTTCATGGGTTTTAAAAAGTAATTTATTTTGATAATGGGGTTTCACTGCTTTTCACTGCTGTGTTTATGCCGCTTTACACCCGCTTGACACACTCCCAGAGAGATATCAATACATAGGTTTTAAGATTCTTACTAGTCAGATATATTCTTGTGCGGTGAATACGGCGTGTTGAGTCCAGCTCACTGAGCAAGGAGTAGGTCTTGTCTATTACATATTGGGTTTATAGAACGGTATCTGAGCTAATTTGAAACCCTTGTTTTATGCATCACCCCACCTCACCTTTCGCGTTAAGCAGCCATAGTGAGTTTTCAAAATGTGTGACTCTGTTCTGTTTTGTAATTCAGTTCAAGGGTAACGGTTTTTACATTCCCTCTATAAGTGATATCTTATGAGAAGTGTCTTTTTCTGTGTGACTTATTTCACTTAGAATCGTCGTACCTAAATCCAATCATCATGCTGCTACTAGCCTTAGGACTCTGATTTCATGGCTGAGTGATATTCCATTGTACATAAGGACCTCAACATCTTTATCCATTTTTCTCTTTCCTGGGATATTTAAGGTGGAATGAAGTGGAGGTCCTTGTCAACAGAGCAGCCCTAAATTTGGGGTGCCTGTGTCTTGCTGATTTTCAGTTTTCCCAATTTGTACACCCATGAGTTGAAGTGCCCTATGCTCTCTAAGCTGTGTGTTTTAGATGTTTCAGGACACACCGTACTTTTCTCCAGAGTGGCTGTTGGCAATTTACATCCCTCCCATAAGCGTAGCAAGGCTCCCATTTCTCCATGGCCTGTCCTGCCTTTCTGGTTTGTACACTTTTTTCAACATGGCCCTTTGACCGATGGGAAGGGAGACTTCTTTGTAGCGCTGATTTGCCTTTCCAGGTTGCTTGGTTGGCCAAAAAGGGCGTATGCGTTTTTTCCTGAATATATTCAGGAGAAAACGCATACGCCCTTTTTGGCCAAGGGCATCATTGTCCACGTTTTGCCACTTTTCATGTGCTTGAAAGGCGATTCGAATCTACCTCCTGAAATCTGTTTCCTGCAATTCTGCCTTGCTTTCAAATCCTCTTCGTTGCCTTCCCTCAATATATTTGTGGACGAGAGTTATCATTTATAATTCTGCAGGTCTGTGAATTGCAGTGCCCCTGAGCTCCATGTTTCAACTCTCTTTTTTGGGAGCTGGCCGCAAAAGCGCAGGGTTGCTTCAGGCCCTATTCTGGTTCCGGGGGGCAGGCTGAGCCTGTGGTTAATTCTTCTTCCTGATGGGAAAAAAGAGTGACCTGTGCCTGTCACAACACCTAGAGCTAGTCTCTCATTGGTTCCCCCACTTCCCGTTCATTCTCAGGACAAATTGCAACCTGTACAGAACAGGAGGTTAAAGGTGCTAATTCTCCAAGGAAGGAGATTGCTAGTAACGAGGCTGGAATGGCGAACCCGAGCACAGGGAGATGAGAAGTGAGGTGCGTTTCAGAAACCTTTCCCGATCAGACGGTGTACCATCTTCTGGGTTTCTCGTGCATGTTTTCAATGTAGGAATATGCCCTTGAACCTGGAGATTTGGGCCCCATGGGATGGGTACCACGCAGTAGTACTTTAAAGGGTCTGCGTTTGCTCACCCAACCTCACCAATCCTCTCAGCCCCAAGAGTGTCCACCCTTATGTCTCATCTAGCTGTGGGTCTAGATATGGTCAATCCAGGTTGCATCACAGCCCCTGAACGAATTGTGTAAGAATTTCTCTCCCTTTCACTCTCTTTGTTTCATGGGTTTTTAAAAGTAATTTATTTTGATAATGGGGTTTCACTGCTTTTCACTGCTGTGTTTATGCCGCTTTACACCCGCTTGACACACTCCCAGAGAGATATCAATACATAGGTTTTAAGATTCTTACTAGTCAGATATATTCTTTTGCGGTGAATAGGGGGTGCTGAGTCCAGTTCACTGAGCAAGGAGTAGGTCTTGTCTACTACATATTGGGTTTATAGAACGGTATCTGAGCTAATTTGAAACCCTTGTTTTATGCATCACCCCACCTCACCTTTCGCGTTAAGCAGCCATAGTGAGTTTTCAAAATGTGTGACTCTGTTCTGTTTTGTAATTCAGTTCAAGGGTAACGGTTTTTACATTCCCTCTATAAGTGATATCTTATGAGAAGTGTCTTTTTCTGTGTGACTTATTTCACTTAGAATCGTCGTACCTAAATCCAATCATCATGCTGCTAATAGCCTTAGGACTCTGATTTCATGGCTGAGTGATATTCCATTGTACATAAGGACCTCAACTTCTTTATCCATTTTTCTCTTTCCTGGGATATTTAAGGTGGAATGAAGTGGAGGTCCTTGTCAACAGAGCAGCCCTAAATTTGGGGTGCCTGTGTCTTGCTGATTTTCAGTTTTCCCAATTTGTACACCCATGAGTTGAAGTGCCCTATGCTCTCTAAGCTGTGTGTTTTAGATGTTTCAGGACACACCGTACTCTTCTCCAGACTGGCTGTTGGCAATTTACATCCCTCCCATCAGCGTAGCAAGGCTCCCATTTCTCCATGGCCTGTCCTGCCTTTCTGGTTTGTACACTTTTTTCAACATGGCCCTTTGACCGATGGGAAGCGAGACTTCTTTGTAGCGCTGATTTGCCTTTCCAGGTTGCTTGGTTGGCCAAAAAGGGCGTATGCGTTTTTTCCTGAATATATTCAGGAAAAAACGCATACGCCCTTTTTGGCCAAGGGCATCATTGTCCACGTTTTGCCGCTTTTCATGTGCTTGAAAGGCGATTCGAATCTACCTCCTGAAATCTGTTTCCTGCAATTCTGCCTTGCTTTCAAATCCTCTTCGTTGCCTTCCCTCAATATATTTGTGGACGAGAGTTATCATTTATAACTCTGCAGGTCTGTGAATTGCAGTGCCCCTGAGCTCCATTTTTCAACTCTCTTTTTTGGGAGCTGGCCGCAAAAGCGCAGGGTTGCTTCAGGCCCTATTCTGGTTCCGGGGGGCAGGCTGAGCCTGTGGTTAATTCTTCTTCCTGATGGGAAAAAAGAGTGACCTGTGCCTGTCACAACACCTAGAGCTAGTCTCTCATTGGTTCCCCCACTTCCCGTTCATTCTCAGGACAAATTGCAACCTGTACAGAACAGGAGGTTAAAGGTGCTAATTCTCCAAGGAAGGAGATTGCTAGTAACGAGGCTGGAATGGCGAACCCGAGCATAGGGAGATGAGAAATGAGGTGCGTTTCAGAAACCTTTCCCGATCAGACGGTGTACCATCTTCTGGGTTTCTCGTGCATGTTTTCAATGTAGGAATATGCCCTTGAACCTGGAGATTTGGGCCCCATGGGATGGGTACCATGCAGTAGTACTTTAAAGGGTCTGCGTTTGCTCACCCAACCTCACCAATCCTCTCAGCCCCAAGAGTGTCCACCCTTATGTCTCATCTAGCTGTGGGTCTAGATATGGTCAATCCAGGTTGCATCACAGCCCCTGAACGAATTGTGTAAGAATTTCTCTCCCTTTCACTCTCTTTGTTTCATGGGTTTTTAAAAGTAATTTATTTTGATAATGGGGTTTCGCTGCTTTTCACTGCTGTGTTTATGCCGCTTTACACCCACTTGACACACTCCCAGAGAGATATCAATACATAGGTTTTAAGATTCTTACTACTCAGATATATTCTTGTGCGGTGAATACGGGGTGTTGAGTCCAGTTCACTGAGCAAGGAGTAGGTCTTGTCTATTACATATTGGGTTTATAGAACGGTATCTGAGCTAATTTGAAACCCTTGTTTTATGCATCACCCCACCTCACCTTTCGCGTTAAGCAGCCATAGTGAGTTTTCAAAATGTGTGACTCTGTTCTGTTTTGTAATTCAGTTCAAGGGTAACGGTTTTTACATTCCCTCTATAAGTGATATCTTATGATAAGTGTCTTTTTCTGTGTGACTTATTTCACTTAGAATCGTCGTACCTAAATCCAATCATCATGCTGCTACTAGCCTTAGGACTCTGATTTCATGGCTGAGTGATATTCCATTGTACATAAGGACCTCAACTTCTTTATCCATTTTTCTCTTTCCTGGGATATTTAAGGTGGAATGAAGTGGAGGTCCTTGTCAACAGAGCAGCCCTAAATCTGGGGTGCCTGTGTCTTGCTGATTTTCAGTTTTCCCAATTTGTACACCCATGAGTTGAAGTGCCCTATGCTCTCTAAGCTGTGTGTTTTAGATGTTTCAGGACACACCGTACTCTTCTCCAGAGTGGCTGTTGGCAATTTACATCCCGCCCATCAGCGTAGCAAGGCTCCCATTTCTCCATGGCCTGTCCTGCCTTTCTGGTTTGTACACTTTTTTCAACATGGCCCTTTGACCGATGGGAAGCGAGACTTCTTTGTAGCGCTGATTTGCCTTTCCAGGTTGCTTGGTTGGCCAAAAAGGGCGTATGCGTTTTTTCCTGAATATATTCAGGAAAAAACGCATACGCCCCTTTTGGCCAAGGGCATCATTTTCCACGTTTTGCCGCTTTTCATGTGCTTGAAAGGCGATTCGAATCTACCTCCTGAAATCTGTTTCCTGCAATTCTGCCTTGCTTTCAAATCCTCTTCGTTGCCTTCCCTCAATATATTTGTGGACGAGAGTTATCATTTATAACTCTGCAGGTCTGTGAATTGCAGTGCCCCTGAGCTCCATTTTTCAACTCTCTTTTTTGGGAGCTGGCCGCAAAAGCGCAGGGTTGCTTCAGGCCCTATTCTGGTTCCGGGGGGCAGGCTGAGCCTGTGGTTAATTCTTCTTCCTGATGGGAAAAAAGAGTGACCTGTGCCTGTCACAACACCTAGAGCTAGTCTGTCATTGGTTCCCCCACTTCCCGTTCATTCTCAGGACAAATTGCAACCTGTACAGAACAGGAGGTTAAAGGTGCTAATTCTCCAAGGAAGGAGATTGCTAGTAACGAGGCTGGAATGGCGAACCCGAGCACAGGGAGATGAGAAGTGAGGTGCGTTTCAGAAACCTTTCCCGATCAGACGGTGTACCATCTTCTGGGTTTCTCGTGCATGTTTTCAATGTAGGAAGATGCCCTTGAACCTGGAGATTTGGGCCCCATGGGATGGGTACCACGCAGTAGTACTTTAAAGGGTCTGCGTTTGCTCACCCAACCTCACCAACCCTCTCAGCCCCAAGAGTGTCCACCCTTATGTCTCATCTAGCTGTGGGTCTAGATATGGTCAATCCAGGTTGCATCACAGCCCCTGAACGAATTGTGTAAGAATTTCTCTCTTTCACTCTCTTTGTTTCATGGGTTTTTAAAAGTAATTTATTTTGATAATGGGGTTTCACTGCTTTTCACTGCTGTGTTTATGCCACTTTACACCCGCTTGACACACTCCCAGAGAGATATCAATACATAGGTTTTAAGATTCTTACTAGTCAGATATATTCTTGTGCGGTGAATACGGGGTGTTGAGTCCAGTTCACTGAGCAAGGAGTAGGTCTTGTCTATTACATATTGGGTTTATAGAACGGTATCAGAGCTAATTTGCAACCCTTGTTTTATGCATCACCCCACCTCACCTTTCGCGTTAAGCAGCCATAGTGAGTTTTCAAAATGTGTGACTCTGTTCTGTTTTGTAATTCAGTTCAAGGGTAACGGTTATTACATTCCCTCTATAAGTAATATCTTATGATAAGTGTCTTTTTCTGTGTGACTTATTTCACTTAGAATTGTCGTAGCTAAATCCACTCATCATGCTGCTACCAGCCTTAGGACACTGATTTCATGGCTGAGTGATATTCCATTGTACATAAGGACCTCAAGTTCTTTATCCATTTTTCTCTTTCCTGGGATATTTAAGGTGGAATGAAGTGGAGGTCCTTGTCAACAGAGCAGCCCTAAACTATGGGGTGCCTGTGTCTTGCTGATTTTTACTTTTCCCATTTTGTACACCCATGAGTGGAAGTGCCCTATGCTCTCTAAGCTGTGTGTTTTAGATGTTTCAGGACACACCGTACACTTCTCCAGAGTGGCTGTTGGCAATTTACATCCCGCCCATCAGCGTAGCAAGGCTCCCATTTCTCCATGGCCTGTCCTGCCTTTCTGGTTTGTACACTTTTTTCAGCATGGCCCTTTGACCGATGGGAAGCGAGACTTCTTTGTAGCGCTGATTTGCCTTTCCAGGTTGCTTGGTTGGCCAAAAAGGGCGTATGCGTTTTTTCCTGAATATATTCAGGAAAAAACGCATACGCCCTTTTTGGCCAAGGGCATCATTGTCCACGTTTTGCCGCTTTTCATGTGCTTTAAAGGCGATTCGAATCTACCTCCTGAAATCTGTTTCCTGCAATTCTGCCTTGCTTTCAAATCCTCTTCGTTGCCTTCCCTCAATATATTTGTGGACGAGAGTTTTCATTTATAACTCTGCAGGTCTGTGAATTGCAGTGCCCCTGAGCTCCATTTTTCAACTTGCTTTTTTGGGAGCTGGCCTCAAAAGCGCAGGATTGCTTCAGGCCCTATTCTGGTTCCGGGGGGCAGGCTGAGCCTGTGGTTAATTCTTCTTCCTGATGGGAAAAAAGAGTGACCTGTGCCTGTCACAACACCTAGAGCTAGTCTCTCATTGGTTCCCCCACTTCCCGTTCATTCTCAGGACAAATTGCAACCTGTACAGAACAGGAGGTTAAAGGTGCTGATTCTCCAATGAAGGAGATTGCTAGTAACGCGGCTGGAATGGCGAACCCGAGCACAAGGAGATGAGAAATGAGGTGCGTTTCAGAAACCTTTCCTGATCAGACGGTGTACCATATTCTGGGTTTCTCGTGCATGTTTTCGATGTAGGAAGATGCCCTTGAACCTGGAGATTTGGGCCCCATGGGATGGGTACAACGCAGTAGTACTTTAAAGGGTCTGCGTTTGCTCACCCAACCTCAGCAATCCTCTCAGACCCAAGAGTGTCCACCCTTATGTCTCATCTAGCTGTGGGTCTAGATATGATCAATCCAGGTTGCATCACAGCCCCTGAACGAATTGTGTAAGAATTTCTCTCCCTTTCACTCTCTTTGTTTCATGGGTTTTTAAAAGTAATTTATTTTGATAATGGGGTTTCGCTGCTTTTCACTGCTGTGTTTATGCCGCTTTACACCCACTTGACACACTCCCAGAGAGATATCAATACATAGGTTTTAAGATTCTTACTAGTCAGATATATTCTTGTGCGGTGTATACGGGGTGTTGAGTCCAGTTCACTGAGCAAGGAGTAGGTCTTGTCTATTACATATTGTGTTTATAGAACGGTATCTGAGCTAATTTGAAACCCTTGTTTTATGCATCACCCCACCTCACTTTTCGCGTTAAGCAGCCATAGTGAGTTTTCAAAAGGTGTGACTCTGTTCTGTTTTGTAATTCAGTTCAAGGGTAACGGTTATTACATTCCCTCTATAAGTGATATCTTATGATAAGTGTCTTTTTCTGTGTGACTTATTTCACTTAGAATTGTAGTAGCTAAATCCACTCATCATGCTGCTACTAGCCTTAGGACACTGATTTCATGGCTGAGTGATATTCCATTGTACATAAGGACCTCAAGTTCTTTATCCATTTTTCTCTTTCCTGGGATATTTAAGGTGGAATGAAGTGGAGGTCCTTGTCAACAGAGCAGCCCTAAATTTGGGGTGCCTGTGTCTTGCTGATTTTCAGTTTTCCCAATTTGTACACCCATGAGTTGAAGTGCCCTATGCTCTCTAAGCTGTGTGTTTTAGATGTTTCAGGACACACCGTACTCTTCTCCAGAGTGGCTGTTGGCAATTTACATCCCGCCCATCAGCGTAGCAAGGCTCCCATTTCTCCATGGCCTGTCCTGCCTTTCTGGTTTGTACACTTTTTTCAACATGGCCCTTTGACCGATGGGAAGCGAGACTTCTTTGTAGCGCTGATTTGCCTTTCCAGGTTGCTTGGTTGGCCAAAAAGGGCGTATGCGTTTTTTCCTGAATATATTCAGGAAAAAACGCATACGCCCTTTTTGGCCAAGGGCATCATTGTCCACGTTTTGCCGCTTTTCATGTGCTTGAAAGGCGATTCGAATCTACCTCCTGAAATCTGTTTCCTGCAATTCTGCCTTGCTTTCAAATCCTCTTCGTTGCCTTCCCTCAATATATTTGTGGACGAGAGTTATCATTTATAACTCTGCAGGTCTGTGAATTGCAGTGCCCCTGAGCTCCATTTTTCAACTCTCTTTTTTGGGAGCTGGCCGCAAAAGCGCAGGGTTGCTTCAGGCCCTATTCTGGTTCCGGGGGGCAGGCTGAGCCTGTGGTTAATTCTTCTTCCTGATGGGAAAAAAGAGTGACCTGTGCCTGTCACAACACCTAGAGCTAGTCTCTCATTGGTTCCCCCACTTCCCGTTCATTCTCAGGACAAATTGCAACCTGTACAGAACAGGAGGTTAAAGGTGCTAATTCTCCAAGGAAGGAGATTGCTAGTAACGAGGCTGGAATGGCGAACCCGAGCACAGGGAGATGAGAAATGAGGTGCGTTTCAGAAACCATTCCCGATCAGACGGTGTACCATCTTCTGGGTTTCTCGTGCATGTTTTCGATGTAGGAAGATGCCCTTGAACCTGGAGATTTGGGCCCCATGGGATGGGTACCACGCAGTAGTACTTTAAAGGGTCTGCGTTTGCTCACCCAACCTCACCAATCCTCTCAGCCCCAAGAGTGTCCACCCTTATGTCTCATCTAGCTGTGGGTCTAGATATGGTCAATCCAGGTTGCATCACAGCCCCTGAACGAATTGTGTAAGAATTTCTCTCTCTTTCACTCTCTTTGTTTCATGGGTTTTTAAAAGTAATTTATTTTGATAATGGGGTTTCGCTGCTTTTCACTGCTGTGTTTATTCCGCTTTACACCCACTTGACACACTCCCAGAGAGATATCAATACATAGGTTTTAAGATTCTTACTAGTCAGATATATTCTTGTGCGGTGAATACGGGGTGTTGAGTCCAGTTCACTGAGCAAGGAGTAGGTCTTGTCTATTACATATTGGGTTTATAGAACGGTATCAGAGCTAATTTGAAACCCTTGTTTTATGCATCACCCCACCTCACCTTTCGCGTTAAGCAGCCATAGTGAGTTTTCAAAATGTGTGACTCTGTTCTGTTTTGTAATTCAGTTCAAGGGTAACGGTTATTACATAACCTCTATAAGTGATATCTTATGATAAGTGTCTTTTTCTGTGTGACTTATTTCACTTAGAATTGTCGTAGCTAAATCCACTCATCATGCTGCTACTAGCCTTAGGACACTGATTTCATGGCTGAGTGATATTCCATTGTACATAAGGACCTCAAGTTCTTTATCCATTTTTCTCTTTCCTGGGATATTTAAGGTGGAATGAAGTGGAGGTCCTTGTCAACAGAGCAGCCCTAAATTTGGGGTGCCTGTGTCTTGCTGATTTTCAGTTTTCCCAATTTGTACACCCATGAGTTGAAGTGCCCTATGCTCTCTAAGCTGTGTGTTTTAGATGTTTCAGGACACACCGTACTCTTCTCCAGAGTGGCTGTTGGCAATTTACATCCCTCCCATCAGCGTAGCAAGGCTCCCATTTCTCCATGGCCTGTACTGCCTTTCTGGTTTGTACACTTTTTTCAACATGGCCCTTTGACCGATGGGAAGCGAGACTTCTTTGTAGCGCTGATTTGCCTTTCCAGGTTGCTTGGTTGGCCAAAAAGGGCGTATGCGTTTTTTCCTGAATATATTCAGGAAAAAACGCATACGCCCTTTTTGGCCAAGGGCATCATTGTCCACGTTTTGCCGCTTTTCATGTGCTTGAAAGGCGATTCGAATCTACCTCCTGAAATCTGTTTCCTGCAATTCTGCCTTGCTTTCAAATCCTCTTCGTTGCCTTCCCTCAATATATTTGTCGACGAGAGTTATCATTTATAACTCTGCAGGTCTGTGAATTGCAGTGCCTCTGAGCTCCATTTTTCAACTCTCTTTTTTGGGAGCTGGCCGCAAAAGCGCAGGGTTGCTTCAGGCCCTATTTTGGTTCCGGGGGGCAGGCTGAGCCTGTGGTTAATTCTTCTTCCTGATGGGAAAAAAGAGTGACCTGTGCCTGTCACAACACCTAGAGCTAGTCTCTCATTGGTTCCCCCACTTCCCGTTCATTCTCAGGACAAATTGCAACCTGTACAGAACAGGAGGTTAAAGGTGCTAATTCTCCAAGGAAGGAGATTGCTAGTAACGAGGCTGGAATGGCGAACCCGAGCACAGGTAGATGAGAAATGAGGTGCGTTTCAGAAACCATTCCCGATCAGACGGTGTACCATCTTCTGGGTTTCTCGTGCATGTTTTCAATGTAGGAAGATGCCCTTGAACCTGGAGATTTGGGCCCCATGGGATGGGTACCACGCAGTAGTACTTTAAAGGGTCTGCGTTTGCTCACCCAACCTCACCAATCCTCTCAGCCCCAAGAGTGTCCACCCTTATGTCTCATCTAGCTGTGGGTCTAGATATGGTCAATCCAGGTTGCATCACAGCCCCTGAGCGAATTGTGTAAGAATTTCTCTCTCTTTCACTCTCTTTGTTTCATGGGTTTTTAAAAGTAATTTATTTTGATAATGGGGTTTCACTGCTTTTCACTGCTGTGTTTATGCCGCTTTACACCCGCTTGACACACTCCCAGAGAGATATCAATACATAGGTTTTAAGATTCTTACTAGTCAGATATATTCTTGTGCGGTGAATACGGCGTGTTGAGTCCAGTTCACTGAGCAAGGAGTAGGTCTTGTCTATTACATATTGGGTTTATAGAACGGTATCTGAGCTAATTTGAAACCCTTGTTTTATGCATCACCCCACCTCACCTTTCGCGTTAAGCAGCCATAGTGAGTTTTCAAAATGTGTGACTCTGTTCTGTTTTGTAATTCAGTTCAAGGGTAACGGTTTTTACATTCCCTCTATAAGTGATATCTTATGATAAGTGTCTTTTTCTGTGTGACTTATTTCACTTAGAATCCTTGTACCTAAATCCAATCATCATGCTGCTACTAGCCTTAGGACTCTGATTTCATGGCTGAGTGATATTCCATTGTACATAAGGACCTCAACTTCTTTATCCATTTTTCTCTTTCCTGGGATATTTAAGGTGGAATGAAGTGGAGGTCCTTGTCAACAGAGCAGCCCTAAACTATGGGGTGCCTGTGTCTTGCTGATTTTTAGTTTTCCCATTTTGTACACCCATGAGTGGAAGTGCCCTATGCTCTCTAAGCTGTGTGTTTTAGATGTTTCAGGACACACCGTAGACTTCTCCAGAGTGGCTGTTGGCAATTTACATCCCGCCCATCAGCGTAGCAAGGCTCCCATTTCTCCATGGCCTGTCCTGCCTTTCTGGTTTGTACACTTTTTTCAACATGGCCCTTTGACCGATGGGAAGCGAGACTTCTTTGTAGCGCTGATTTGCCTTTCCAGGTTGCTTGGTTGGCCAAAAAGGGCGTATGCGTTTTTTCCTGAATATATTCAGGAAAAAACGCATACGCCCTTTTTGGCCAAGGGCATCATTGTCCACGTTTTGCCGCTTTTCATGTGCTTGAAAGGCGATTCGAATCTACCTCCTGAAATCTGTTTCCTGCAATTCTGCCTTGCTTTCAAATCCTCTTCGTTGCCTTCCCTCAATATATTTGTGGACGAGAGTTTTCATTTATAACTCTGCAGGTCTGTGAATTGCAGTGCCCCTGAGCTCCATTTTTCAACTTGCTTTTTTGGGAGCTGGCCTCAAAAGCGCAGGATTGCTTCAGGCCCTATTCTGGTTCCGGGGGGCAGGCTGAGCCTGTGGTTAATTCTTCTTCCTGATGGGAAAAAAGAGTGACCTGTGCCTGTCACAACACCTAGAGCTAGTCTCTCATTGGTTCCCCCACTTCCCGTTCATTCTCAGGACAAATTGCAACCTGTACAGAACAGGAGGTTAAAGGTGCTGATTCTCCAATGAAGGAGATTGCTAGTAACGCGGCTGGAATGGCGAACCCGAGCACAAGGAGATGAGAAATGAGGTGCGTTTCAGAAACCTTTCCTGATCAGACGGTGTACCATATTCTGGGTTTCTCGTGCATGTTTTCGATGTAGGAAGATGCCCTTGAACCTGGAGATTTGGGCCCCATGGGATGGGTACAACGCAGTAGTACTTTAAAGGGTCTGCGTTTGCTCACCCAACCTCAGCAATCCTCTCAGACCCAAGAGTGTCCACCCTTATGTCTCATCTAGCTGTGGGTCTAGATATGATCAATCCAGGTTGCATCACAGCCCCTGAACGAATTGTGTAAGAATTTCTCTCCCTTTCACTCTCTTTGTTTCATGGGTTTTTAAAAGTAATTTATTTTGATAATGGGGTTTCGCTGCTTTTCACTGCTGTGTTTATGCCGCTTTACACCCACTTGACACACTCCCAGAGAGATATCAATACATAGGTTTTAAGATTCTTACTAGTCAGATATATTCTTGTGCGGTGTATACGGGGTGTTGAGTCCAGTTCACTGAGCAAGGAGTAGGTCTTGTCTATTACATATTGTGTTTATAGAACGGTATCTGAGCTAATTTGAAACCCTTGTTTTATGCATCACCCCACCTCACTTTTCGCGTTAAGCAGCCATAGAGAGTTTTCAAAAGGTGTGACTCTGTTCTGTTTTGTAATTCAGTTCAAGGGTAACGGTTATTACATTCCCTCTATAAGTGATATCTTATGATAAGTGTCTTTTTCTGTGTGACTTATTTCACTTAGAATTGTAGTAGCTAAATCCACTCATCATGCTGCTACTAGCCTTAGGACACTGATTTCATGGCTGAGTGATATTCCATTGTACATAAGGACCTCAAGTTCTTTATCCATTTTTCTCTTTCCTGGGATATTTAAGGTGGAATGAAGTGGAGGTCCTTGTCAACAGAGCAGCCCTAAATTTGGGGTGCCTGTGTCTTGCTGATTTTCAGTTTTCCCAATTTGTACACCCATGAGTTGAAGTGCCCTATGCTCTCTAAGCTGTGTGTTTTAGATGTTTCAGGACACACCGTACTCTTCTCCAGAGTGGCTGTTGGCAATTTACATCCCGCCCATCAGCGTAGCAAGGCTCCCATTTCTCCATGGCCTGTCCTGCCTTTCTGGTTTGTACACTTTTTTCAACATGGCCCTTTGACCGATGGGAAGCGAGACTTCTTTGTAGCGCTGATTTGCCTTTCCAGGTTGCTTGGTTGGCCAAAAAGGGCGTATGCGTTTTTTCCTGAATATATTCAGGAAAAAACGCATACGCCCTTTTTGGCCAAGGGCATCATTGTCCACGTTTTGCCGCTTTTCATGTGCTTGAAAGGCGATTCGAATCTACCTCCTGAAATCTGTTTCCTGCAATTCTGCCTTGCTTTCAAATCCTCTTCGTTGCCTTCCCTCAATATATTTGTGGACGAGAGTTATCATTTATAACTCTGCAGGTCTGTGAATTGCAGTGCCCCTGAGCTCCATTTTTCAACTCTCTTTTTTGGGAGCTGGCCGCAAAAGCGCAGGGTTGCTTCAGGCCCTATTCTGGTTCCGGGGGGCAGGCTGAGCCTGTGGTTAATTCTTCTTCCTGATGGGAAAAAAGAGTGACCTGTGCCTGTCACAACACCTAGAGCTAGTCTCTCATTGGTTCCCCCACTTCCCGTTCATTCTCAGGACAAATTGCAACCTGTACAGAACAGGAGGTTAAAGGTGCTAATTCTCCAAGGAAGGAGATTGCTAGTAACGAGGCTGGAATGGCGAACCCGAGCACAGGGAGATGAGAAATGAGGTGCGTTTCAGAAACCATTCCCGATCAGACGGTGTACCATCTTCTGGGTTTCTCGTGCATGTTTTCGATGTAGGAAGATGCCCTTGAACCTGGAGATTTGGGCCCCATGGGATGGGTACCACGCAGTAGTACTTTAAAGGGTCTGCGTTTGCTCACCCAACCTCACCAATCCTCTCAGCCCCAAGAGTGTCCACCCTTATGTCTCATCTAGCTGTGGGTCTAGATATGGTCAATCCAGGTTGCATCACAGCCCCTGAACGAATTGTGTAAGAATTTCTCTCTCTTTCACTCTCTTTGTTTCATGGGTTTTTAAAAGTAATTTATTTTGATAATGGGGTTTCGCTGCTTTTCACTGCTGTGTTTATTCCGCTTTACACCCACTTGACACACTCCCAGAGAGATATCAATACATAGGTTTTAAGATTCTTACTAGTCAGATATATTCTTGTGCGGTGAATACGGGGTGTTGAGTCCAGTTCACTGAGCAAGGAGTAGGTCTTGTCTATTACATATTGGGTTTATAGAACGGTATCAGAGCTAATTTGAAACCCTTGTTTTATGCATCACCCCACCTCACCTTTCGCGTTAAGCAGCCATAGTGTGTTTTCAAAATGTGTGACTCTGTTCTGTTTTGTAATTCAGTTCAAGGGTAACGGTTATTACATAACCTCTATAAGTGATATCTTATGATAAGTGTCTTTTTCTGTGTGACTTATTTCACTTAGAATTGTCGTAGCTAAATCCACTCATCATGCTGCTACTAGCCTTAGGACACTGATTTCATGGCTGAGTGATATTCCATTGTACATAAGGACCTCAAGTTCTTTATCCATTTTTCTCTTTCCTGGGATATTTAAGGTGGAATGAAGTGGAGGTCCTTGTCAACAGAGCAGCCCTAAATTTGGGGTGCCTGTGTCTTGCTGATTTTCAGTTTTCCCAATTTGTACACCCATGAGTTGAAGTGCCCTATGCTCTCTAAGCTGTGTGTTTTAGATGTTTCAGGACACACCGTACTCTTCTCCAGAGTGGCTGTTGGCAATTTACATCCCTCCCATCAGCGTAGCAAGGCTCCCATTTCTCCATGGCCTGTACTGCCTTTCTGGTTTGTACACTTTTTTCAACATGGCCCTTTGACCGATGGGAAGCGAGACTTCTTTGTAGCGCTGATTTGCCTTTCCAGGTTGCTTGGTTGGCCAAAAAGGGCGTATGCGTTTTTTCCTGAATATATTCAGGAAAAAACGCATACGCCCTTTTTGGCCAAGGGCATCATTGTCCACGTTTTGCCGCTTTTCATGTGCTTGAAAGGCGATTCGAATCTACCTCCTGAAATCTGTTTCCTGCAATTCTGCCTTGCTTTCAAATCCTCTTCGTTGCCTTCCCTCAATATATTTGTCGACGAGAGTTATCATTTATAACTCTGCAGGTCTGTGAATTGCAGTGCCTCTGAGCTCCATTTTTCAACTCTCTTTTTTGGGAGCTGGCCGCAAAAGCGCAGGGTTGCTTCAGGCCCTATTTTGGTTCCGGGGGGCAGGCTGAGCCTGTGGTTAATTCTTCTTCCTGATGGGAAAAAAGAGTGACCTGTGCCTGTCACAACACCTAGAGCTAGTCTCTCATTGGTTCCCCCACTTCCCGTTCATTCTCAGGACAAATTGCAACCTGTACAGAACAGGAGGTTAAAGGTGCTAATTCTCCAAGGAAGGAGATTGCTAGTAACGAGGCTGGAATGGCGAACCCGAGCACAGGTAGATGAGAAATGAGGTGCGTTTCAGAAACCATTCCCGATCAGACGGTGTACCATCTTCTGGGTTTCTCGTGCATGTTTTCAATGTAGGAAGATGCCCTTGAACCTGGAGATTTGGGCCCCATGGGATGGGTACCACGCAGTAGTACTTTAAAGGGTCTGCGTTTGCTCACCCAACCTCACCAATCCTCTCAGCCCCAAGAGTGTCCACCCTTATGTCTCATCTAGCTGTGGGTCTAGATATGGTCAATCCAGGTTGCATCACAGCCCCTGAGCGAATTGTGTAAGAATTTCTCTCTCTTTCACTCTCTTTGTTTCATGGGTTTTTAAAAGTAATTTATTTTGATAATGGGGTTTCACTGATTTTCACTGCTGTGTTTATGCCGCTTTACACCCGCTTGACACACTCCCAGAGAGATATCAATACATAGGTTTTAAGATTCTTACTAGTCAGATATATTCTTGTGCGGTGAATACGGCGTGTTGAGTCCAGTTCACTGAGCAAGGAGTAGGTCTTGTCTATTACATATTGGGTTTATAGAACGGTATCTGAGCTAATTTGAAACCCTTGTTTTATGCATCACCCCACCTCACCTTTCGCGTTAAGCAGCCATAGTGAGTTTTCAAAATGTGTGACTCTGTTCTGTTTTGTAATTCAGTTCAAGGGTAACGGTTTTTACATTCCCTCTATAAGTGATATCTTATGATAAGTGTCTTTTTCTGTGTGACTTATTTCACTTAGAATCCTTGTACCTAAATCCAATCATCATGCTGCTACTAGCCTTAGGACTCTGATTTCATGGCTGAGTGATATTCCATTGTACATAAGGACCTCAACTTCTTTATCCATTTTTCTCTTTCCTGGGATATTTAAGGTGGAATGAAGTGGAGGTCCTTGTCAACAGAGCAGCCCTAAACTATGGGGTGCCTGTGTCTGGCTGATTTTTAGTTTTCCCATTTTGTACACCCATGAGTGGAAGTGCCCTATGCTCTCTAAGCTGTGTGTTTTAGATGTTTCAGGACACACCGTAGACTTCTCCAGAGTGGCTGTTGGCAATTTACATCCCGCCCATCAGCGTAGCAAGGCTCCCATTTCTCCATGGCCTGTCCTGCCTTTCTGGTTTGTACACTTTTTTCAACATGGCCCTTTGACCGATGGGAAGCGAGACTTCTTTGTAGCGCTGATTTGCCTTTCCAGGTTGCTTGGTTGGCCAAAAAGGGCGTATGCGTTTTTTCCTGAATATATTCAGGAAAAAACGCATACGCCCTTTTTGGCCAAGGGCATCATTGTCCACGTTTTGCCGCTTTTCATGTGCTTGAAAGGCGATTCGAATCTACCTCCTGAAATCTGTTTCCTGCAATTCTTCCTTGCTTTCAAATCCTCTTCGTTGCCTTCCCTCAATATATTTGTGGACGAGAGTTATCATTTATAACTCTGCAGGTCTGTGAATTGCAGTGCCCCTGAGCTCCATTTTTCAACTCTCTTTTTTGGGAGCTGGCCGCAAAAGCGCAGGGTTGCTTCAGGCCCTATTCTGGTTCCGGGGGGCACGCTGAGCCTGTGGTTAATTCTTCTTCCTGATGGGAAAAAAGAGTGACCTGTGCCTGTCACAACACCTAGAGCTAGTCTCTCATTGGTTCCCCCACTTCCCGTTCATTCTCAGGACAAATTGCAACCTGTACAGAACAGGAGGTTAAAGGTGCTAATTCTCCAAGGAAGGAGATTGCTAGTAACGAGGCTGGAATGGCGAACCCGAGCACAGGGAGATGAGAAATGAGGTGCGTTTCAGAAACCTTTCCCGATCAGACGGTGTACCATCTTCTGGGTTTCTCGTGCATGTTTTCAATGTAGGAATATGCCCTTGAACCTGGAGATTTGGGCCCCATGGGATGGGTACCATGCAGTAGTACTTTAAAGGGTCTGCGTTTGCTCACCCAACCTCACCAATCCTCTCAGCCCCAAGAGTGTCCACCCTTATGTCTCATCTAGCTGTGGGTCTAGATATGGTCAATCCAGGTTGCATCACAGCCCCTGAACGAATTGTGTAAGAATTTCTCTCCCTTTCACTCTCTTTGTTTCATGGGTTTTTAAAAGTAATTTATTTTGATAATGGGGTTTCGCTGCTTTTCACTGCTGTGTTTATGCCGCTTTACACCCACTTGACACACTCCCAGAGAGATATCAATACATAGGTTTTAAGATTCTTACTAGTCAGATATATTCTTGTGCAGTGAATACGGGGTGTTGAGTCCAGTTCACTGAGCAAGGAGTAGGTCTTGTCTATTACATATTGGGTTTATAGAACGGTATCAGAGCTAATTTGAAACCCTTGTTTTATGCATCACCCCACCTCACCTTTCGCGTTAAGCAGCCATAATGAGTTTTCAAAATGTGTGACTCTGTTCTGTTTTGTAATTCAGTTCAAGGGTAACCGTTATTACATTCCCTCTATAAGTGATATCTTATGATAAGTGTCTTTTTCTGTGTGACTTATTTCACTTAGAATTGTCGTAGCTAAATCCACTCATCATGCTGCTACTAGCCTTAGGACACTGATTTCATGGCTGAGTGATATTCCATTGTACATAAGGACCTCAAGTTCTTTATCCATTTTTCTCTTTCCTGGGATATTTAAGGTGGAATGAAGTGGAGGTCCTTGTCAACAGAGCAGCCCTAAACTATGGGGTGCCTGTGTCTTGCTGATTTTTAGTTTTCCCATTTTGTACACCCATGAGTTGAAGTGCCCTATGCTCTCTAAGCTGTGTGTTTTAGATGTTTCAGGACACACCGTACACTTCTCCAGAGTGGCTGTTGGCAATTTACATCCCGCCCATCAGCGTAGCAAGGCTCCCATTTCTCCATGGCCTGTCCTGCCTTTCTGGTTTGTACACTTTTTTCAGCATGGCCTTTTGACCGATGGGAAGGGAGACTTCTTTGTAGCGCTGATTTGCCTTTCCAGGTTGCTTGGTTGGCCAAAAAGGGCGTATGCGTTTTTTCCTGAATATATTCAGGAAAAAACGCATACGCCCTTTTTGGCCAAGGGCATCATTGTCCACGTTTTGCCGCTTTTCATGTGCTTGAAAGGCGATTCGAATCTACCTCCTGAAATCTGTTTCCTGCAATTCTGCCTTGCTTTCAAATCCTCTTCTTTGTCTTCCCTCAATATATTTGTGGACGAGAGTTATCATTTATAACTCTGCAGGTCTGTGAATTGCAGTGCCCCTGAGCTCCATTTTTCAACTCTCTTTTTTGGGAGCTGGCCGCAAAAGCTCAGGGTTGCTTCAGGCCCTATTCTGGTTCCAGGGGGCAGGCTGAGCCTGTGGTTAATTCTTCTTCCTGATGGGAAAAAAGAGTGACCTGTGCCTGTCACAACACCTAGAGCTAGTCTCTCATTGGTTCCCCCACTTCCCGTTCATTCTCAGGACAAATTGCAACCTGTACAGAACAGGAGGTTAAAGGTGCTAATTCTCCAAGGAAGGAGATTGCTAGTAACGAGGCTGGAATGGCGAACCCGAGCACAGGGAGATGAGAAATGAGGTGCGTTTCAGAAACCTTTCCCGATCAGACGGTGTACCATCTTCTGGGTTTCTCGTGCATGTTTTCAATGTAGGAAGATGCCCTTGAACCTGGAGATTTGGGCCCCATGGGATGGGTACCACGCAGTAGTACTTTAAAGGGTCTGCGTTTGCTCACCCAACCTCACCAATCCTCTCAGCCCCAAGAGTGTCCACCCTTATGTCTCATCTAGCTGTGGGTCTAGATATGGTCAATCCAGGTTGCATCACAGCCCCTGAACGAATTGTGTAAGAATTTCTCTCCCTTTCACTCTCTTTGTTTCATGGGTTTTTAAAAGTAATTTATTTTGATAATGGGGTTTCACTGCTTTTCACTGCTGTGTTTATGCCGCTTTACACCCGCTTGACACACTCCCAGAGAGATATCAATACATAGGTTTTAAGATTTTTACTAGTCAGATATATTCTTTTGCGGTGAATAGGGGGTGCTGAGTCCAGTTTACTGAGCAAGGAGTAGGTCTTGTCTATTACATATTGGGTTTATAGTACGGTATCTGAGCTAATCTGAAACCCTTGTTTTATGCATCACCCCACCTCACCTTTCGCGTTAAGCAGCCATAGTGTGTTTTCTAAATGTGTGACTCTGTTCTGTTTTGTAATTCAGTTCAAGGGTAACGGTTTTTACATTCCCTCTATAAGTGATATCTTATGATAAGTGTCTTTTTCTGTGTGACTTCTTTCACTTAGAATCGTCGTACCTAAATCCAATCATCATGCTGCTACTAGCCTTAGGACTCTGATTTCATGGCTGAGTGATATTCCATTGTACATAAGGACCTCAACTTCTTTATCCATTTTTCTCTTTCCTGGGATATTTAAGGTGGAATGAAGTGGAGGTCCTTGTCAACAGAGCAGCCCTAAATTTGGGGTGCCTGTGTCTTGCTGATTTTCAGTTTTCCCAATTTGTACACCCATGAGTTGAAGTGCCCTATGCTCTCTAAGCTGTGTGTTTTAGATGTTTCAGGAGACACCGTACTCTTCTCCAGAGTGGCTGTTGGCAATTTACATCCCGCCCATCAGCGTAGCAAGGCTCCCATTTCTCCATGGCCTGTCCTGCCTTTCTGGTTTGTACACTTTTTTCAACATGGCCCTTTGACCGATGGGAAGCGAGACTTCTTTGTAGCGCTGATTTGCCTTTCCAGGTTGCTTGGTTGGCCAAAAAGGGCGTATGCGTTTTTTCCTGAATATATTCAGGAAAAAACGCATACGCCCTTTTTGGCCAAGGGCATCATTGCCCACGTTTTGCCGCTTTTCATGTGCTTTAAAGGCGATTCGAATCTACCTCCTGAAATCTGTTTCCTGCAATTCTGCCTTGCTTTCAAATCCTCTTCATTGCCTTCCCTCAATATATTTGTGGACGAGAGTTATCATTTATAACTCTGCAGGTCTGTGAATTGCAGTGCCTCTGAGCTCCATTTTTCAACTCTCTTTTTTGGGAGCTGGCCGCAAAAGCGCAGGGTTGCTTCAGGCCCTATTCTGGTTCCGGGGGGCAGGCTGAGCCTGTGGTTAATTCTTCTTCCTGATGGGAAAAAAGAGTGACCTGTGCCTGTCACAACACCTAGAGCTAGTCTCTCATTGGTTCCCCCACTTCCCGTTCATTCTCAGGGCAAATTGCAACCTGTACAGAACAGGAGGTTAAAGGTGCTAATTCTCCAAGGAAGGAGATTGCTAGTAACGAGGCTGGAATGGCGAACCCGAGCACAGGGAGATGAGAAATGAGGTGCGTTTCAGAAACCTTTCCCGATCAGACGGTGTACCATCTTCTGGGTTTCTCGTGCATGTTTTCAATGTAGGAAGATGCCCTTAAACATGGAGATTTGGGCCCCATGGGATGGGTACCACGCAGTAGTACTTTAAAGGGTCTGCGTTTGCTCACCCAACCTCACCAATCCTCTCAGCCCGAAGAGTGTCCACCCTTATGTCTCATCTAGCTGTGGGTCTAGATATGGTCAATCCAGGTTGCATCACAGCCCCTGAACGAATTGTGTAAGAATTTCTCTCCCTTTCACTCTCTTTGTTTCATGGGTTTTTAAAAGTAATTTATTTTGATAATGGGGTTTCACTGCTTTTCACTGCTGTGTTTATGCCGCTTTACACCCGCTTGACACACTCCCAGAGAGATATCAATACATAGGTTTTAATATTCTTACTAGTCAGATATATTCTTTTGCGGTGAATAGGGGGTGCTGAGTCCAGTTCACTGAGCAAGGAGTAGGTCTTGTCTATTACATATTGGGTTTATAGAACGGTATCTGAGCTAATTTGAAACCCTTGTTTTATGCATCACCCCACCTCACCTTTCGCGTTAAGCAGCCATAGTGAGTTTTCAAAATGTGTGACTCTGTTCTGTTTTGTAATTCAGTTCAAGGGTAACGGTTTTTACATTCCCTCTATAAGTGATATCTTATGATAAGTGTCTTTTTCTGTGTGACTTATTTCACTTAGAATCGTCGTACCTAAATCCAATCATCATGCTGCTACTAGCCTTAGGACTCTGATTTCATGGCTGAGTGATATTCCATTGTACATAAGGACCTCAACTTCTTTATCCATTTTTCTCTTTCCTGGGATATTTAAGGTGGAATGAAGTGGAGGTCCTTGTCAACAGAGCAGCCCTAAATTTGGGGTGCCTGTGTCTTGCTGATTTTCAGTTTTCCCAATTTGTACACCCCTGAGTTGAAGTGCCCTATGCTCTCTAAGCTGTGTGTTTTAGATGTTTCAGGACACACCGTACTCTTCTCCAGAGTGGCTGTTGGCAATTTACATCCCTCCCTTCAGCGTAGCAAGGCTCCCATTTCTCCATGGCCTGTCCTGCCTTTCTGGTTTGTACACTTTTTTCAACATGGCCCTTTGACCGATGGGAAGCGAGACTTCTTTGTAGCGCTGATTTGCCTTTCCAGGTTGCTTGGTTGGCCAAAAAGGGCGTATGCGTTTTTTCCTGAATATATTCAGGAAAAAACGCATACGCACTTTTTGGCCAAGGGCATCATTGTCCACGTTTTGCCGCTTTTCATGTGCTTTAAAGGCGATTCGAATCTACCTCCTGAAATCTGTTTCCTGCAATTCTGCCTTGCTTTCAAATCCTCTTCGTTGCCTTCCCTCAATATATTTGTGGACGAGAGTTATCATTTATAACTCTGCAGGACTGTGAATTGCAGTGCCCCTGAGCTCCATTTTTCAACTCTCTTTTTTGGGAGCTGGCCGCAAAAGCGCAGGGTTGCTTCAGGCCCTATTCTGGTTCCGGGGGGCAGGCTGAGCCTGTGGTTAATTCTTCTTCCTGATGGGAAAAAAGAGTGACCTGTGCCTGTCACAACACCTAGAGCTAGTCTCTCATTGGTTCCCCCACTTCCCGTTCATTCTCAGGACAAATTGCAACCTGTACAGAACAGGAGGTTAAAGGTGCTAATTCTCCAAGGAAGGAGATTGCTAGTAACGAGGCTGGAATGGCGAACCCGAACACAGGGAGATGAGAAATGAGGTGCGTTTCAGAAACCTTTCCCGATCAGACGGTGTACCATCTTCTGGGTTTCTCGTGCATGTTTTCAATGTAGGAAGATGCCCTTGAACCTGGAGATTTGGGCCCCATGGGATGGGTACCACGCAGTAGTACTTTAAAGGGTCTGCGTTTGCTCACCCAACCTCACCAATCCTCTCAGCCCCAAGAGTGTCCACCCTTATGTCTCATCTAGCTGTGGGTCTAGATATGGTCAATCCAGGTTGCATCACAGCCCCTGAACGAATTGTGTAAGAATTTCTCTCTCTTTCACTCTCTTTGTTTCATGGGTTTTTAAAAGTAATTTATTTTGATAATGCGGTTTCACTGCTTTTCACTGCTGTGTTTATGCCGCTTTACACCCGCTTGACACACTCCCAGAGAGATATCAATACATAGGTTTTAAGATTCTTACTAGTCAGATATATTCTTGTGCGGTGAATACGGCGTGTTGAGTCCAGTTCACTGAGCAAGGAGTAGGTCTTGTCTATTACATATTGGGTTTATAGAACGGTATCTGAGCTAATTTGAAACCCTTGTTTTATGCATCACCCCACCTCACCTTTCGCGTTAAGCAGCCATAGTGAGTTTTCAAAATGTGTGACTCTGTTCTGTTTTGTAATTCAGTTCAAGGGTAACGGTTTTTACATTCCCTCTATAAGTGATATCTTATGATAAGTGTCTTTTTCTGTGTGACTTATTTCACTTAGAATCGTCGTACCTAAATCCAATCATCATGCTGCTACTAGCCTTAGGACTCTGATTTCATGGCTGAGTGATATTCCATTGTACATAAGGACCTCAACTTCTTTATCCATTTTTCTCTTTCCTGGGATATTTAAGGTGGAATGAAGTGGAGGTCCTTGTCAACAGAGCAGCCCTAAATTTGGGGTGCCTGTGTCTTGCTGATTTTCAGTTTTCCCAATTTGTACACCCATGAGTTGAAGTGCCCTATGCTCTCTAAGCTGTGTGTTTTAGATGTTTCAGGACACACCGTACTCTTCTCCAGAGTGGCTGTTGGCAATTTACATCCCTCCCATCAGCGTAGCAAGGCTCCCATTTCTCCATGGCCTGTACTGCCTTTCTGGTTTGTACACTTTTTTCAACATGGCCCTTTGACCGACGGGAAGCGAGACTTCTTTGTAGCGCTGATTTGCCTTTCCAGGTTGCTTGGTTGGCCAAAAAGGGCGTATGCGTTTTTTCCTGAATATATTCAGGAAAAAACGCATACGCCCTTTTTGGCCAAGGGCATCATTGTCCACGTTTTGCCGCTTTTCATGTGCTTGAAAGGCGATTCGAATCTACCTCCTGAAATCTGTTTCCTGCAATTCTGCCTTGCTTTCAAATCCTCTTCGTTGCCTTCCCTCAATATATTTGTCGACGAGAGTTATCATTTATAACTCTGCAGGTCTGTGAATTGCAGTGCCTCTGAGCTCCATTTTTCAACTCTCTTTTTTGGGAGCTGGCCGCAAAAGCGCAGGGTTGCTTCAGGCCCTATTCTGGTTCCGGGGGGCAGGCTGAGCCTGTGGTTAATTCTTCTTCCTGATGGGAAAAAAGAGTGACCTGTGCCTGTCACAACACCTAGAGCTAGTCTCTCATTGGTTCCCCCACTTCCCGTTCATTCTCAGGACAAATTGCAACCTGTACAGAACAGGAGGTTAAAGGTGCTAATTCTCCAAGGAAGGAGATTGCTAGTAACGAGGCTGGAATGGCGAACCCGAGCACAGGTAGATGAGAAATGAGGTGCGTTTCAGAAACCATTCCCGATCAGACGGTGTACCATCTTCTGGGTTTCTCGTGCATGTTTTCAATGTAGGAAGATGCCCTTGAACCTGGAGATTTGGGCCCCATGGGATGGGTACCACGCAGTAGTACTTTAAAGGGTCTGCGTTTGCTCACCCAACCTCACCAATCCTCTCAGCCCCAAGAGTGTCCACCCTTATGTCTCATCTAGCTGTGGGTCTAGATATGGTCAATCCAGGTTGCATCACAGCCCCTGAGCGAATTGTGTAAGAATTTCTCTCTCTTTCACTCTCTTTGTTTCATGGGTTTTTAAAAGTAATTTATTTTGATAATGGGGTTTCACTGCTTTTCACTGCTGTGTTTATGCCGCTTTACACCCGCTTGACACACTCCCAGAGAGATATCAATACATAGGTTTTAAGATTCTTACTAGTCAGATATATTCTTGTGCGGTGAATACGGCGTGTTGAGTCCAGTTCACTGAGCAAGGAGTAGGTCTTGTCTATTACATATTGGGTTTATAGAACGGTATCTGAGCTAATTTGAAACCCTTGTTTTATGCATCACCCCACCTCACCTTTCGCGTTAAGCAGCCATAGTGAGTTTTCAAAATGTGTGACTCTGTTCTGTTTTGTAATTCAGTTCAAGGGTAACGGTTTTTACATTCCCTCTATAAGTGATATCTTATGATAAGTGTCTTTTTCTGTGTGACTTATTTCACTTAGAATCCTTGTACCTAAATCCAATCATCATGCTGCTACTAGCCTTAGGACTCTGATTTCATGGCTGAGTGATATTCCATTGTACATAAGGACCTCAACTTCTTTATCCATTTTTCTCTTTCCTGGGATATTTAAGGTGGAATGAAGTGGAGGTCCTTGTCAACAGAGCAGCCCTAAACTATGGGGTGCCTGTGTCTTGCTGATTTTTAGTTTTCCCATTTTGTACACCCATGAGTGGAAGTGCCCTATGCTCTCTAAGCTGTGTGTTTTAGATGTTTCAGGACACACCGTAGACTTCTCCAGAGTGGCTGTTGGCAATTTACATCCCGCCCATCAGCGTAGCAAGGCTCCCATTTCTCCATGGCCTGTCCTGCCTTTCTGGTTTGTACACTTTTTTCAACATGGCCCTTTGACCGATGGGAAGCGAGACTTCTTTGTAGCGCTGATTTGCCTTTCCAGGTTGCTTGGTTGGCCAAAAAGGGCGTATGCGTTTTTTCCTGAATATATTCAGGAAAAAACGCATACGCCCTTTTTGGCCAAGGGCATCATTGTCCACGTTCTGCCGCTTTTCATGTGCTTGAAAGGCGATTCGAATCTACCTCCTGAAATCTGTTTCCTGCAATTCTGCCTTGCTTTCAAATCCTCTTCGTTGCCTTCCCTCAATATATTTGTGGACGAGAGTTATCATTTATAACTCTGCAGGTCTGTGAATTGCAGTGCCCCTGAGCTCCATTTTTCAACTCTCTTTTTTGGGAGCTGGCCGCAAAAGCGCAGGGTTGCTTCAGGCCCTATTCTGGTTCCGGGGGGCAGGCTGAGCCTGTGGTTAATTCTTCTTCCTGATGGGAAAAAAGAGTGACCTGTGCCTGTCACAACACCTAGAGCTAGTCTCTCATTGGTTCCCCCACTTCCCGTTCATTCTCAGGACAAATTGCAACCTGTACAGAACAGGAGGTTAAAGGTGCTAATTCTCCAAGGAAGGAGATTGCTAGTAACGAGGCTGGAATGGCGAACCCGAGCACAGGGAGATGAGAAATGAGGTGCGTTTCAGAAACCTTTCCCGATCAGACGGTGTACCATCTTCTGGGTTTCTCGTGCATGTTTTCAATGTAGGAAGATGCCCTTGAACCTGGAGATTTGGGCCCCATGGGATGGGTACCACGCAGTAGTACTTTAAAGGGTCTGCGTTTGCTCACCCAACCTCACCAATCCTCTAAGCCCCAAGAGTGTCCACCCTTATGTCTCATCTAGCTGTGGGTCTAGATATGGTCAATCCAGGTTGCATCACAGCCCCTGAACGAATTGTGTAAGAATTTCTCTCCCTTTCACTCTCTTTGTTTCATGGGTTTTTAAAAGTAATTTATTTTGATAATGGGGTTTCGCTGCTTTTCACTGCTGTGTTTATGCCGCTTTACACCCACTTGACACACTCCCAGAGAGATATCAATACATAGGTTTTAAGATTCTTACTAGTCAGATATATTCTTGTGCGGTGAATACGGCGTGTTGAGTCCAGTTCACTGAGCAAGGAGTAGGTCTTTTCTATTACATATTGGGTTTATAGAACGGTATCAGAGCTAATTTGCAACCCTTGTTTTATGCATCACCCCACCTCACCTTTCGCGTTAAGCAGCCATAGTGAGTTTTCAAAATGTGTGAGACTCTGTTCTGTTTTGTAATTCAGTTCAAGGGTAACGGTTATTACATTCCCTCTATAAGTGATATCTTATGATAAGTGTCTTTTTCTGTGTGACTTATTTCACTTAGAATCGTTGTACCTAAATCCAATCATCATGCTGCTAATAGCCTTAGGACTCTGATTTCATGGCTGAGTGATATTCCATTGTACATAAGGACCTCAACTTCTTTATCCATTTTTCTCTTTCCTGGGATATTTAAGGTGGAATGAAGTGGAGGTCCTTGTCAACAGAGCAGCCCTAAATTTGGGGTGCCTGTGTCTTGCTGATTTTCAGTTTTCCCAATTTGTACACCCATGAGTTGAAGTGCCCTATGCTCTCTAAGCTGTGTGTTTTAGATGTTTCAGGACACACCGTACTCTTCTCCAGAGTGGCTGTTGGCAATTTACATCCCTCCCATCAGCGTAGCAAGGCTCCCATTTCTCCATGGCCTGTCCTGCCTTTCTGGTTTGTACACTTTTTTCAACATGGCCCTTTGACCGATGGGAAGCGAGACTTCTTTGTAGCGCTGATTTGCCTTTCCAGGTTGCTTGGTTGGCCAAAAAGGGCGTATGCGTTTTTTCCTGAATATATTCAGGAAAAAACGCATACGCCCTTTTTGGCCAAGGGCATCATTGTCCACGTTTTGCCGCTTTTCATGTGCTTGAAAGGCGATTCGAATCTACCTCCTGAAATCTGTTTCCTGCAATTCTGCCTTGCTTTCAAATCCTCTTCGTTGCCTTCCCTCAATATATTTGTGGACGAGAGTTATCATTTATAACTCTGCAGGTCTGTGAATTGCAGTGCCCCTGAGCTCCATTTTTCAACTCTCTTTTTTGGGAGCTGGCCGCAAAAGCGCAGGGTTGCTTCAGGCCCTATTCTGGTTCCGGGGGGCAGGCTGAGCCTGTGGTTAATTCTTCTTCCTGATGGGAAAAAAGAGTGACCTGTGCCTGTCACAACACCTAGAGCTAGTCTCTCATTGGTTCCCCCACTTCCCGTTCATTCTCAGGACAAATTGCAACCTGTACAGAACAGGAGGTTAAAGGTGCTAATTCTCCAAGGAAGGAGATTGCTAGTAACGAGGCTGGAATGGCGAACCCGAGCACAGGGAGATGAGAAATGAGGTGCGTTTCAGAAACCTTTCCCGATCAGACGGTGTACCATCTTCTGGGTTTCTCGTGCATGTTTTCAATGTAGGAATATGCCCTTGAACCTGGAGATTTGGGCCCCATGGGATGGGTACCACGCAGTAGTACTTTAAAGGGTCTGCGTTTGCTCACCCAACCTCACCAATCCTCTCAGCCCCAAGAGTGTCCACCCTTATGTCTCATCTAGCTGTGGGTCTAGATATGGTCAATCCAGGTTGCATCACAGCCCCTGAACGAATTGTGTAAGAATTTCTCTCCCTTTCACTCTCTTTGTTTCATGGGTTTTTAAAAGTAATTTATTTTGATAATGGGGTTTCACTGCTTTTCACTGCTGTGTTTATGCCGCTTTACACCCGCTTGACACACTCCCAGAGAGATATCAATACATAGGTTTTAAGATTCTTACTAGTCAGATATATTCTTTTGCGGTGAATAGGGGGTGCTGAGTCCAGTTCACTGAGCAAGGAGTAGGTCTTGTCTACTACATATTGGGTTTATAGAACGGTATCTGAGCTAATTTGAAACCCTTGTTTTATGCATCACCCCACCTCACCTTTCGCGTTAAGCAGCCATAGTGAGTTTTCAAAATGTGTGACTCTGTTCTGTTTTGTAATTCAGTTCAAGGGTAACGGTTTTTACATTCCCTCTATAAGTGATATCTTATGATAAGTGTCTTTTTCTGTGTGACTTATTTCACTTAGAATCGTCGTACCTAAATCCAATCATCATGCTGCTACTAGCCTTAGGACTCTGATTTCATGGCTGAGTGATATTCCATTGTACATAAGGACCTCAACTTCTTTATCCATTTTTCTCTTTCCTGGGATATTTAAGGTGGAATGAAGTGGAGGTCCTTGTCAACAGAGCAGCCCTAAATTTGGGGTGCCTGTGTCTTGCTGATTTTCAGTTTTCCCAATTTGTACACCCATGAGTTGAAGTGCCCTATGCTCTCTAAGCTGTGTGTTTTAGATGTTTCAGGACACACCGTACTCTTCTCCAGAGTGGCTGTTGGCAATTTACATCCCGCCCATCAGCGTAGCAAGGCTCCCATTTCTCCATGGCCTGTCCTGCCTTTCTGGTTTGTACACTTTTTTCAACATGGCCCTTTGACCGATGGGAAGCGAGACTTCTTTGTAGCGCTGATTTGCCTTTCCAGGTTGCTTGGTTGGCCAAAAAGGGCGTATGCGTTTTTTCCTGAATATATTCAGGAAAAAACGCATACGCCCCTTTTGGCCAAGGGCATCATTTTCCACGTTTTGCCGCTTTTCATGTGCTTGAAAGGCGATTCGAATCTACCTCCTGAAATCTGTTTCCTGCAATTCTGCCTTGCTTTCAAATCCTCTTCGTTGCCTTCCCTCAATATATTTGTGGACGAGAGTTATCATTTATAACTCTGCAGGTCTGTGAATTGCAGTGCCCCTGAGCTCCATTTTTCAACTCTCTTTTTTGGGAGCTGGCCGCAAAAGCGCAGGGTTGCTTCAGGCCCTATTCTGGTTCCGGGGGGCAGGCTGAGCCTGTGGTTAATTCTTCTTCCTGATGGGAAAAAAGAGTGACCTGTGCCTGTCACAACACCTAGAGCTAGTCTCTCATTGGTTCCCCCACTTCCCGTTCATTCTCAGGACAAATTGCAACCTGTACAGAACAGGAGGTTAAAGGTGCTAATTCTCCAAGGAAGGAGATTGCTAGTAACAAGGCTGGAATGGCGAACCCGAGCACAGGGAGATGAGAAATGAGGTGCGTTTCAGAAACCTTTCCCGATCAGACGGTGTACCATCTTCTGGGTTTCTCGTGCATGTTTTCAATGTAGGAAGATGCCCTTGAACCTGGAGATTTGGGCCCCATGGGATGGGTACCACGCAGTAGTACTTTAAAGGGTCTGCGTTTGCTCACCCAACCTCACCAACCCTCTCAGCCCCAAGAGTGTCCACCCTTATGTCTCATCTAGCTGTGGGTCTAGATATGGTCAATCCAGGTTGCATCACAGCCCCTGAACGAATTGTGTAAGAATTTCTCTCTCTTTCACTCTCTTTGTTTCATGGGTTTTTAAAAGTAATTTATTTTGATAATGGGGTTTCACTGCTTTTCACTGCTGTGTTTATGCCACTTTACACCCGCTTGACACACTCCCAGAGAGATATCAATACATAGGTTTTAAGATTCTTACTAGTCAGATATATTCTTGTGCGGTGAATATGGGGTGTTGAGTCCAGTTCACTGAGCAAGGAGTAGGTCTTGTCTATTACATATTGGGTTTATAGAACGGTATCAGAGCTAATTTGCAACCCTTGTTTTATGCATCACCCCACCTCACCTTTCGCGTTAAGCAGCCATAGTGAGTTTTCAAAATGTGTGACTCTGTTCTGTTTTGTAATTCAGTTCAAGGGTAACGGTTATTACATTCCCTCTATAAGTGATATCTTATGATAAGTTTCTTTTTCTGTGTGACTTATTTCACTTAGAATTGTCGTAGCTAAATCCACTCATCATGCTGCTACCAGCCTTAGGACACTGATTTCATGGCTGAGTGATATTCCATTGTACATAAGGACCTCAAGTTCTTTATCCATTTTTCTCTTTCCTGGGATATTTAAGGTGGAATGAAGTGGAGGTCCTTGTCAACAGAGCAGCCCTAAACTATGGGGTGCCTGTGTCTTGCTGATTTTTACTTTTCCCATTTTGTACACCCATGAGTGGAAGTGCCCTATGCTCTCTAAGCTGTGTGTTTTAGATGTTTCAGGACACACCGTACACTTCTCCAGAGTGGCTGTTGGCAATTTACATCCCGCCCATCAGCGTAGCAAGGCTCCCATTTCTCCATGGCCTGTCCTGCCTTTCTGGTTTGTACACTTTTTTCAGCATGGCCCTTTGACCGATGGGAAGCGAGACTTCTTTGTAGCGCTGATTTGCCTTTCCAGGTTGCTTGGTTGGCCAAAAAGGGCGTATGCGTTTTTTCCTGAATATATTCAGGAAAAAACGCATACGCCCTTTTTGGCCAAGGGCATCATTGTCCACGTTTTGCCGCTTTTCATGTGCTTTAAAGGCGATTCGAATCTACCTCCTGAAATCTGTTTCCTGCAATTCTGCCTTGCTTTCAAATCCTCTTCGTTGCCTTCCCTCAATATATTTGTGGACGAGAGTTTTCATTTATAACTCTGCAGGTCTGTGAATTGCAGTGCCCCTGAGCTCCATTTTTCAACTTGCTTTTTTGGGAGCTGGCCTCAAAAGCGCAGGATTGCTTCAGGCCCTATTCTGGTTCCGGGGGGCAGGCTGAGCCTGTGGTTAATTCTTCTTCCTGATGGGAAAAAAGAGTGACCTGTGCCTGTCACAACACCTAGAGCTAGTCTCTCATTGGTTCCCCCACTTCCCGTTCATTCTCAGGACAAATTGCAACCTGTACAGAACAGGAGGTTAAAGGTGCTGATTCTCCAATGAAGGAGATTGCTAGTAACGCGGCTGGAATGGCGAACCCGAGCACAAGGAGATGAGAAATGAGGTGCGTTTCAGAAACCTTTCCTGATCAGACGGTGTACCATATTCTGGGTTTCTCGTGCATGTTTTCGATGTAGGAAGATGCCCTTGAACCTGGAGATTTGGGCCCCATGGGATGGGTACAACGCAGTAGTACTTTAAAGGGTCTGCGTTTGCTCACCCAACCTCAGCAATCCTCTCAGACCCAAGAGTGTCCACCCTTATGTCTCATCTAGCTGTGGGTCTAGATATGATCAATCCAGGTTGCATCACAGCCCCTGAACGAATTGTGTAAGAATTTCTCTCCCTTTCACTCTCTTTGTTTCATGGGATTTTAAAAGTAATTTATTTTGATAATGGGGTTTCGCTGCTTTTCACTGCTGTGTTTATGCCGCTTTACACCCACTTGACACACTCCCAGAGAGATATCAATACATAGGTTTTAAGATTCTTACTAGTCAGATATATTCTTGTGCGGTGTATACGGGGTGTTGAGTCCAGTTCACTGAGCAAGGAGTAGGTCTTGTCTATTACATATTGTGTTTATAGAACGGTATCTGAGCTAATTTGAAACCCTTGTTTTATGCATCACCCCACCTCACTTTTCGCGTTAAGCAGCCATAGTGAGTTTTCAAAAGGTGTGACTCTGTTCTGTTTTGTAATTCAGTTCAAGGGTAACGGTTATTACATTCCCTCTATAAGTGATATCTTATGATAAGTGTCTTTTTCTGTGTGACTTATTTCACTTAGAATTGTAGTAGCTAAATCCACTCATCATGCTGCTACTAGCCTTAGGACACTGATTTCATGGCTGAGTGATATTCCATTGTACATAAGGACCTCAAGTTCTTTATCCATTTTTCTCTTTCCTGGGATATTTAAGGTGGAATGAAGTGGAGGTCCTTGTCAACAGAGCAGCCCTAAATTTGGGGTGCCTGTGTCTTGCTGATTTTCAGTTTTCCCAATTTGTACACCCATGAGTTGAAGTGCCCTATGCTCTCTAAGCTGTGTGTTTTAGATGTTTCAGGACACACCGTACTCTTCTCCAGATTGGCTGTTGGCAATTTACATCCCGCCCATCAGCGTAGCAAGGCTCCCATTTCTCCATGGCCTGTCCTGCCTTTCTGGTTTGTACACTTTTTTCAACATGGCCCTTTGACCGATGGGAAGCGAGACTTCTTTGTAGCGCTGATTTGCCTTTCCAGGTTGCTTGGTTGGCCAAAAAGGGCGTATGCGTTTTTTCCTGAATATATTCAGGAAAAAACGCATACGCCCTTTTTGGCCAAGGGCATCATTGTCCACGTTTTGCCGCTTTTCATGTGCTTGAAAGGCGATTCGAATCTACCTCCTGAAATCTGTTTCCTGCAATTCTGCCTTGCTTTCAAATCCTCTTCGTTGCCTTCCCTCAATATATTTGTGGACGAGAGTTATCATTTATAACTCTGCAGGTCTGTGAATTGCAGTGCCCCTGAGCTCCATTTTTCAACTCTCTTTTTTGGGAGCTGGCCGCAAAAGCGCAGGGTTGCTTCAGGCCCTATTCTGGTTCCGGGGGGCAGGCTGAGCCTGTGGTTAATTCTTCTTCCTGATGGGAAAAAAGAGTGACCTGTGCCTGTCACAACACCTAGAGCTAGTCTCTCATTGGTTCCCACACCTCCCGTTCATTCTCAGGACAAATTGCAACCTGTACAGAACAGGAGGTTAAAGGTGCTAATTCTCCAAGGAAGGAGATTGCTAGTAACGAGGCTGGAATGGCGAACCCGAGCACAGGGAGATGAGAAATGAGGTGCGTTTCAGAAACCTTTCCCGATCAGACGGTGTACCATCTTCTGGGTTTCTCGTGCATGTTTTCAATGTAGGAAGATGCCCTTGAACCTGGAGATTTGGGCCCCATGGGATGGGTACCACGCAGTAGTACTTTAAAGGGTCTGCGTTTGCTCACCCAACCTCACCAATCCTCTCAGCCCCAAGAGTGTCCACCCTTATGTCTCATCTAGCTGTGGGTCTAGATATGGTCAATCCAGGTTGCATCACAGCCCCTGAGCGAATTGTGTAAGAATTTCTCTCTCTTTCACTCTCTTTGTTTCATGGGTTTCTAAAAGTAATTTATTTTGATAATGGGGTTTCACTGCTTTTCACTGCTGTGTTTATGCCGCTTTACACCCGCTTGACACACTCCCAGAGAGATATCAATACATAGGTTTTAAGATTCTTACTAGTCAGATATATTCTTGTGCGGTGAATACGGCGTGTTGAGTCCAGTTCACTGAGCAAGGAGTAGGTCTTGTCTATTACATATTGGGTTTATAGAACGGTATCTGAGCTAATTTGAAACCCTTGTTTTATGCATCACCCCACCTCACCTTTCGCGTTAAGCAGCCATAGTGAGTTTTCAAAATGTGTGACTCTGTTCTGTTTTGTAATTCAGTTCAAGGGTAACGGTTTTTACATTCCCTCTATAAGTGATATCTTATGATAAGTGTCTTTTTCTGTGTGACTTATTTCACTTAGAATCGTCGTACCTAAATCCAATCATCATGCTGCTACTAGCCTTAGGACTCTGATTTCATGGCTGAGTGATATTCCATTGTACATAAGGACCTCAACTTCTTTATCCATTTTTCTCTTTCCTGGGATATTTAAGGTGGAATGAAGTGGAGGTCCTTGTCAACAGAGCAGCCCTAAATTTGGGGTGCCTGTGTCTTGCTGATTTTCAGTTTTCCCAATTTGTACACCCATGAGTTGAAGTGCCCTATGCTCTCTAAGCTGTGTGTTTTAGATGTTTCAGGACACACCGTACTCTTCTCCAGAGTGGCTGTTGGCAATTTACATCCCGCCCATCAGCGTAGCAAGGCTCCCATTTCTCCATGGCCTGTCCTGCCTTTCTGGTTTGTACACTTTTTTCAACATGGCCCTTTGACCGATGGGAAGCGAGACTTCTTTGTAGCGCTGATTTGCCTTTCCAGGTTGCTTGGTTGGCCAAAAAGGGCGTATGCGTTTTTTCCTGAATATATTCAGGAAAAAACGCATACGCCCCTTTTGGCCAAGGGCATCATTTTCCACGTTTTGCCGCTTTTCATGTGCTTGAAAGGCGATTCGAATCTACCTCCTGAAATCTGTTTCCTGCAATTCTGCCTTGCTTTCAAATCCTCTTCGTTGCCTTCCCTCAATATATTTGTGGACGAGAGTTATCATTTATAACTCTGCAGGTCTGTGAATTGCAGTGCCCCTGAGCTCCATTTTTCAACTCTCTTTTTTGGGAGCTGGCCGCAAAAGCGCAGGGTTGCTTCAGGCCCTATTCTGGTTCCGGGGGGCAGGCTGAGCCTGTGGTTAATTCTTCTTCCTGATGGGAAAAAAGAGTGACCTGTGCCTGTCACAACACCTAGAGCTAGTCTCTCATTGGTTCCCCCACTTCCCGTTCATTCTCAGGACAAATTGCAACCTGTACAGAACAGGAGGTTAAAGGTGCTAATTCTCCAAGGAAGGAGATTGCTAGTAACGAGGCTGGAATGGCGAATCCGAGCACAGGGAGATGAGAAATGAGGTGCGTTTCAGAAACCTTTCCCGATCAGACGGTGTACCATCTTCTGGGTTTCTCGTGCATGTTTTCAATGTAGGAAGATGCCCTTGAACCTGGAGATTTGGGCCCCATGGGATGGGTACCACGCAGTAGTACTTTAAAGGGTCTGCGTTTGCTCACCCAACCTCACCAACCCTCTCAGCCCCAAGAGTGTCCACCCTTATGTCTCATCTAGCTGTGGGTCTAGATATGGTCAATCCAGGTTGCATCACAGCCCCTGAACGAATTGTGTAAGAATTTCTCTCTCTTTCACTCTCTTTGTTTCATGGGTTTTTAAAAGTAATTTATTTTGATAATGGGGTTTCACTGATTTTCACTGCTGTGTTTATGCCACTTTACACCCGCTTGACACACTCCCAGAGAGATATCAATACATAGGTTTTAAGATTCTTACTAGTCAGATATATTCTTGTGCGGTGAATACGGGGTGTTGAGTCCAGTTCACTGAGCAAGGAGTAGGTCTTGTCTATTACATATTGGGTTTATAGAACGGTATCAGAGCTAATTTGCAACCCTTGTTTTATGCATCACCCCACCTCACCTTTCGCGTTAAGCAGCCATAGTGAGTTTTCAAAATGTGTGACTCTGTTCTGTTTTGTAATTCAGTTCAAGGGTAACGGTTATTACATTCCCTCTATAAGTGATATCTTATGATAAGTGTCTTTTTCTGTGTGACTTATTTCACTTAGAATCGTTGTACCTAAATCCAATCATCATGCTGCTAATAGCCTTAGGACTCTGATTTCATGGCTGAGTGATATTCCATTGTACATAAGGACCTCAAGTTCTTTATCCATTTTTCTCTTTCCTGGGATATTTAAGGTGGAATGAAGTGGAGGTCCTTGTCAACAGAGCAGCCCTAAACTATGGGGTGCCTGTGTCTTGCTGATTTTTACTTTTCCCATTTTGTACACCCATGAGTGCAAGTGCCCTATGCTCTCTAAGCTGTGTGTTTTAGATGTTTCAGGACACACCGTATACTTCTCCAGAGTGGCTGTTGGCAATTTACATCCCGCCCATCAGCGTAGCAAGGCTCCCATTTCTCCATGGCCTGTCCTGCCTTTCTGGTTTGTACACTTTTTTCAGCATGGCCCTTTGACCGATGGGAAGCGAGACTTCTTTGTAGCGCTGATTTGCCTTTCCAGGTTGCTTGGTTGGCCAAAAAGGGCGTATGCGTTTTTTCCTGAATATATTCAGGAAAAAACGCATACGCCCTTTTTGGCCAAGGGCATCATTGTCCACGTTTTGCCGCTTTTCATGTGCTTGAAAGGCGATTCGAATCTACCTCCTGAAATCTGTTTCCTGCAATTCTGCCTTGCTTTCAAATCCTCTTCGTTGCCTTCCCTCAATATATTTGTGGACGAGAGTTATCATTTATAACTCTGCAGGTCTGTGAATTGCAGTGCCCCTGAGCTCCATTTTTCAACTCTCTTTTTTGGGAGCTGGCCGCAAAAGCGCAGGGTTGCTTCAGGCCCTATTCTGGTTCCGGGGGGCAGGCTGAGCCTGTGGTTAATTCTTCTTCCTGATGGGAAAAAAGAGTGACCTGTGCCTGTCACAACACCTAGAGCTAGTCTCTCATTGGTTCCCACACCTCCCGTTCATTCTCAGGACAAATTGCAACCTGTACAGAACAGGAGGTTAAAGGTGCTAATTCTCCAAGGAAGGAGATTGCTAGTAACGAGGCTGGAATGGCGAACCCGAGCACAGGGAGATGAGAAATGAGGTGCGTTTCAGAAACCTTTCCCGATCAGACGGTGTACCATCTTCTGGGTTTCTCGTGCATGTTTTCAATGTAGGAAGATGCCCTTGAACCTGGAGATTTGGGCCCCATGGGATGGGTACCACGCAGTAGTACTTTAAAGGGTCTGCGTTTGCTCACCCAACCTCACCAATCCTCTCAGCCCCAAGAGTGTCCACCCTTATGTCTCATCTAGCTGTGGGTCTAGATATGGTCAATCCAGGTTGCATCACAGCCCCTGAGCGAATTGTGTAAGAATTTCTCTCTCTTTCACTCTCTTTGTTTCATGGGTTTCTAAAAGTAATTTATTTTGATAATGGGGTTTCACTGCTTTTCACTGTTGTGTTTATGCCGCTTTACACCCGCTTGACACACTCCCAGAGAGATATCAATACATAGGTTTTAAGATTCTTACTAGTCAGATATATTCTTGTGCGGTGAATACGGCGTGTTGAGTCCAGTTCACTGAGCAAGGAGTAGGTCTTGTCTATTACATATTGGGTTTATAGAACGGTATCTGAGCTAATTTGAAACCCTTGTTTTATGCATCACCCCACCTCACCTTTCGCGTTAAGCAGCCATAGTGAGTTTTCAAAATGTGTGACTCTGTTCTGTTTTGTAATTCAGTTCAAGGGTAACGGTTTTTACATTCCCTCTATAAGTGATATCTTATGATAAGTGTCTTTTTCTGTGTGACTTATTTCACTTAGAATCGTCGTACCTAAATCCAATCATCATGCTGCTACTAGCCTTAGGACTCTGATTTCATGGCTGAGTGATATTCCATTGTACATAAGGACCTCAACTTCTTTATCCATTTTTCTCTTTCCTGGGATATTTAAGGTGGAATGAAGTGGAGGTCCTTGTCAACAGAGCAGCCCTAAATTTGGGGTGCCTGTGTCTTGCTGATTTTCAGTTTTCCCAATTTGTACACCCATGAGTTGAAGTGCCCTATGCTCTCTAAGCTGTGTGTTTTAGATGTTTCAGGACACACCGTACTCTTCTCCAGAGTGGCTGTTGGCAATTTACATCCCGCCCATCAGCGTAGCAAGGCTCCCATTTCTCCATGGCCTGTCCTGCCTTTCTGGTTTGTACACTTTTTTCAACATGGCCCTTTGACCGATGGGAAGCGAGACTTCTTTGTAGCGCTGATTTGCCTTTCCAGGTTGCTTGGTTGGCCAAAAAGGGCGTATGCGTTTTTTCCTGAATATATTCAGGAAAAAACGCATACGCCCCTTTTGGCCAAGGGCATCATTTTCCACGTTTTGCCGCTTTTCATGTGCTTGAAAGGCGATTCGAATCTACCTCCTGAAATCTGTTTCCTGCAATTCTGCCTTGCTTTCAAATCCTCTTCGTTGCCTTCCCTCAATATATTTGTGGACGAGAGTTATCATTTATAACTCTGCAGGTCTGTGAATTGCAGTGCCCCTGAGCTCCATTTTTCAACTCTCTTTTTTGGGAGCTGGCCGCAAAAGCGCAGGGTTGCTTCAGGCCCTATTCTGGTTCCGGGGGGCAGGCTGAGCCTGTGGTTAATTCTTCTTCCTGATGGGAAAAAAGAGTGACCTGTGCCTGTCACAACACCTAGAGCTAGTCTCTCATTGGTTCCCCCACTTCCCGTTCATTCTCAGGACAAATTGCAACCTGTACAGAACAGGAGGTTAAAGGTGCTAATTCTCCAAGGAAGGAGATTGCTAGTAACGAGGCTGGAATGGCGAATCCGAGCACAGGGAGATGAGAAATGAGGTGCGTTTCAGAAACCTTTCCCGATCAGACGGTGTACCATCTTCTGGGTTTCTCGTGCATGTTTTCAATGTAGGAAGATGCCCTTGAACCTGGAGATTTGGGCCCCATGGGATGGGTACCACGCAGTAGTACTTTAAAGGGTCTGCGTTTGCTCACCCAACCTCACCAACCCTCTCAGCCCCAAGAGTGTCCACCCTTATGTCTCATCTAGCTGTGGGTCTAGATATGGTCAATCCAGGTTGCATCACAGCCCCTGAACGAATTGTGTAAGAATTTCTCTCTCTTTCACTCTCTTTGTTTCATGGGTTTTTAAAAGTAATTTATTTTGATAATGGGGTTTCACTGATTTTCACTGCTGTGTTTATGCCACTTTACACCCGCTTGACACACTCCCAGAGAGATATCAATACATAGGTTTTAAGATTCTTACTAGTCAGATATATTCTTGTGCGGTGAATACGGGGTGTTGAGTCCAGTTCACTGAGCAAGGAGTAGGTCTTGTCTATTACATATTGGGTTTATAGAACGGTATCAGAGCTAATTTGCAACCCTTGTTTTATGCATCACCCCACCTCACCTTTCGCGTTAAGCAGCCATAGTGAGTTTTCAAAATGTGTGACTCTGTTCTGTTTTGTAATTCAGTTCAAGGGTAACGGTTATTACATTCCCTCTATAAGTGATATCTTATGATAAGTGTCTTTTTCTGTGTGACTTATTTCACTTAGAATCGTTGTACCTAAATCCAATCATCATGCTGCTAATAGCCTTAGGACTCTGATTTCATGGCTGAGTGATATTCCATTGTACATAAGGACCTCAAGTTCTTTATCCATTTTTCTCTTTCCTGGGATATTTAAGGTGGAATGAAGTGGAGGTCCTTGTCAACAGAGCAGCCCTAAACTATGGGGTGCCTGTGTCTTGCTGATTTTTACTTTTCCCATTTTGTACACCCATGAGTGCAAGTGCCCTATGCTCTCTAAGCTGTGTGTTTTAGATGTTTCAGGACACACCGTATACTTCTCCAGAGTGGCTGTTGGCAATTTACATCCCGCCCATCAGCGTAGCAAGGCTCCCATTTCTCCATGGCCTGTCCTGCCTTTCTGGTTTGTACACTTTTTTCAGCATGGCCCTTTGACCGATGGGAAGCGAGACTTCTTTGTAGCGCTGATTTGCCTTTCCAGGTTGCTTGGTTGGCCAAAAAGGGCGTATGCGTTTTTTCCTGAATATATTCAGGAAAAAACGCATACGCCCTTTTTGGCCAAGGGCATCATTGTCCACGTTTTGCCGCTTTTCATGTGCTTGAAAGGCGATTCGAATCTACCTCCTGAAATCTGTTTCCTGCAATTCTGCCTTGCTTTCAAATCCTCTTCGTTGCCTTCCCTCAATATATTTGTGGACGAGAGTTTTCATTTATAACTCTGCAGGTCTGTGAATTGCAGTGCCCCTGAGCTCCATTTTTCAACTTGCTTTTTTGGGAGCTGGCCTCAAAAGCGCAGGATTGCTTCAGGCCCTAATCTGGTTCCGGGGGGCAGGCTGAGCCTGTGGTTAATTCTTCTTCCTGATGGGAAAAAAGAGTGACCTGTGCCTGTCACAACACCTAGAGCTAGTCTCTCATTGGTTCCCCCACTTCCCGTTCATTCTCAGGACAAATTGCAACCTGTACAGAACAGGAGGTTAAAGGTGCTGATTCTCCAATGAAGGAGATTGCTAGTAACGCGGCTGGAATGGCGAACCCGAGCACAAGGAGATGAGAAATGAGGTGCGTTTCAGAAACCTTTCCTGATCAGACGGTGTACCATATTCTGGGTTTCTCGTGCATGTTTTCGATGTAGGAAGATGCCCTTGAACCTGGAGATTTGGGCCCCATGGGATGGGTACAACGCAGTAGTACTTTAAAGGGTCTGCGTTTGCTCACCCAACCTCAGCAATCCTCTCAGACCCAAGAGTGTCCACCCTTATGTCTCATCTAGCTGTGGGTCTAGATATGATCAATCCAGGTTGCATCACAGCCCCTGAACGAATTGTGTAAGAATTTCTCTCCCTTTCACTCTCTTTGTTTCATGGGTTTTTAAAAGTAATTTATTTTGATAATGGGGTTTCGCTGCTTTTCACTGCTGTGTTTATGCCGCTTTACACCCACTTGACACACTCCCAGAGAGATATCAATACATAGGTTTTAAGATTCTTACTAGTCAGATATATTCTTGTGCGGTGTATACGGGGTGTTGAGTCCAGTTCACTGAGCAAGGAGTAGGTCTTGTCTATTACATATTGTGTTTATAGAACGGTATCTGAGCTAATTTGAAACCCTTGTTTTATGCATCACCCCACCTCACTTTTCGCGTTAAGCAGCCATAGTGAGTTTTCAAAAGGTGTGACTCTGTTCTGTTTTGTAATTCAGTTCAAGGGTAACGGTTATTACATTCCCTCTATAAGTGATATCTTATGATAAGTGTCTTTTTCTGTGTGACTTATTTCACTTAGAATTGTAGTAGCTAAATCCACTCATCATGCTGCTACTAGCCTTAGGACACTGATTTCATGGCTGAGTGATATTCCATTGTACATAAGGACCTCAAGTTCTTTATCCATTTTTCTCTTTCCTGGGATATTTAAGGTGGAATGAAGTGGAGGTCCTTGTCAACAGAGCAGCCCTAAATTTGGGGTGCCTGTGTCTTGCTGATTTTCAGTTTTCCCAATTTGTACACCCATGAGTTGAAGTGCCCTATGCTCTCTAAGCTGTGTGTTTTAGATGTTTCAGGACACACCGTACTCTTCTCCAGAGTGGCTGTTGGCAATTTACATCCCGCCCATCAGCGTAGCAAGGCTCCCATTTCTCCATGGCCTGTCCTGCCTTTCTGGTTTGTACACTTTTTTCAACATGGCCCTTTGACCGATGGGAAGCGAGACTTCTTTGTAGCGCTGATTTGCCTTTCCAGGTTGCTTGGTTGGCCAAAAAGGGCGTATGCGTTTTTTCCTGAATATATTCAGGAAAAAACGCATACGCCCTTTTTGGCCAAGGGCATCATTGTCCACGTTTTGCCGCTTTTCATGTGCTTGAAAGGCGATTCGAATCTACCTCCTGAAATCTGTTTCCTGCAATTCTGCCTTGCTTTCAAATCCTCTTCGTTGCCTTCCCTCAATATATTTGTGGACGAGAGTTATCATTTATAACTCTGCAGGTCTGTGAATTGCAGTGCCCCTGAGCTCCATTTTTCAACTCTCTTTTTTGGGAGCTGGCCGCAAAAGCGCAGGGTTGCTTCAGGCCCTATTCTGGTTCCGGGGGGCAGGCTGAGCCTGTGGTTAATTCTTCTTCCTGATGGGAAAAAAGAGTGACCTGTGCCTGTCACAACACCTAGAGCTAGTCTCTCATTGGTTCCCACACCTCCCGTTCATTCTCAGGACAAATTGCAACCTGTACAGAACAGGAGGTTAAAGGTGCTAATTCTCCAAGGAAGGAGATTGCTAGTAACGAGGCTGGAATGGCGAACCCGAGCACAGGGAGATGAGAAATGAGGTGCGTTTCAGAAACCATTCCCGATCAGACGGTGTACCATCTTCTGGGTTTCTCGTGCATGTTTTCAATGTAGGAAGATGCCCTTGAACCTGGAGATTTGGGCCCCATGGGATGGGTACCACGCAGTAGTACTTTAAAGGGTCTGCGTTTGCTCACCCAACCTCACCAATCCTCTCAGCCCCAAGAGTGTCCACCCTTATGTCTCATCTAGCTGTGGGTCTAGATATGGTCAATCCAGGTTGCATCACAGCCCCTGAGCGAATTGTGTAAGAATTTCTCTCTCTTTCACTCTCTTTGTTTCATGGGTTTCTAAAAGTAATTTATTTTGATAATGGGGTTTCACTGCTTTTCACTGCTGTGTTTATGCCGCTTTACACCCGCTTGACACACTCCCAGAGAGATATCAATACATAGGTTTTAAGATTCTTACTAGTCAGATATATTCTTGTGCGGTGAATACGGCGTGTTGAGTCCAGTTCACTGAGCAAGGAGTAGGTCTTGTCTATTACATATTGGGTTTATAGAACGGTATCTGAGCTAATTTGAAACCCTTGTTTTATGCATCACCCCACCTCACCTTTCGCGTTAAGCAGCCATAGTGAGTTTTCAAAATGTGTGACTCTGTTCTGTTTTGTAATTCAGTTCAAGGGTAACGGTTTTTACATTCCCTCTATAAGTGATATCTTATGATAAGTGTCTTTTTCTGTGTGACTTATTTCACTTAGAATCGTCGTACCTAAATCCAATCATCATGCTGCTACTAGCCTTAGGACTCTGATTTCATGGCTGAGTGATATTCCATTGTACATAAGGACCTCAACTTCTTTATCCATTTTTCTCTTTCCTGGGATATTTAAGGTGGAATGAAGTGGAGGTCCTTGTCAACAGAGCAGCCCTAAATTTGGGGTGCCTGTGTCTTGCTGATTTTCAGTTTTCCCAATTTGTACACCCATGAGTTGAAGTGCCCTATGCTCTCTAAGCTGTGTGTTTTAGATGTTTCAGGACACACCGTACTCTTCTCCAGAGTGGCTGTTGGCAATTTACATCCCGCCCATCAGCGTAGCAAGGCTCCCATTTCTCCATGGCCTGTCCTGCCTTTCTGGTTTGTACACTTTTTTCAACATGGCCCTTTGACCGATGGGAAGCGAGACTTCTTTGTAGCGCTGATTTGCCTTTCCAGGTTGCTTGGTTGGCCAAAAAGGGCGTATGCGTTTTTTCCTGAATATATTCAGGAAAAAACGCATACGCCCCTTTTGGCCAAGGGCATCATTTTCCACGTTTTGCCGCTTTTCATGTGCTTGAAAGGCGATTCGAATCTACCTCCTGAAATCTGTTTCCTGCAATTCTGCCTTGCTTTCAAATCCTCTTCGTTGCCTTCCCTCAATATATTTGTGGACGAGAGTTATCATTTATAACTCTGCAGGTCTGTGAATTGCAGTGCCCCTGAGCTCCATTTTTCAACTCTCTTTTTTGGGAGCTGGCCGCAAAAGCGCAGGGTTGCTTCAGGCCCTATTCTGGTTCCGGGGGGCAGGCTGAGCCTGTGGTTAATTCTTCTTCCTGATGGGAAAAAAGAGTGACCTGTGCCTGTCACAACACCTAGAGCTAGTCTCTCATTGGTTCCCCCACTTCCCGTTCATTCTCAGGACAAATTGCAACCTGTACAGAACAGGAGGTTAAAGGTGCTAATTCTCCAAGGAAGGAGATTGCTAGTAACGAGGCTGGAATGGCGAATCCGAGCACAGGGAGATGAGAAATGAGGTGCGTTTCAGAAACCTTTCCCGATCAGACGGTGTACCATCTTCTGGGTTTCTCGTGCATGTTTTCAATGTAGGAAGATGCCCTTGAACCTGGAGATTTGGGCCCCATGGGATGGGTACCACGCAGTAGTACTTTAAAGGGTCTGCGTTTGCTCACCCAACCTCACCAACCCTCTCAGCCCCAAGAGTGTCCACCCTTATGTCTCATCTAGCTGTGGGTCTAGATATGGTCAATCCAGGTTGCATCACAGCCCCTGAACGAATTGTGTAAGAATTTCTCTCTCTTTCACTCTCTTTGTTTCATGGGTTTTTAAAAGTAATTTATTTTGATAATGGGGTTTCACTGATTTTCACTGCTGTGTTTATGCCACTTTACACCCGCTTGACACACTCCCAGAGAGATATCAATACATAGGTTTTAAGATTCTTACTAGTCAGATATATTCTTGTGCGGTGAATACGGGGTGTTGAGTCCAGTTCACTGAGCAAGGAGTAGGTCTTGTCTATTACATATTGGGTTTATAGAACGGTATCAGAGCTAATTTGCAACCCTTGTTTTATGCATCACCCCACCTCACCTTTCGCGTTAAGCAGCCATAGTGAGTTTTCAAAATGTGTGACTCTGTTCTGTTTTGTAATTCAGTTCAAGGGTAACGGTTATTACATTCCCTCTATAAGTGATATCTTATGATAAGTGTCTTTTTCTGTGTGACTTATTTCACTTAGAATCGTTGTACCTAAATCCAATCATCATGCTGCTAATAGCCTTAGGACTCTGATTTCATGGCTGAGTGATATTCCATTGTACATAAGGACCTCAAGTTCTTTATCCATTTTTCTCTTTCCTGGGATATTTAAGGTGGAATGAAGTGGAGGTCCTTGTCAACAGAGCAGCCCTAAACTATGGGGTGCCTGTGTCTTGCTGATTTTTACTTTTCCCATTTTGTACACCCATGAGTGCAAGTGCCCTATGCTCTCTAAGCTGTGTGTTTTAGATGTTTCAGGACACACCGTACACTTCTCCAGAGTGGCTGTTGGCAATTTACATCCCGCCCATCAGCGTAGCAAGGCTCCCATTTCTCCATGGCCTGTCCTGCCTTTCTGGTTTGTACACTTTTTTCAGCATGGCCCTTTGACCGATGGGAAGCGAGACTTCTTTGTAGCGCTGATTTGCCTTTCCAGGTTGCTTGGTTGGCCAAAAAGGGCGTATGCGTTTTTTCCTGAATATATTCAGGAAAAAACGCGTACGCCCTTTTTGGCCAAGGGCATCATTGTCCACGTTTTGCCGCTTTTCATGTGCTTGAAAGGCGATTCGAATCTACCTCCTGAAATCTGTTTCCTGCAATTCTGCCTTGCTTTCAAATCCTCTTCGTTGCCTTCCCTCAATATATTTGTGGACGAGAGTTTTCATTTATAACTCTGCAGGTCTGTGAATTGCAGTGCCCCTGAGCTCCATTTTTCAACTTGCTTTTTTGGGAGCTGGCCTCAAAAGCGCAGGATTGCTTCAGGCCCTATTCTGGTTCCGGGGGGCAGGCTGAGCCTGTGGTTAATTCTTCTTCCTGATGGGAAAAAAGAGTGACCTGTGCCTGTCACAACACCTAGAGCTAGTCTCTCATTGGTTCCCCCACTTCCCGTTCATTCTCAGGACAAATTGCAACCTGTACAGAACAGGAGGTTAAAGGTGCTGATTCTCCAATGAAGGAGATTGCTAGTAACGCGGCTGGAATGGCGAACCCGAGCACAAGGAGATGAGAAATGAGGTGCGTTTCAGAAACCTTTCCTGATCAGACGGTGTACCATATTCTGGGTTTCTCGTGCATGTTTTCGATGTAGGAAGATGCCCTTGAACCTGGAGATTTGGGCCCCATGGGATGGGTACAACGCAGTAGTACTTTAAAGGGTCTGCGTTTGCTCACCCAACCTCAGCAATCCTCTCAGACCCAAGAGTGTCCACCCTTATGTCTCATCTAGCTGTGGGTCTAGATATGATCAATCCAGGTTGCATCACAGCCCCTGAACGAATTGTGTAAGAATTTCTCTCCCTTTCACTCTCTTTGTTTCATGGGTTTTTAAAAGTAATTTATTTTGATAATGGGGTTTCGCTGCTTTTCACTGCTGTGTTTATGCCGCTTTACACCCACTTGACACACTCCCAGAGAGATATCAATACATAGGTTTTAAGATTCTTACTAGTCAGATATATTCTTGTGCGGTGTATACGGGGTGTTGAGTCCAGTTCACTGAGCAAGGAGTAGGTCTTGTCTATTACATATTGTGTTTATAGAACGGTATCTGAGCTAATTTGAAACCCTTGTTTTATGCATCACCCCACCTCACTTTTCGCGTTAAGCAGCCATAGTGAGTTTTCAAAAGGTGTGACTCTGTTCTGTTTTGTAATTCAGTTCAAGGGTAACGGTTATTACATTCCCTCTATAAGTGATATCTTATGATAAGTGTCTTTTTCTGTGTGACTTATTTCACTTAGAATTGTAGTAGCTAAATCCACTCATCATGCTGCTACTAGCCTTAGGACACTGATTTCATGGCTGAGTGATATTCCATTGTACATAAGGACCTCAAGTTCTTTATCCATTTTTCTCTTTCCTGGGATATTTAAGGTGGAATGAAGTGGAGGTCCTTGTCAACAGAGCAGCCCTAAATTTGGGGTGCCTGTGTCTTGCTGATTTTCAGTTTTCCCAATTTGTACACCCATGAGTTGAAGTGCCCTATGCTCTCTAAGCTGTGTGTTTTAGATGTTTCAGGACACACCGTACTCTTCTCCAGAGTGGCTGTTGGCAATTTACATCCCGCCCATCAGCGTAGCAAGGCTCCCATTTCTCCATGGCCTGTCCTGCCTTTCTGGTTTGTACACTTTTTTCAACATGGCCCTTTGACCGATGGGAAGCGAGACTTCTTTGTAGCGCTGATTTGCCTTTCCAGGTTGCTTGGTTGGCCAAAAAGGGCGTATGCGTTTTTTCCTGAATATATTCAGGAAAAAACGCATACGCCCTTTTTGGCCAAGGGCATCATTGTCCACGTTTTGCCGCTTTTCATGTGCTTGAAAGGCGATTCGAATCTACCTCCTGAAATCTGTTTCCTGCAATTCTGCCTTGCTTTCAAATCCTCTTCGTTGCCTTCCCTCAATATATCTGTGGACGAGAGTTATCATTTATAACTCTGCAGGTCTGTGAATTGCAGTGCCCCTGAGCTCCATTTTTCAACTCTCTTTTTTGGGAGCTGGCCGCAAAAGCGCAGGGTTGCTTCAGGCCCTATTCTGGTTCCGGGGGGCAGGCTGAGCCTGTGGTTAATTCTTCTTCCTGATGGGAAAAAAGAGTGACCTGTGCCTGTCACAACACCTAGAGCTAGTCTCTCATTGGTTCCCCCACTTCCCGTTCATTCTCAGGACAAATTGCAACCTGTACAGAACAGGAGGTTAAAGGTGCTAATTCTCCAAGGAAGGAGATTGCTAGTAACGAGGCTGGAATGGCGAACCCGAGCACAGGGAGATGAGAAATGAGGTGCGTTTCAGAAACCTTTCCCGATCAGACGGTGTACCATCTTCTGGGTTTCTCGTGCATGTTTTCAATGTAGGAAGATGCCCTTGAACCTGGAGATTTGGGCCCCATGGGATGGGTACCACGCAGTAGTACTTTAAAGGGTCTGCGTTTGCTCACCCAACCTCACCAATCCTCTCAGCCCCAAGAGTGTCCACCCTTATGTCTCATCTAGCTGTGGGTCTAGATATGGTCAATCCAGGTTGCATCACAGCCCCTGAGCGAATTGTGTAAGAATTTCTCTCTCTTTCACTCTCTTTGTTTCATGGGTTTTTAAAAGTAATTTATTTTGATAATGGGGTTTCACTGCTTTTCACTGCTGTGTTTATGCCGCTTTACACCCGCTTGACACACTCCCAGAGAGATATCAATACATAGGTTTTAAGATTCTTACTAGTCAGATATATTCTTGTGCGGTGAATACGGCGTGTTGAGTCCAGTTCACTGAGCAAGGAGTAGGTCTTGTCTATTACATATTGGGTTTATAGAACGGTATCTGAGCTAATTTGAAACCCTTGTTTTATGCATCACCCCACCTCACCTTTCGCGTTAAGCAGCCATAGTGAGTTTTCAAAATGTGTGACTCTGTTCTGTTTTGTAATTCAGTTCAAGGGTAACGGTTTTTACATTCCCTCTATAAGTGATATCTTATGATAAGTGTCTTTTTCTGTGTTACTTATTTCACTTAGAATCGTCGTACCTAAATCCAATCATCATGCTGCTACTAGCCTTAGGACTCTGATTTCATGGCTGAGTGATATTCCATTGTACATAAGGACCTCAACTTCTTTATCCATTTTTCTCTTTCCTGGGATATTTAAGGTGGAATGAAGTGGAGGTCCTTGTCAACAGAGCAGCCCTAAATTTGGGGTGCCTGTGTCTTGCTGATTTTCAGTTTTCCCAATTTGTACACCCATGAGTTGAAGTGCCCTATGCTCTCTAAGCTGTGTGTTTTAGATGTTTCAGGACACACCGTACTTTTCTCCAGAGTGGCTGTTGGCAATTTACATCCCTCCCATCAGCGTAGCAAGGCTCCCATTTCTCCATGGCCTGTCCTGCCTTTCTGGTTTGTACACTTTTTTCAACATGGCCCTTTGACCGATGGGAAGCGAGACTTCTTTGTAGCGCTGATTTGCCTTTCCAGGTTGCTTGGTTGGCCAAAAAGGGCGTATGCGTTTTTTCCTGAATATATTCAGGAAAAAACGCATACGCCCTTTTTGGCCAAGGGCATCATTGTCCACGTTTTGCCGCTTTTCATGTGCTTGAAAGGCGATTCGAATCTACCTCCTGAAATCTGTTTCCTGCAATTCTGCCTTGCTTTCAAATCCTCTTCGTTGCCTTCCCTCAATATATTTGTGGACGAGAGTTATCATTTATAATTCTGCAGGTCTGTGAATTGCAGTGCCCCTGAGCTCCATGTTTCAACTCTCTTTTTTGGGAGCTGGCCGCAAAAGCGCAGGGTTGCTTCAGGCCCTATTCTGGTTCCGGGGGGCAGGCTGAGCCTGTGGTTAATTCTTCTTCCTGATGGGAAAAAAGAGTGACCTGTGCCTGTCACAACACCTAGAGCTAGTCTCTCATTGGTTCCCCCACTTCCCGTTCATTCTCAGGACAAATTGCAACCTGTACAGAACAGGAGGTTAAAGGTGCTAATTCTCCAAGGAAGGAGATTGCTAGTAACGAGGCTGGAATGGCGAACCCGAGCACAGGGAGATGAGAAATGAGGTGCGTTTCAGAAACCTTTCCCGATCAGACGGTGTACCATCTTCTGGGTTTCTCGTGCATGTTTTCGATGTAGGAAGATGCCCTTGAACCTGGAGATTTGGGCCCCATGGGATGGGTACCACGCAGTAGTACTTTAAAGGGTCTGCGTTTGCTCACCCAACCTCACCAATCCTCTCAGCCCCAAGAGTGTCCACCCTTATGTCTCATCTAGCTGTGGGTCTAGATATGGTCAATCCAGGTTGCATCACAGCCCCTGAACGAATTGTGTAAGAATTTCTCTCTCTTTCACTCTCTTTGTTTCATGGGTTTTTAAAAGTAATTTATTTTGATAATGGGGTTTCGCTGCTTTTCACTGCTGTGTTTATGCCGCTTTACACCCACTTGACACACTCCCAGAGAGATATCAATACATAGGTTTTAAGATTCTTACTAGTCAGATATATTCTTGTGCGGTGAATACGGGGTGTTGAGTCCAGTTCACTGAGCAAGGAGTAGGTCTTGTCTATTACATATTGGGTTTATAGAACGGTATCAGAGCTAATTTGAAACCCTTGTTTTATGCATCACCCCACCTCACCTTTCGCGTTAAGCAGCCATAGTGAGTTTTCAAAATGTGTGACTCTGTTCTGTTTTGTAATTCAGTTCAAGGGTAACGGTTATTACATTCCCTCTATAAGTGATATCTTATGATAAGTGTCTTTTTCTGTGTGACTTATTTCACTTAGAATTGTCGTAGCTAAATCCACTCATCATGCTGCTACTAGCCTTAGGACACTGATTTCATGGCTGAGTGATATTCCATTGTACATAAGGACCTCAAGTTCTTTATCCATTTTTCTCTTTCTTGGGATATTTAAGGTGGAATGAAGTGGAGGTCCTTGTCAACAGAGCAGCCTTAAACTATGGGGTGCCTGTGTCTTGCTGATTTTTAGTTTTCCCATTTTGTACACCCATGAGTGGAAGTGCCCTATGCTCTCTAAGCTGTGTGTTTTAGATGTTTCAGGACACACCGTACACTTCTCCAGAGTGGCTGTTGGCAATTTACATCCCGCCCATCAGCGTAGCAAGGCTCCCATTTCTCCATGGCCTGTCCTGCCTTTCTGGTTTGTACACTTTTTTCAGCATGGCCCTTTGACCGATGGGAAGCGAGACTTCTTTGTAGCGCTGATTTGCCTTTCCAGGTTGCTTGGTTGGCCAAAAAGGGCGTATGCGTTTTTTCCTGAATATATTCAGGAAAAAACGCATACGCCCTTTTTGGCCAAGGGCATCATTGTCCACGTTTTGCCGCTTTTCATGTGCTTGAAAGGCGATTCGAATCTACCTCCTGAAATCTGTTTCCTGGAATTCTGCCTTGCTTTCAAATCCTCTTCGTTGCCTTCCCTCAATATATTTGTCGACGAGAGTTATCATTTATAACTCTGCAGGTCTGTGAATTGCAGTGCCTCTGAGCTCCATTTTTCAACTCTCTTTTTTGGGAGCTGGCCGCAAAAGCGCAGGGTGGCTTCAGGCCCTATTTTGGTTCCGGGGGGCAGGCTGAGCCTGTGGTTAATTCTTCTTCCTGATGGGAAAAAAGAGTGACCTGTGCCTGTCACAACACCTAGAGCTAGTCTGTCATTGGTTCCCCCACTTCCCGTTCATTCTCAGGACAAATTGCAACCTGTACAGAACAGGAGGTTAAAGGTGCTAATTCTCCAAGGAAGGAGATTGCTAGTAACGAGGCTGGAATGGCAAACCCGAGCACAGGGAGATGAGAAATGAGGTGCGTTTCAGAAACCATTCCCGATCAGACGGTGTACCATCTTCTGGGTTTCTCGTGCATGTTTTCAATGTAGGAAGATGCCCTTGAACCTGGAGATTTGGGCCCCATGGGATGGGTACCACGCAGTAGTACTTTAAAAGGTCTGCGTTTGCTCACCCAACCTCACCAATCCTCTCAGCCCCAAGAGTGTCCACCCTTATGTCTCATCTAGCTGTGGGTCTAGATATGGTCAATCCAGGTTGCATCACAGCCCCTGAGCGAATTGTGTAAGAATTTCTCTCTCTTTCACTCTCTTTGTTTCATGGGTTTTAAAAAGTAATTTATTTTGATAATGGGGTTTCACTGCTTTTCACTGCTGTGTTTATGCCGCTTTACACCCGCTTGACACACTCCCAGAGAGATATCAATACATAGGTTTTAAGATTCTTACTAGTCAGATATATTCTTGTGCGGTGAATACGGCGTGTTGAGTCCAGTTCACTGAGCAAGGAGTAGGTCTTGTCTATTACATATTGGGTTTATAGAACGGTATCTGAGCTAATTTGAAACCCTTGTTTTATGCATCACCCCACCTCACCTTTCGCGTTAAGCAGCCATAATGAGTTTTCAAAATGTGTGACTCTGTTCTGTTTTGTAATTCAGTTCAAGGGTAACCGTTATTACATTCCCTCTATAAGTGATATCTTATGATAAGTGTCTTTTTCTGTGTGACTTATTTCACTTAGAATTGTCGTAGCTAAATCCACTCATCATGCTGCTACTAGCCTTAGGACACTGATTTCATGGCTGAGTGATATTCCATTGTACATAAGGACCTCAAGTTCTTTATCCATTTTTCTCTTTCCTGGGATATTTAAGGTGGAATGAAGTGGAGGTCCTTGTCAACAGAGCAGCCCTAAACTATGGGGTGCCTGTGTCTTGCTGATTTTTAGTTTTCCCATTTTGTACACCCATGAGTTGAAGTGCCCTATGCTCTCTAAGCTGTGTGTTTTAGATGTTTCAGGACACACCGTACACTTCTCCAGAGTGGCTGTTGGCAATTTACATCCCGCCCATCAGCGTAGCAAGGCTCCCATTTCTCCATGGCCTGTCCTGCCTTTCTGGTTTGTACACTTTTTTCAGCATGGCCTTTTGACCGATGGGAAGGGAGACTTCTTTGTAGCGCTGATTTGCCTTTCCAGGTTGCTTGGTTGGCCAAAAAGGGCGTATGCGTTTTTTCCTGAATATATTCAGGAAAAAACGCATACGCCCTTTTTGGCCAAGGGCATCATTGTCCACGTTTTGCCACTTTTCATGTGCTTGAAAGGCGATTCGAATCTACCTCCTGAAATCTGTTTCCTGCAATTCTGCCTTGCTTTCAAATCCTCTTCGTTGCCTTCCCTCAATATATTTGTGGACGAGAGTTATCATTTATAATTCTGCAGGTCTGTGAATTGCAGTGCCCCTGAGCTCCATGTTTCAACTCTCTTTTTTGGGAGCTGGCCGCAAAAGCGCAGGTTTGCTTCAGGCCCTATTCTGGTTCCGGGGGGCAGGCTGAGCCTGTGGTTAATTCTTCTTCCTGATGGGAAAAAAGAGTGACCTGTGCCTGTCACAACACCTAGAGCTAGTCTCTCATTGGTTCCCCCACTTCCCGTTCATTCTCAGGACAAATTGCAACCTGTACAGAACAGGAGGTTAAAGGTGCTAATTCTCCAAGGAAGGAGATTGCTAGTAACGAGGCTGGAATGGCGAACCCGAGCACAGGGAGATGAGAAGTGAGGTGCGTTTCAGAAACCTTTCCCGATCAGACGGTGTACCATCTTCTGGGTTTCTCGTGCATGTTTTCAATGTAGGAATATGCCCTTGAACCTGGAGATTTGGGCCCCATGGGATGGGTACCACGCAGTAGTACTTTAAAGGGTCTGCGTTTGCTCACCCAACCTCACCAATCCTCTCAGCCCCAAGAGTGTCCACCCTTATGTCTCATCTAGCTGTGGGTCTAGATATGGTCAATCCAGGTTGCATCACAGCCCCTGAACGAATTGTGTAAGAATTTCTCTCCCTTTCACTCTCTTTGTTTCATGGGTTTTTAAAAGTAATTTATTTTGATAATGGGGTTTCACTGCTTTTCACTGCTGTGTTTATGCCGCTTTACACCCGCTTGACACACTCCCAGAGAGATATCAATACATAGGTTTTAAGATTCTTACTAGTCAGATATATTCTTTTGCGGTGAATAGGGGGTGCTGAGTCCAGTTCACTGAGCAAGGAGTAGGTCTTGTCTACTACATATTGGGTTTATAGAACGGTATCTGAGCTAATTTGAAACCCTTGTTTTATGCATCACCCCACCTCACCTTTCGCGTTAAGCAGCCATAGTGAGTTTTCAAAATGTGTGACTCTGTTCTGTTTTGTAATTCAGTTCAAGGGTAACGGTTTTTACATTCCCTCTATAAGTGATATCTTATGAGAAGTGTCTTTTTCTGTGTGACTTATTTCACTTAGAATCGTCGTACCTAAATCCAATCATCATGCTGCTAATAGCCTTAGGACTCTGATTTCATGGCTGAGTGATATTCCATTGTACATAAGGACCTCAACTTCTTTATCCATTTTTCTCTTTCCTGGGATATTTAAGGTGGAATGCAGTGGAGGTCCTTGTCAACAGAGCAGCCCTAAATTTGGGGTGCCTGTGTCTTGCTGATTTTCAGTTTTCCCAATTTGTACACCCATGAGTTGAAGTGCCCTATGCTCTCTAAGCTGTGTGTTTTAGATGTTTCAGGACACACCGTACTCTTCTCCAGAGTGGCTGTTGGCAATTTACATCCCGCCCATCAGCGTAGCAAGGCTCCCATTTCTCCATGGCCTGTCCTGCCTTTCTGGTTTGTACACTTTTTTCAACATGGCCCTTTGACCGATGGGAAGCGAGACTTCTTTGTAGCGCTGATTTGCCTTTCCAGGTTGCTTGGTTGGCCAAAAAGGGCGTATGCGTTTTTTCCTGAATATATTCAGGAAAAAACGCATACGCCCCTTTTGGCCAAGGGCATCATTTTCCACGTTTTGCCGCTTTTCATGTGCTTGAAAGGCGATTCGAATCTACCTCCTGAAATCTGTTTCCTGCAATTCTGCCTTGCTTTCAAATCCTCTTCGTTGCCTTCCCTCAATATATTTGTGGACGAGAGTTTTCATTTATAACTCTGCAGGTCTGTGAATTGCAGTGCCCCTGAGCTCCATTTTTCAACTTGCTTTTTTGGGAGCTGGCCTCAAAAGCGCAGGATTGCTTCAGGCCCTATTCTGGTTCCGGGGGGCAGGCTGAGCCTGTGGTTAATTCTTCTTCCTCATGGGAAAAAAGAGTGACCTGTGCCTGTCACAACACCTAGAGCTAGTCTCTCATTGGTTCCCCCACTTCCCGTTCATTCTCAGGACAAATTGCAACCTGTACAGAACAGGAGGTTAAAGGTGCTGATTCTCCAATGAAGGAGATTGCTAGTAACGCGGCTGGAATGGCGAACCCGAGCACAAGGAGATGAGAAATGAGGTGCGTTTCAGAAACCTTTCCTGATCAGACGGTGTACCATATTCTGGGTTTCTCGTGCATGTTTTCGATGTAGGAAGATGCCCTTGAACCTGGAGATTTGGGCCCCATGGGATGGGTACAACGCAGTAGTACTTTAAAGGGTCTGCGTTTGCTCACCCAACCTCAGCAATCCTCTCAGACCCAAGAGTGTCCACCCTTATGTCTCATCTAGCTGTGGGTCTAGATATGATCAATCCAGGTTGCATCACAGCCCCTGAACGAATTGTGTAAGAATTTCTCTCCCTTTCACTCTCTTTGTTTCATGGGTTTTTAAAAGTAATTTATTTTGATAATGGGGTTTCGCTGCTTTTCACTGCTGTGTTTATGCCGCTTTACACCCACTTGACACACTCCCAGAGAGATATCAATACATAGGTTTTAAGATTCTTACTAGTCAGATATATTCTTGTGCGGTGTATACGGGGTGTTGAGTCCAGTTCACTGAGCAAGGAGTAGGTCTTGTCTATTACATATTGTGTTTATAGAACGGTATCTGAGCTAATTTGAAACCCTTGTTTTATGCATCACCCCACCTCACTTTTCGCGTTAAGCAGCCATAGTGAGTTTTCAAAAGGTGTGACTCTGTTCTGTTTTGTAATTCAGTTCAAGGGTAACGGTTATTACATTCCCTCTATAAGTGATATCTTATGATAAGTGTCTTTTTCTGTGTGACTTATTTCACTTAGAATTGTAGTAGCTAAATCCACTCATCATGCTGCTACTAGCCTTAGGACACTGATTTCATGGCTGAGTGATATTCCATTGTACATAAGGACCTCAAGTTCTTTATCCATTTTTCTCTTTCCTGGGATATTTAAGGTGGAATGAAGTGGAGGTCCTTGTCAACAGAGCAGCCCTAAATTTGGGGTGCCTGTGTCTTGCTGATTTTCAGTTTTCCCAATTTGTACACCCATGAGTTGAAGTGCCCTATGCTCTCTAAGCTGTGTGTTTTAGATGTTTCAGGACACACCGTACTCTTCTCCAGAGTGGCTGTTGGCAATTTACATCCCGCCCATCAGCGTAGCAAGGCTCCCATTTCTCCATGGCCTGTCCTGCCTTTCTGGTTTGTACACTTTTTTCAACATGGCCCTTTGACCGATGGGAAGCGAGACTTCTTTGTAGCGCTGATTTGCCTTTCCAGGTTGCTTGGTTGGCCAAAAAGGGCGTATGCGTTTTTTCCTGAATATATTCAGGAAAAAACGCATACGCCCTTTTTGGCCAAGGGCATCATTGTCCACGTTTTGCCGCTTTTCATGTGCTTGAAAGGCGATTCGAATCTACCTCCTGAAATCTGTTTCCTGCAATTCTGCCTTGCTTTCAAATCCTCTTCGTTGCCTTCCCTCAATATATTTGTGGACGAGAGTTATCATTTATAACTCTGCAGGTCTGTGAATTGCAGTGCCCCTGAGCTCCATTTTTCAACTCTCTTTTTTGGGAGCTGGCCGCAAAAGCGCAGGGTTGCTTCAGTCCCTATTCTGGTTCCGGGGGGCAGGCTGAGCCTGTGGTTAATTCTTCTTCCTGATGGGAAAAAAGAGTGACCTGTGCCTGTCACAACACCTAGAGCTAGTCTCTCATTGGTTCCCACACTTCCCGTTCATTCTCAGGACAAATTGCAACCTGTACAGAACAGGAGGTTAAAGGTGCTAATTCTCCAAGGAAGGAGATTGCTAGTAACGAGGCTGGAATGGCGAACCCGAGCACAGGGAGATGAGAAATGAGGTGCGTTTCAGAAACCTTTCCCGATCAGACGGTGTACCATCTTCTGGGTTTCTCGTGCATGTTTTCAATGTAGGAAGATGCCCTTGAACCTGGAGATTTGGGCCCCATGGGATGGGTACCACGCAGTAGTACTTTAAAGGGTCTGCGTTTGCTCACCCAACCTCACCAATCCTCTCAGCCCCAAGAGTGTCCACCCTTATGTCTCATCTAGCTGTGGGTCTAGATATGGCAAATCCAGGTTGCATCACAGCCCCTGAGCGAATTGTGTAAGAATTTCTCTCTCTTTCACTCTCTTTGTTTCATGGGTTTTTAAAAGTAATTTATTTTGATAATGGGGTTTCACTGCTTTTCACTGCTGTGTTTATGCCGCTTTACACCCGCTTGACACACTCCCAGAGAGATATCAATACATAGGTTTTAAGATTCTTACTAGTCAGATATATTCTTGTGCGGTGAATACGGCGTGTTGAGTCCAGTTCACTGAGCAAGGAGTAGGTCTTGTCTATTACATATTGGGTTTATAGAACGGTATCTGAGCTAATTTGAAACCCTTGTTTTATGCATCACCCCACCTCACCTTTCGCGTTAAGCAGCCATAGTGAGTTTTCAAAATGTGTGACTCTGTTCTGTTTTGTAATTCAGTTCAAGGGTAACGGTTTTTACATTCCCTCTATAAGTGATATCTTATGATAAGTGTCTTTTTCTGTGTTACTTATTTCACTTAGAATCGTCGTACCTAAATCCAATCATCATGCTGCTACTAGCCTTAGGACTCTGATTTCATGGCTGAGTGATATTCCATTGTACATAAGGACCTCAACTTCTTTATCCATTTTTCTCTTTCCTGGGATATTTAAGGTGGAATGAAGTGGAGGTCCTTGTCAACAGAGCAGCCCTAAATTTGGGGTGCCTGTGTCTTGCTGATTTTCAGTTTTCCCAATTTGTACACCCATGAGTTGAAGTGCCCTATGCTCTCTAAGCTGTGTGTTTTAGATGTTTCAGGACACACCGTACTTTTCTCCAGAGTGGCTGTTGGCAATTTACATCCCTCCCATCAGCGTAGCAAGGCTCCCATTTCTCCATGGCCTGTCCTGCCTTTCTGGTTTGTACACTTTTTTCAACATGGCCCTTTGACCGATGGGAAGCGAGACTTCTTTGTAGCGCTGATTTGCCTTTCCAGGTTGCTTGGTTGGCCAAAAAGGGCGTATGCGTTTTTTCCTGAATATATTCAGGAAAAAACGCATACGCCCTTTTTGGCCAAGGGCATCATTGTCCACGTTTTGCCGCTTTTCATGTGCTTGAAAGGCGATTCGAATCTACCTCCTGAAATCTGTTTCCTGCAATTCTGCCTTGCTTTCAAATCCTCTTCGTTGCCTTCCCTCAATATATTTGTGGACGAGAGTTATCATTTATAATTCTGCAGGTCTGTGAATTGCAGTGCCCCTGAGCTCCATGTTTCAACTCTCTTTTTTGGGAGCTGGCCGCAAAAGCGCAGGGTTGCTTCAGGCCCTATTCTGGTTCCGGGGGGCAGGCTGAGCCTGTGGTTAATTCTTCTTCCTGATGGGAAAAAAGAGTGTCCTGTGCCTGTCACAACACCTAGAGCTAGTCTCTCATTGGTTCCCCCACTTCCCGTTCATTCTCAGGACAAATTGCAACCTGTACAGAACAGGAGGTTAAAGGTGCTAATTCTCCAAGGAAGGAGATTGCTAGTAACGAGGCTGGAATGGCGAACCCGAGCACAGGGAGATGAGAAGTGAGGTGCGTTTCAGAAACCTTTCCCGATCAGACGGTGTACCATCTTCTGGGTTTCTCGTGCATGTTTTCAATGTAGGAATATGCCCTTGAACCTGGAGATTTGGGCCCCATGGGATGGGTACCACGCAGTAGTACTTTAAAGGGTCTGCGTTTGCTCACCCAACCTCACCAATCCTCTCAGCCCCAAGAGTGTCCACCCTTATGTCTCATCTAGCTGTGGGTCTAGATATGGTCAATCCAGGTTGCATCACAGCCCCTGAACGAATTGTGTAAGAATTTCTCTCCCTTTCACTCTCTTTGTTTCATGGGTTTTTAAAAGTAATTTATTTTGATAATGGGGTTTCACTGCTTTTCACTGCTGTGTTTATGCCGCTTTACACCCGCTTGACACACTCCCAGAGAGATATCAATACATAGGTTTTAAGATTCTTACTAGTCAGATATATTCTTTTGCGGTGAATAGGGGGTGCTGAGTCCAGTTCACTGAGCAAGGAGTAGGTCTTGTCTACTACATATTGGGTTTATAGAACGGTATCTGAGCTAATTTGAAACCCTTGTTTTATGCATCACCCCACCTCACCTTTCGCGTTAAGCAGCCATAGTGAGTTTTCAAAATGTGTGACTCTGTTCTGTTTTGTAATTCAGTTCAAGGGTAACGGTTTTTACATTCCCTCTATAAGTGATATCTTATGATAAGTTTCTTTTTCTGTGTGACTTATTTCACTTAGAATCGTCGTACCTAAATCCAATCATCATGCTGCTACTAGCCTTAGGACTCTGATTTCATGGCTGAGTGATATTCCATTGTACATAAGGACCTCAACTTCTTTATCCATTTTTCTCTTTCCTGGGATATTTAAGGTGGAATGAAGTGGAGGTCCTTGTCAACAGAGCAGCCCTAAATTTGGGGTGCCTGTGTCTTGCTGATTTTCAGTTTTCCCAATTTGTACACCCATGAGTTGAAGTGCCCTATGCTCTCTAAGCTGTGTGTTTTAGATGTTTCAGGACACACCGTACTCTTCTCCAGAGTGGCTGTTGGCAATTTACATCCCTCCCATCAGCGTAGCAAGGCTCCCATTTCTCCATGGCCTGTCCTGCCTTTCTGGTTTGTACACTTTTTTCAACATGGCCCTTTGACCGATGGGAAGCGAGACTTCTTTGTAGCGCTGATTTGCCTTTCCAGGTTGCTTGGTTGGCCAAAAAGGGCGTATGCGTTTTTTCCTGAATATATTCAGGAAAAAACGCATACGCCCTTTTTGGCCAAGGGCATCATTGTCCACGTTTTGCCGCTTTTCATGTGCTTGAAAGGCGATTCGAATCTACCTCCTGAAATCTGTTTCCTGCAATTCTGCCTTGCTTTCAAATCCTCTTCGTTGCCTTCCCTCAATATATTTGTGGACGAGAGTTATCATTTATAATTCTGCAGGTCTGTGAATTGCAGTGCCCCTGAGCTCCATGTTTCAACTCTCTTTTTTGGGAGCTGGCCGCAAAAGCGCAGGGTTGCTTCAGGCCCTATTCTGGTTCCGGGGGGCAGGCTGAGCCTGTGGTTAATTCTTCTTCCTGATGGGAAAAAAGAGTGACCTGTGCCTGTCACAACACCTAGAGCTAGTCTCTCATTGGTTCCCCCACTTCCCGTTCATTCTCAGGACAAATTGCAACCTGTACAGAACAGGAGGTTAAAGGTGCTAATTCTCCAAGGAAGGAGATTGCTAGTAACGAGGCTGGAATGGCGAACCCGAGCACAGGGAGATGAGAAGTGAGGTGCGTTTCAGAAACCTTTCCCGATCAGACGGTGTACCATCTTCTGGGTTTCTCGTGCATGTTTTCAATGTAGGAATATGCCCTTGAACCTGGAGATTTGGGCCCCATGGGATGGGTACCACGCAGTAGTACTTTAAAGGGTCTGCGTTTGCTCACCCAACCTCACCAATCCTCTCAGCCCCAAGAGTGTCCACCCTTATGTCTCATCTAGCTGTGGGTCTAGATATGGTCAATCCAGGTTGCATCACAGCCCCTGAACGAATTGTGTAAGAATTTCTCTCCCTTTCACTCTCTGTGTTTCATGGGTTTTTAAAAGTAATTTATTTTGATAATGGGGTTTCACTGCTTTTCACTGCTGTGTTTATGCCGCTTTACACCCGCTTGACACACTCCCAGAGAGATATCAATACATAGGTTTTAAGATTCTTACTAGTCAGATATATTCTTTTGCGGTGAATAGGGGGTGCTGAGTCCAGTTCACTGAGCAAGGAGTAGGTCTTGTCTACTACATATTGGGTTTATAGAACGGTATCTGAGCTAATTTGAAACCCTTGTTTTATGCATCACCCCACCTCACCTTTCGCGTTAAGCAGCCATAGTGAGTTTTCAAAATGTGTGACTCTGTTCTGTTTTGTAATTCAGTTCAAGGGTAACGGTTTTTACATTCCCTTTATAAGTGATATCTTATGATAAGTGTCTTTTTCTGTGTGACTTATTTCACTTAGAATCCTTGTACCTAAATGCAATCATCATGCTGCTACTAGCCTTAGGACTCTGATTTCCTGGCTGAGTGATATTCCATTGTACATAAGGACCTCAACTTCTTTATCCATTTTTCTCTTTCCTGGGATATTTAAGGTGGAATGAAGTGGAGGTCCTTGTCAACAGAGCAGCCCTAAACTATGGGGTGCCTGTGTCTTGCTGATTTTTAGTTTTCCCATTTTGTACACCCATGAGTGGAAGTGCCCTATGCTCTCTAAGCTGTGTGTTTTAGATGTTTCAGGACACACCGTAGACTTCTCCAGAGTGGCTGTTGGCAATTTACATCCCGCCCATCAGCGTAGCAAGGCTCCCATTTCTCCATGGCCTGTCCTGCCTTTCTGGTTTGTACACTTTTTTCAACATGGCCCTTTGACCGATGGGAAGCGAGACTTCTTTGTAGCGCTGATTTGCCTTTCCAGGTTGCTTGGTTGGCCAAAAAGGGCGTATGCGTTTTTTCCTGAATATATTCAGGAAAAAACGCATACGCCCTTTTTGGCCAAGGGCATCATTGTCCACGTTCTGCCGCTTTTCATGTGCTTGAAGGGCGATTCGAATCTACCTCCTGAAATCTGTTTCCTGCAATTCTGCCTTGCTTTCAAATCCTCTTCGTTGCCTTCCCTCAATATATTTGTGGACGAGAGTTATCATTTATAACTCTGCAGGTCTGTGAATTGCAGTGCCCCTGAGCTCCATTTTTCAACTCTCTTTTTTGGGAGCTGGCCGCAAAAGCGCAGGGTTGCTTCAGGCCCTATTCTGGTTCCGGGGGGCAGGCTGAGCCTGTGGTTAATTCTTCTTCCTGATGGGAAAAAAGAGTGACCTGTGCCTGTCACAACACCTAGAGCTAGTCTCTCATTGGTTCCCCCACTTCCCGTTCATTCTCAGGACAAATTGCAACCTGTACAGAACAGGAGGTTAAAGGTGCTAATTCTCCAAGGAAGGAGATTGCTAGTAACGAGGCTGGAATGGCGAACCCGAGCATAGGGAGATGAGAAATGAGGTGCGTTTCAGAAACCTTTCCCGATCAGACGGTGTACCATCTTCTGGGTTTCTCGTGCATGTTTTCGATTTAGGAAGATGCCCTTGAACCTGGAGATTTGGGCCCCATGTAATGGGTACCATGCAGTAGTACTTTAAAGGGTCTGCGTTTGCTCACCCAACCTCACCAATCCTCTCAGCCCCAAGAGTGTCCACCCTTATGTCTCATCTAGCTGTGGGTCTAGATATGGTCAATCCAGGTTGCATCACAGCCCCTGAACGAATTGTGTAAGAATTTCTCTCCCTTTCACTCTCTTTGTTTCATGGGTTTTTAAAAGTAATTTATTTTGATAATGGGGTTTCGCTGCTTTTCACTGCTGTGTTTATGCCGCTTTACACCCACTTGACACACTCCCAGAGAGATATCAATACATAGGTTTTAAGATTCTTACTACTCAGATATATTCTTGTGCGGTGAATACGGGGTGTTGAGTCCAGTTCACTGAGCAAGGAGTAGGTCTTGTCTATTACATATTGGGTTTATAGAACGGTATCTGAGCTAATTTGAAACCCTTGTTTTATGCATCACCCCACCTCACCTTTCGCGTTAAGCAGCCATAGTGAGTTTTCAAAATGTGTGACTCTGTTCTGTTTTGTAATTCAGTTCAAGGGTAACGGTTTTTACATTCCCTCTATAAGTGATATCTTATGATAAGTGTCTTTTTCTGTGTGACTTATTTCACTTAGAATCGTCGTACCTAAATCCAATCATCATGCTGCTACTAGCCTTAGGACTCTGATTTCATGGCTGAGTGATATTCCATTGTACATAAGGACCTCAACTTCTTTATCCATTTTTCTCTTTCCTGGGATATTTAAGGTGGAATGAAGTGGAGGTCCTTGTCAACAGAGCAGCCCTAAATTTGGGGTGCCTGTGTCTTGCTGATTTTCAGTTTTCCCAATTTGTACACCCATGAGTTGAAGTGCCCTATGCTCTCTAAGCTGTGTGTTTTAGATGTTTCAGGACACACCGTACTCTTCTCCAGAGTGGCTGTTGGCAATTTACATCCCGCCCATCAGCGAAGCAAGGCTCCCATTTCTCCATGGCCTGTCCTGCCTTTCTGGTTTGTACACTTTTTTCAACATGGCCCTTTGACCGATGGGAAGCGAGACTTCTTTGTAGCGCTGATTTGCCTTTCCAGGTTGCTTGGTTGGCCAAAAAGGGCGTATGCGTTTTTTCCTGAATATATTCAGGAAAAAACGCATACGCCCTTTTTGGCCAAGGGCATCATTGTCCACGTTTTGCCGCTTTTCATGTGCTTGAAAGGCGATTCGAATCTACCTCCTGAAATCTGTTTCCTGCAATTCTGCCTTGCTTTCAAATCCTCTTCGTTGCCTTCCCTCAATATATTTGTGGACGAGAGTTATCATTTATAATTCTGCAGGTCTGTGAATTGCAGTGCCCCTGAGCTCCATGTTTCAACTCTCTTTTTTGGGAGCTGGCCGCAAAAGCGCAGGGTTGCTTCAGGCCCTATTCTGGTTCCGGGGGGCAGGCTGAGCCTGTGGTTAATTCTTCTTCCTGATGGGAAAAAAGAGTGACCTGTGCCTGTCACAACACCTAGAGCTAGTCTCTCATTGGTTCCCCCACTTCCCGTTCATTCTCAGGACAAATTGCAACCTGTACAGAACAGGAGGTTAAAGGTGCTAATTCTCCAAGGAAGGAGATTGCTAGTAACGAGGCTGGAATGGCGAACCCGAGCACAGGGAGATGAGAAATGAGGTGCGTTTCAGAAACCTTTCCCGATCAGACGGTGTACCATCTTCTGGGTTTCTCGTGCATGTTTTCGATGTAGGAAGATGCCCTTGAACCTGGAGATTTGGGCCCCATGGGATGGGTACCACGCAGTAGTACTTTAAAGGGTCTGCGTTTGCTCACCCAACCTCACCAATCCTCTCAGCCCCAAGAGTGTCCACCCTTATGTCTCATCTAGCTGTGGGTCTAGATATGGTCAATCCAGGTTGCATCACAGCCCCTGAACGAATTGTGTAAGAATTTCTCTCTCTTTCACTCTCTTTGTTTCATGGGTTTTTAAAAGTAATTTATTTTGATAATGGGGTTTCGCTGCTTTTCACTGCTGTGTTTATGCCGCTTTACACCCACTTGACACACTCCCAGAGAGATATCAATACATAGGTTTTAAGATTCTTACTAGTCAGATATATTCTTGTGCGGTGAATACGGGGTGTTGAGTCCAGTTCACTGAGCAAGGAGTAGGTCTTGTCTATTACATATTGGGTTTATAGAACGGTATCAGAGCTAATTTGAAACCCTTGTTTTATGCATCACCCCACCTCACCTTTCGCGTTAAGCAGCCATAGTGAGTTTTCAAAATGTGTGACTCTGTTCTGTTTTGTAATTCAGTTCAAGGGTAACGGTTATTACATTCCCTCTATAAGTGATATCTTATGATAAGTGTCTTTTTCTGTGTGACTTATTTCACTTAGAATTGTCGTAGCTAAATCCACTCATCATGCTGCTACTAGCCTTAGGACACTGATTTCATGGCTGAGTGATATTCCATTGTACATAAGGACCTCAAGTTCTTTATCCATTTTTCTCTTTCCTGGGATATTTAAGGTGGAATGAAGTGGAGGTCCTTGTCAACAGAGCAGCCTTAAACTATGGGGTGCCTGTGTCTTGCTGATTTTTAGTTTTCCCATTTTGTACACCCATGAGTGGAAGTGCCCTATGCTCTCTAAGCTGTGTGTTTTAGATGTTTCAGGACACACCGTACACTTCTCCAGAGTGGCTGTTGGCAATTTACATCCCGCCCATCAGCGTAGCAAGGCTCCCATTTCTCCATGGCCTGTCCTGCCTTTCTGGTTTGTACACTTTTTTCAGCATGGCCCTTTGACCGATGGGAAGCGAGACTTCTTTGTAGCGCTGATTTGCCTTTCCAGGTTGCTTGGTTGGCCAAAAAGGGCGTATGCGTTTTTTCCTGAATATATTCAGGAAAAAACGCATACGCCCTTTTTGGCCAAGGGCATCATTGTCCACGTTTTGCCGCTTTTCATGTGCTTGAAAGGCGATTCGAATCTACCTCCTGAAATCTGTTTCCTGGAATTCTGCCTTGCTTTCAAATCCTCTTCGTTGCCTTCCCTCAATATATTTGTCGACGAGAGTTATCATTTATAACTCTGCAGGTCTGTGAATTGCAGTGCCTCTGAGCTCCATTTTTCAACTCTCTTTTTTGGGAGCTGGCCGCAAAAGCGCAGGGTGGCTTCAGGCCCTATTTTGGTTCCGGGGGGCAGGCTGAGCCTGTGGTTAATTCTTCTTCCTGATGGGAAAAAAGAGTGACCTGTGCCTGTCACAACACCTAGAGCTAGTCTCTCATTGGTTCCCCCACTTCCCGTTCATTCTCAGGACAAATTGCAACCTGTACAGAACAGGAGGTTAAAGGTGCTAATTCTCCAAGGAAGGAGATTGCTAGTAACGAGGCTGGAATGGCGAACCCGAGCACAGGGAGATGAGAAATGAGGTGTGTTTCAGAAACCATTCCCGATCAGACGGTGTACCATCTTCTGGGTTTCTCGTGCATGTTTTCAATGTAGGAAGATGCCCTTGAACCTGGAGATTTGGGCCCCATGGGATGGGTACCACGCAGTAGTACTTTAAAGGGTCTGCGTTTGCTCACCCAACCTCACCAATCCTCTCAGCCCCAAGAGTGTCCACCCTTATGTCTCATCTAGCTGTGGGTCTAGATATGGTCAATCCAGGTTGCATCACAGCCCCTGAGCGAATTGTGTAAGAATTTCTCTCTCTTTCACTCTCTTTGTTTCATGGGTTTTAAAAAGTAATTTATTTTGATAATGGGGTTTCACTGCTTTTCACTGCTGTGTTTATGCCGCTTTACACCCGCTTGACACACTCCCAGAGAGATATCAATACATAGGTTTTAAGATTCTTACTAGTCAGATATATTCTTGTGCGGTGAATACGGCGTGTTGAGTCCAGTTCACTGAGCAAGGAGTAGGTCTTGTCTATTACATATTGGGTTTATAGAACGGTATCTGAGCTAATTTGAAACCCTTGTTTTATGCATCACCCCACCTCACCTTTCGCGTTAAGCAGCCATAGTGAGTTTTCAAAATGTGTGACTCTGTTCTGTTTTGTAATTCAGTTCAAGGGTAACGGTTTTTACATTCCCTCTATAAGTGATATCTTATGATAAGTGTCTTTTTCTGTGTGACTTATTTCACTTAGAATCGTCGTACCTAAATCCAATCATCATGCTGCTACTAGCCTTAGGACTCTGATTTCATGGCTGAGTGATATTCCATTGTACATAAGGACCTCAACTTCTTTATCCATTTTTCTCTTTCCTGGGATATTTAAGGTGGAATGAAGTGGAGGTCCTTGTCAACAGAGCAGCCCTAAATTTGGGGTGCCTGTGTCTTGCTGATTTTCAGTTTTCCCAATTTGTACACCCATGAGTTGAAGTGCCCTATGCTCTCTAAGCTGTGTGTTTTAGATGTTTCAGGACACACCGTACTCTTCTCCAGAGTGGCTGTTGGCAATTTACATCCCGCCCATCAGCGAAGCAAGGCTCCCATTTCTCCATGGCCTGTCCTGCCTTTCTGGTTTGTACACTTTTTTCAACATGGCCCTTTGACCGATGGGAAGCGAGACTTCTTTGTAGCGCTGATTTGCCTTTCCAGGTTGCTTGGTTGGCCAAAAAGGGCGTATGCGTTTTTTCCTGAATATATTCAGGAAAAAACGCATACGCCCTTTTTGGCCAAGGGCATCATTGTCCACGTTTTGCCGCTTTTCATGTGCTTGAAAGGCGATTCGAATCTACCTCCTGAAATCTGTTTCCTGCAATTCTGCCTTGCTTTCAAATCCTCTTCGTTGCCTTCCCTCAATATATTTGTGGACGAGAGTTATCATTTATAATTCTGCAGGTCTGTGAATTGCAGTGCCCCTGAGCTCCATGTTTCAACTCTCTTTTTTGGGAGCTGGCCGCAAAAGCGCAGGGTTGCTTCAGGCCCTATTCTGGTTCCGGGGGGCAGGCTGAGCCTGTGGTTAATTCTTCTTCCTGATGGGAAAAAAGAGTGACCTGTGCCTGTCACAACACCTAGAGCTAGTCTCTCATTGGTTCCCCCACTTCCCGTTCATTCTCAGGACAAATTGCAACCTGTACAGAACAGGAGGTTAAAGGTGCTAATTCTCCAAGGAAGGAGATTGCTAGTAACGAGGCTGGAATGGCGAACCCGAGCACAGGGAGATGAGAAATGAGGTGCGTTTCAGAAACCTTTCCCGATCAGACGGTGTACCATCTTCTGGGTTTCTCGTGCATGTTTTCGATGTAGGAAGATGCCCTTGAACCTGGAGATTTGGGCCCCATGGGATGGGTACCACGCAGTAGTACTTTAAAGGGTCTGCGTTTGCTCACCCAACCTCACCAATCCTCTCAGCCCCAAGAGTGTCCACCCTTATGTCTCATCTAGCTGTGGGTCTAGATATGGTCAATCCAGGTTGCATCACAGCCCCTGAACGAATTGTGTAAGAATTTCTCTCTCTTTCACTCTCTTTGTTTCATGGGTTTTTAAAAGTAATTTATTTTGATAATGGGGTTTCGCTGCTTTTCACTGCTGTGTTTATGCCGCTTTACACCCACTTGACACACTCCCAGAGAGATATCAATACATAGGTTTTAAGATTCTTACTAGTCAGATATATTCTTGTGCGGTGAATACGGGGTGTTGAGTCCAGTTCACTGAGCAAGGAGTAGGTCTTGTCTATTACATATTGGGTTTATAGAACGGTATCAGAGCTAATTTGAAACCCTTGTTTTATGCATCACCCCACCTCACCTTTCGCGTTAAGCAGCCATAGTGAGTTTTCAAAATGTGTGACTCTGTTCTGTTTTGTAATTCAGTTCAAGGGTAACGGTTATTACATTCCCTCTATAAGTGATATCTTATGATAAGTGTCTTTTTCTGTGTGACTTATTTCACTTAGAATTGTCGTAGCTAAATCCACTCATCATGCTGCTACTAGCCTTAGGACACTGATTTCATGGCTGAATGATATTCCATTGTACATAAGGACCTCAAGTTCTTTATCCATTTTTCTCTTTCCTGGGATATTTAAGGTGGAATGAAGTGGAGGTCCTTGTCAACAGAGCAGCCTTAAACTATGGGGTGCCTGTGTCTTGCTGATTTTTAGTTTTCCCATTTTGTACACCCATGAGTGGAAGTGCCCTATGCTCTCTAAGCTGTGTGTTTTAGATGTTTCAGGACACACCGTACACTTCTCCAGAGTGGCTGTTGGCAATTTACATCCCGCCCATCAGCGTAGCAAGGCTCCCATTTCTCCATGGCCTGTCCTGCCTTTCTGGTTTGTACACTTTTTTCAGCATGGCCCTTTGACCGATGGGAAGCGAGACTTCTTTGTAGCGCTGATTTGCCTTTCCAGGTTGCTTGGTTGGCCAAAAAGGGCGTATGCGTTTTTTCCTGAATATATTCAGGAAAAAACGCATACGCCCTTTTTGGCCAAGGGCATCATTGTCCACGTTCTGCCGCTTTTCATGTGCTTGAAGGGCGATTCGAATCTACCTCCTGAAATCTGTTTCCTGCAATTCTGCCTTGCTTTCAAATCCTCTTCGTTGCCTTCCCTCAATATATTTGTGGACGAGAGTTATCATTTATAACTCTGCAGGTCTGTGAATTGCAGTGCCCCTGAGCTCCATTTTTCAACTCTCTTTTTTGGGAGCTGGCCGCAAAAGCGCAGGGTTGCTTCAGGCCCTATTCTGGTTCCGGGGGGCAGGCTGAGCCTGTGGTTAATTCTTCTTCCTGATGGGAAAAAAGAGTGACCTGTGCCTGTCACAACACCTAGAGCTAGTCTCTCATTGGTTCCCCCACTTCCCGTTCATTCTCAGGACAAATTGCAACCTGTACAGAACAGGAGGTTAAAGGTGCTAATTCTCCAAGGAAGGAGATTGCTAGTAACGAGGCTGGAATGGCGAACCCGAGCATAGGGAGATGAGAAATGAGGTGCGTTTCAGAAACCTTTCCCGATCAGACGGTGTACCATCTTCTGGGTTTCTCGTGCATGTTTTCGATTTAGGAAGATGCCCTTGAACCTGGAGATTTGGGCCCCATGTAATGGGTACCATGCAGTAGTACTTTAAAGGGTCTGCGTTTGCTCACCCAACCTCACCAATCCTCTCAGCCCCAAGAGTGTCCACCCTTATGTCTCATCTAGCTGTGGGTCTAGATATGGTCAATCCAGGTTGCATCACAGCCCCTGAACGAATTGTGTAAGAATTTCTCTCCCTTTCACTCTCTTTGTTTCATGGGTTTTTAAAAGTAATTTATTTTGATAATGGGGTTTCGCTGCTTTTCACTGCTGTGTTTATGCCGCTTTACACCCACTTGACACACTCCCAGAGAGATATCAATACATAGGTTTTAAGATTCTTACTACTCAGATATATTCTTGTGCGGTGAATACGGGGTGTTGAGTCCAGTTCACTGAGCAAGGAGTAGGTCTTGTCTATTACATATTGGGTTTATAGAACGGTATCTGAGCTAATTTGAAACCCTTGTTTTATGCATCACCCCACCTCACCTTTCGCGTTAAGCAGCCATAGTGAGTTTTCAAAATGTGTGACTCTGTTCTGTTTTGTAATTCAGTTCAAGGGTAACGGTTTTTACATTCCCTCTATAAGTGATATCTTATGATAAGTGTCTTTTTCTGTGTGACTTATTTCACTTAGAATCGTCGTACCTAAATCCAATCATCATGCTGCTACTAGCCTTAGGACTCTGATTTCATGGCTGAGTGATATTCCATTGTACATAAGGACCTCAACTTCTTTATCCATTTTTCTCTTTCCTGGGATATTTAAGGTGGAATGAAGTGGAGGTCCTTGTCAACAGAGCAGCCCTAAATTTGGGGTGCCTGTGTCTTGCTGATTTTCAGTTTTCCCAATTTGTACACCCATGAGTTGAAGTGCCCTATGCTCTCTAAGCTGTGTGTTTTAGATGTTTCAGGACACACCGTACTCTTCTCCAGAGTGGCTGTTGGCAATTTACATCCCGCCCATCAGCGAAGCAAGGCTCCCATTTCTCCATGGCCTGTCCTGCCTTTCTGGTTTGTACACTTTTTTCAACATGGCCCTTTGACCGATGGGAAGCGAGACTTCTTTGTAGCGCTGATTTGCCTTTCCAGGTTGCTTGGTTGGCCAAAAAGGGCGTATGCGTTTTTTCCTGAATATATTCAGGAAAAAACGCATACGCCCTTTTTGGCCAAGGGCATCATTGTCCACGTTTTGCCGCTTTTCATGTGCTTGAAAGGCGATTCGAATCTACCTCCTGAAATCTGTTTCCTGCAATTCTGCCTTGCTTTCAAATCCTCTTCGTTGCCTTCCCTCAATATATTTGTGGACGAGAGTTATCATTTATAATTCTGCAGGTCTGTGAATTGCAGTGCCCCTGAGCTCCATGTTTCAACTCTCTTTTTTGGGAGCTGGCCGCAAAAGCGCAGGGTTGCTTCAGGCCCTATTCTGGTTCCGGGGGGCAGGCTGAGCCTGTGGTTAATTCTTCTTCCTGATGGGAAAAAAGAGTGACCTGTGCCTGTCACAACACCTAGAGCTAGTCTCTCATTGGTTCCCCCACTTCCCGTTCATTCTCAGGACAAATTGCAACCTGTACAGAACAGGAGGTTAAAGGTGCTAATTCTCCAAGGAAGGAGATTGCTAGTAACGAGGCTGGAATGGCGAACCCGAGCACAGGGAGATGAGAAATGAGGTGCGTTTCAGAAACCTTTCCCGATCAGACGGTGTACCATCTTCTGGGTTTCTCGTGCATGTTTTCGATGTAGGAAGATGCCCTTGAACCTGGAGATTTGGGCCCCATGGGATGGGTACCACGCAGTAGTACTTTAAAGGGTCTGCGTTTGCTCACCCAACCTCACCAATCCTCTCAGCCCCAAGAGTGTCCACCCTTATGTCTCATCTAGCTGTGGGTCTAGATATGGTCAATCCAGGTTGCATCACAGCCCCTGAACGAATTGTGTAAGAATTTCTCTCTCTTTCACTCTCTTTGTTTCATGGGTTTTTAAAAGTAATTTATTTTGATAATGGGGTTTCGCTGCTTTTCACTGCTGTGTTTATGCCGCTTTACACCCACTTGACACACTCCCAGAGAGATATCAATACATAGGTTTTAAGATTCTTACTAGTCAGATATATTCTTGTGCGGTGAATACGGGGTGTTGAGTCCAGTTCACTGAGCAAGGAGTAGGTCTTGTCTATTACATATTGGGTTTATAGAACGGTATCAGAGCTAATTTGAAACCCTTGTTTTATGCATCACCCCACCTCACCTTTCGCGTTAAGCAGCCATAGTGAGTTTTCAAAATGTGTGACTCTGTTCTGTTTTGTAATTCAGTTCAAGGGTAACGGTTATTACATTCCCTCTATAAGTGATATCTTATGATAAGTGTCTTTTTCTGTGTGACTTATTTCACTTAGAATTGTCGTAGCTAAATCCACTCATCATGCTGCTACTAGCCTTAGGACACTGATTTCATGGCTGAGTGATATTCCATTGTACATAAGGACCTCAAGTTCTTTATCCATTTTTCTCTTTCCTGGGATATTTAAGGTGGAATGAAGTGGAGGTCCTTGTCAACAGAGCAGCCTTAAACTATGGGGTGCCTGTGTCTTGCTGATTTTTAGTTTTCCCATTTTGTACACCCATGAGTGGAAGTGCCCTATGCTCTCTAAGCTGTGTGTTTTAGATGTTTCAGGACACACCGTACACTTCTCCAGAGTGGCTGTTGGCAATTTACATCCCGCCCATCAGCGTAGCAAGGCTCCCATTTCTCCATGGCCTGTCCTGCCTTTCTGGTTTGTACACTTTTTTCAGCATGGCCCTTTGACCGATGGGAAGCGAGACTTCTTTGTAGCGCTGATTTGCCTTTCCAGGTTGCTTGGTTGGCCAAAAAGGGCGTATGCGTTTTTTCCTGAATATATTCAGGAAAAAACGCATACGCCCTTTTTGGCCAAGGGCATCATTGTCCACGTTTTGCCGCTTTTCATGTGCTTGAAAGGCGATTCGAATCTACCTCCTGAAATCTGTTTCCTGGAATTCTGCCTTGCTTTCAAATCCTCTTCGTTGCCTTCCCTCAATATATTTGTCGACGAGAGTTATCATTTATAACTCTGCAGGTCTGTGAATTGCAGTGCCTCTGAGCTCCATTTTTCAACTCTCTTTTTTGGGAGCTGGCCGCAAAAGCGCAGGGTGGCTTCAGGCCCTATTTTGGTTCCGGGGGGCAGGCTGAGCCTGTGGTTAATTCTTCTTCCTGATGGGAAAAAAGAGTGACCTGTGCCTGTCACAACACCTAGAGCTAGTCTCTCATTGGTTCCCCCACTTCCCGTTCATTCTCAGGACAAATTGCAACCTGTACAGAACAGGAGGTTAAAGGTGCTAATTCTCCAAGGAAGGAGATTGCTAGTAACGAGGCTGGAATGGCGAACCCGAGCACAGGGAGATGAGAAATGAGGTGTGTTTCAGAAACCATTCCCGATCAGACGGTGTACCATCTTCTGGGTTTCTCGTGCATGTTTTCAATGTAGGAAGATGCCCTTGAACCTGGAGATTTGGGCCCCATGGGATGGGTACCACGCAGTAGTACTTTAAAGGGTCTGCGTTTGCTCACCCAACCTCACCAATCCTCTCAGCCCCAAGAGTGTCCACCCTTATGTCTCATCTAGCTGTGGGTCTAGATATGGTCAATCCAGGTTGCATCACAGCCCCTGAGCGAATTGTGTAAGAATTTCTCTCTCTTTCACTCTCTTTGTTTCATGGGTTTTAAAAAGTAATTTATTTTGATAATGGGGTTTCACTGCTTTTCACTGCTGTGTTTATGCCGCTTTACACCCGCTTGACACACTCCCAGAGAGATATCAATACATAGGTTTTAAGATTCTTACTAGTCAGATATATTCTTGTGCGGTGAATACGGCGTGTTGAGTCCAGTTCACTGAGCAAGGAGTAGGTCTTGTCTATTACATATTGGGTTTATAGAACGGTATCTGAGCTAATTTGAAACCCTTGTTTTATGCATCACCCCACCTCACCTTTCGCGTTAAGCAGCCATAGTGAGTTTTCAAAATGTGTGACTCTGTTCTGTTTTGTAATTCAGTTCAAGGGTAACGGTTTTTACATTCCCTCTATAAGTGATATCTTATGATAAGTGTCTTTTTCTGTGTGACTTATTTCACTTAGAATCGTCGTACCTAAATCCAATCATCATGCTGCTACTAGCCTTAGGACTCTGATTTCATGGCTGAGTGATATTCCATTGTACATAAGGACCTCAACTTCTTTATCCATTTTTCTCTTTCCTGGGATATTTAAGGTGGAATGAAGTGGAGGTCCTTGTCAACAGAGCAGCCCTAAATTTGGGGTGCCTGTGTCTTGCTGATTTTCAGTTTTCCCAATTTGTACACCCATGAGTTGAAGTGCCCTATGCTCTCTAAGCTGTGTGTTTTAGATGTTTCAGGACACACCGTACTCTTCTCCAGAGTGGCTGTTGGCAATTTACATCCCGCCCATCAGCGAAGCAAGGCTCCCATTTCTCCATGGCCTGTCCTGCCTTTCTGGTTTGTACACTTTTTTCAACATGGCCCTTTGACCGATGGGAAGCGAGACTTCTTTGTAGCGCTGATTTGCCTTTCCAGGTTGCTTGGTTGGCCAAAAAGGGCGTATGCGTTTTTTCCTGAATATATTCAGGAAAAAACGCATACGCCCTTTTTGGCCAAGGGCATCATTGTCCACGTTTTGCCGCTTTTCATGTGCTTGAAAGGCGATTCGAATCTACCTCCTGAAATCTGTTTCCTGCAATTCTGCCTTGCTTTCAAATCCTCTTCGTTGCCTTCCCTCAATATATTTGTGGACGAGAGTTATCATTTATAATTCTGCAGGTCTGTGAATTGCAGTGCCCCTGAGCTCCATGTTTCAACTCTCTTTTTTGGGAGCTGGCCGCAAAAGCGCAGGGTTGCTTCAGGCCCTATTCTGGTTCCGGGGGGCAGGCTGAGCCTGTGGTTAATTCTTCTTCCTGATGGGAAAAAAGAGTGACCTGTGCCTGTCACAACACCTAGAGCTAGTCTCTCATTGGTTCCCCCACTTCCCGTTCATTCTCAGGACAAATTGCAACCTGTACAGAACAGGAGGTTAAAGGTGCTAATTCTCCAAGGAAGGAGATTGCTAGTAACGAGGCTGGAATGGCGAACCCGAGCACAGGGAGATGAGAAATGAGGTGCGTTTCAGAAACCTTTCCCGATCAGACGGTGTACCATCTTCTGGGTTTCTCGTGCATGTTTTCGATGTAGGAAGATGCCCTTGAACCTGGAGATTTGGGCCCCATGGGATGGGTACCACGCAGTAGTACTTTAAAGGGTCTGCGTTTGCTCACCCAACCTCACCAATCCTCTCAGCCCCAAGAGTGTCCACCCTTATGTCTCATCTAGCTGTGGGTCTAGATATGGTCAATCCAGGTTGCATCACAGCCCCTGAACGAATTGTGTAAGAATTTCTCTCTCTTTCACTCTCTTTGTTTCATGGGTTTTTAAAAGTAATTTATTTTGATAATGGGGTTTCGCTGCTTTTCACTGCTGTGTTTATGCCGCTTTACACCCACTTGACACACTCCCAGAGAGATATCAATACATAGGTTTTAAGATTCTTACTAGTCAGATATATTCTTGTGCGGTGAATACGGGGTGTTGAGTCCAGTTCACTGAGCAAGGAGTAGGTCTTGTCTATTACATATTGGGTTTATAGAACGGTATCAGAGCTAATTTGAAACCCTTGTTTTATGCATCACCCCACCTCACCTTTCGCGTTAAGCAGCCATAGTGAGTTTTCAAAATGTGTGACTCTGTTCTGTTTTGTAATTCAGTTCAAGGGTAACGGTTATTACATTCCCTCTATAAGTGATATCTTATGATAAGTGTCTTTTTCTGTGTGACTTATTTCACTTAGAATTGTCGTAGCTAAATCCACTCATCATGCTGCTACTAGCCTTAGGACACTGATTTCATGGCTGAGTGATATTCCATTGTACATAAGGACCTCAAGTTCTTTATCCATTTTTCTCTTTCCTGGGATATTTAAGGTGGAATGAAGTGGAGGTCCTTGTCAACAGAGCAGCCTTAAACTATGGGGTGCCTGTGTCTTGCTGATTTTTAGTTTTCCCATTTTGTACACCCATGAGTGGAAGTGCCCTATGCTCTCTAAGCTGTGTGTTTTAGATGTTTCAGGACACACCGTACACTTCTCCAGAGTGGCTGTTGGCAATTTACATCCCGCCCATCAGCGTAGCAAGGCTCCCATTTCTCCATGGCCTGTCCTGCCTTTCTGGTTTGTACACTTTTTTCAGCATGGCCCTTTGACCGATGGGAAGCGAGACTTCTTTGTAGCGCTGATTTGCCTTTCCAGGTTGCTTGGTTGGCCAAAAAGGGCGTATGCGTTTTTTCCTGAATATATTCAGGAAAAAACGCATACGCCCTTTTTGGCCAAGGGCATCATTGTCCACGTTTTGCCGCTTTTCATGTGCTTGAAAGGCGATTCGAATCTACCTCCTGAAATCTGTTTCCTGGAATTCTGCCTTGCTTTCAAATCCTCTTCGTTGCCTTCCCTCAATATATTTGTCGACGAGAGTTATCATTTATAACTCTGCAGGTCTGTGAATTGCAGTGCCTCTGAGCTCCATTTTTCAACTCTCTTTTTTGGGAGCTGGCCGCAAAAGCGCAGGGTGGCTTCAGGCCCTATTTTGGTTCCGGGGGGCAGGCTGAGCCTGTGGTTAATTCTTCTTCCTGATGGGAAAAAAGAGTGACCTGTGCCTGTCACAACACCTAGAGCTAGTCTCTCATTGGTTCCCCCACTTCCCGTTCATTCTCAGGACAAATTGCAACCTGTACAGAACAGGAGGTTAAAGGTGCTAATTCTCCAAGGAAGGAGATTGCTAGTAACGAGGCTGGAATGGCGAACCCGAGCACAGGGAGATGAGAAATGAGGTGTGTTTCAGAAACCATTCCCGATCAGACGGTGTACCATCTTCTGGGTTTCTCGTGCATGTTTTCAATGTAGGAAGATGCCCTTGAACCTGGAGATTTGGGCCCCATGGGATGGGTACCACGCAGTAGTACTTTAAAGGGTCTGCGTTTGCTCACCCAACCTCACCAATCCTCTCAGCCCCAAGAGTGTCCACCCTTATGTCTCATCTAGCTGTGGGTCTAGATATGGTCAATCCAGGTTGCATCACAGCCCCTGAGCGAATTGTGTAAGAATTTCTCTCTCTTTCACTCTCTTTGTTTCATGGGTTTTAAAAAGTAATTTATTTTGATAATGGGGTTTCACTGCTTTTCACTGCTGTGTTTATGCCGCTTTACACCCGCTTGACACACTCCCAGAGAGATATCAATACATAGGTTTTAAGATTCTTACTAGTCAGATATATTCTTGTGCGGTGAATACGGCGTGTTGAGTCCAGTTCACTGAGCAAGGAGTAGGTCTTGTCTATTACATATTGGGTTTATAGAACGGTATCTGAGCTAATTTGAAACCCTTGTTTTATGCATCACCCCACCTCACCTTTCGCGTTAAGCAGCCATAGTGAGTTTTCAAAATGTGTGACTCTGTTCTGTTTTGTAATTCAGTTCAAGGGTAACGGTTTTTACATTCCCTCTATAAGTGATATCTTATGATAAGTGTCTTTTTCTGTGTGACTTATTTCACTTAGAATCGTCGTACCTAAATCCAATCATCATGCTGCTACTAGCCTTAGGACTCTGATTTCATGGCTGAGTGATATTCCATTGTACATAAGGACCTCAACTTCTTTATCCATTTTTCTCTTTCCTGGGATATTTAAGGTGGAATGAAGTGGAGGTCCTTGTCAACAGAGCAGCCCTAAATTTGGGGTGCCTGTGTCTTGCTGATTTTCAGTTTTCCCAATTTGTACACCCATGAGTTGAAGTGCCCTATGCTCTCTAAGCTGTGTGTTTTAGATGTTTCAGGACACACCGTACTCTTCTCCAGAGTGGCTGTTGGCAATTTACATCCCTCCCATCAGCGTAGCAAGGCTCCCATTTCTCCATGGCCTGTCCTGCCTTTCTGGTTTGTACACTTTTTTCAACATGGCCCTTTGACCGATGGGAAGCGAGACTTCTTTGTAGCGCTGATTTGCCTTTCCAGGTTGCTTGGTTGGCCAAAAAGGGCGTATGCGTTTTTTCCTGAATATATTCAGGAAAAAACGCATACGCCCTTTTTGGCCAAGGGCATCATTGTCCACGTTTTGCCGCTTTTCATGTGCTTGAAAGGCGATTCGAATCTACCTCCTGAAATCTGTTTCCTGCAATTCTGCCTTGCTTTCAAATCCTCTTCGTTGCCTTCCCTCAATATATTTGTGGACGAGAGTTATCATTTATAATTCTGCAGGTCTGTGAATTGCAGTGCCCCTGAGCTCCATGTTTCAACTCTCTTTTTTGGGAGCTGGCCGCAAAAGCGCAGGGTTGCTTCAGGCCCTATTCTGGTTCCGGGGGGCAGGCTGAGCCTGTGGTTAATTCTTCTTCCTGATGGGAAAAAAGAGTGACCTGTGCCTGTCACAACACCTAGAGCTAGTCTCTCATTGGTTCCCCCACTTCCCGTTCATTCTCAGGACAAATTGCAACCTGTACAGAACAGGAGGTTAAAGGTGCTAATTCTCCAAGGAAGGAGATTGCTAGTAACGAGGCTGGAATGGCGAACCCGAGCACAGGGAGATGAGAAGTGAGGTGCGTTTCAGAAACCTTTCCCGATCAGACGGTGTACCATCTTCTGGGTTTCTCGTGCATGTTTTCAATGTAGGAATATGCCCTTGAACCTGGAGATTTGGGCCCCATGGGATGGGTACCACGCAGTAGTACTTTAAAGGGTCTGCGTTTGCTCACCCAACCTCACCAATCCTCTCAGCCCCAAGAGTGTCCACCCTTATGTCTCATCTAGCTGTGGGTCTAGATATGGTCAATCCAGGTTGCATCACAGCCCCTGAACGAATTGTGTAAGAATTTCTCTCCCTTTCACTCTCTGTGTTTCATGGGTTTTTAAAAGTAATTTATTTTGATAATGGGGTTTCACTGCTTTTCACTGCTGTGTTTATGCCGCTTTACACCCGCTTGACACACTCCCAGAGAGATATCAATACATAGGTTTTAAGATTCTTACTAGTCAGATATATTCTTTTGCGGTGAATAGGGGGTGCTGAGTCCAGTTCACTGAGCAAGGAGTAGGTCTTGTCTACTACATATTGGGTTTATAGAACGGTATCTGAGCTAATTTGAAACCCTTGTTTTATGCATCACCCCACCTCACCTTTCGCGTTAAGCAGCCATAGTGAGTTTTCAAAATGTGTGACTCTGTTCTGTTTTGTAATTCAGTTCAAGGGTAACGGTTTTTACATTCCCTTTATAAGTGATATCTTATGATAAGTGTCTTTTTCTGTGTGACTTATTTCACTTAGAATCCTTGTACCTAAATGCAATCATCATGCTGCTACTAGCCTTAGGACTCTGATTTCCTGGCTGAGTGATATTCCATTGTACATAAGGACCTCAACTTCTTTATCCATTTTTCTCTTTCCTGGGATATTTAAGGTGGAATGAAGTGGAGGTCCTTGTCAACAGAGCAGCCCTAAACTATGGGGTGCCTGTGTCTTGCTGATTTTTAGTTTTCCCATTTTGTACACCCATGAGTGGAAGTGCCCTATGCTCTCTAAGCTGTGTGTTTTAGATGTTTCAGGACACACCGTAGACTTCTCCAGTGTGGCTGTTGGCAATTTACATCCCGCCCATCAGCGTAGCAAGGCTCCCATTTCTCCATGGCCTGTCCTGCCTTTCTGGTTTGTACACTTTTTTCAACATGGCCCTTTGACCGATGGGAAGCGAGACTTCTTTGTAGCGCTGATTTGCCTTTCCAGGTTGCTTGGTTGGCCAAAAAGGGCGTATGCGTTTTTTCCTGAATATATTCAGGAAAAAACGCATACGCCCTTTTTGGCCAAGGGCATCATTGTCCACGTTCTGCCGCTTTTCATGTGCTTGAAGGGCGATTCGAATCTACCTCCTGAAATCTGTTTCCTGCAATTCTGCCTTGCTTTCAAATCCTCTTCGTTGCCTTCCCTCAATATATTTGTGGACGAGAGTTATCATTTATAACTCTGCAGGTCTGTGAATTGCAGTGCCCCTGAGCTCCATTTTTCAACTCTCTTTTTTGGGAGCTGGCCGCAAAAGCGCAGGGTTGCTTCAGGCCCTATTCTGGTTCCGGGGGGCAGGCTGAGCCTGTGGTTAATTCTTCTTCCTGATGGGAAAAAAGAGTGACCTGTGCCTGTCACAACACCTAGAGCTAGTCTCTCATTGGTTCCCCCACTTCCCGTTCATTCTCAGGACAAATTGCAACCTGTACAGAACAGGAGGTTAAAGGTGCTAATTCTCCAAGGAAGGAGATTGCTAGTAACGAGGCTGGAATGGCGAACCCGAGCATAGGGAGATGAGAAATGAGGTGCGTTTCAGAAACCTTTCCCGATCAGACGGTGTACCATCTTCTGGGTTTCTCGTGCATGTTTTCGATTTAGGAAGATGCCCTTGAACCTGGAGATTTGGGCCCCATGTAATGGGTACCATGCAGTAGTACTTTAAAGGGTCTGCGTTTGCTCACCCAACCTCACCAATCCTCTCAGCCCCAAGAGTGTCCACCCTTATGTCTCATCTAGCTGTGGGTCTAGATATGGTCAATCCAGGTTGCATCACAGCCCCTGAACGAATTGTGTAAGAATTTCTCTCCCTTTCACTCTCTTTGTTTCATGGGTTTTTAAAAGTAATTTATTTTGATAATGGGGTTTCGCTGCTTTTCACTGCTGTGTTTATGCCGCTTTACACCCACTTGACACACTCCCAGAGAGATATCAATACATAGGTTTTAAGATTCTTACTACTCAGATATATTCTTGTGCGGTGAATACGGGGTGTTGAGTCCAGTTCACTGAGCAAGGAGTAGGTCTTGTCTATTACATATTGGGTTTATAGAACGGTATCTGAGCTAATTTGAAACCCTTGTTTTATGCATCACCCCACCTCACCTTTCGCGTTAAGCAGCCATAGTGAGTTTTCAAAATGTGTGACTCTGTTCTGTTTTGTAATTCAGTTCAAGGGTAACGGTTTTTACATTCCCTCTATAAGTGATATCTTATGATAAGTGTCTTTTTCTGTGTGACTTATTTCACTTAGAATCGTCGTACCTAAATCCAATCATCATGCTGCTACTAGCCTTAGGACTCTGATTTCATGGCTGAGTGATATTCCATTGTACATAAGGACCTCAACTTCTTTATCCATTTTTCTCTTTCCTGGGATATTTAAGGTGGAATGAAGTGGAGGTCCTTGTCAACAGAGCAGCCCTAAATTTGGGGTGCCTGTGTCTTGCTGATTTTCAGTTTTCCCAATTTGTACACCCATGAGTTGAAGTGCCCTATGCTCTCTAAGCTGTGTGTTTTAGATGTTTCAGGACACACCGTATTCTTCTCCAGAGTGGCTGTTTGCAATTTACATACCGCCCATCAGCGTAGCAAGGCTCCCATTTCTCCATGGCCTGTCCTGCCTTTCTGGTTTGTACACTTTTTTCAACATGGCCCTTTGACCGATGGGAAGCGAGACTTCTTTGTAGCGCTGATTTGCCTTTCCAGGTTGCTTGGTTGGCCAAAAAGGGCGTATGCGTTTTTTCCTGAATATATTCAGGAAAAAACGCATACGCCCCTTTTGGCCAAGGGCATCATTTTCCACGTTTTGCCGCTTTTCATGTGCTTGAAAGGCGATTCGAATCTACCTCCTGAAATCTGTTTCCTGCAATTCTGCCTTGCTTTCAAATCCTCTTCGTTGCCTTCCCTCAATATATTTGTGGACGAGAGTTATCATTTATAACTCTGCAGGTCTGTGAATTGCAGTGCCCCTGAGCTCCATGTTTCAACTCTCTTTTTTGGGAGCTGGCCGCAAAAGCGCAGGGTTGCTTCAGGCCCTATTCTGGTTCCGGGGGGCAGGCTGAGCCTGTGGTTAATTCTTCTTCCTGATGGGAAAAAAGAGTGACCTGTGCCTGTCACAACACCTAGAGCTAGTCTCTCATTGGTTCCCCCACTTCCCGTTCATTCTCAGGACAAATTGCAACCTGTACAGAACAGGAGGTTAAAGGTGCTAATTCTCCAAGGAAGGAGATTGCTAGTAACGAGGCTGGAATGGCGAACCCGAGCACAGGGAGATGAGAAATGAGGTGCGTTTCAGAAACCTTTCCCGATCAGACGGTGTACCATCTTCTGGGTTTCTCGTGCATGTTTTCGATGTAGGAAGATGCCCTTGAACCTGGAGATTTGGGCCCCATGGGATGGGTACCACGCAGTAGTACTTTAAAGGGTCTGCGTTTGCTCACCCAACCTCACCAATCCTCTCAGCCCCAAGAGTGTCCACCCTTATGTCTCATCTAGCTGTGGGTCTAGATATGGTCAATCCAGGTTGCATCACAGCCCCTGAACGAATTGTGTAAGAATTTCTCTCTCTTTCACTCTCTTTGTTTCATGGGTTTTTAAAAGTAATTTATTTTGATAATGGGGTTTCGCTGCTTTTCACTGCTGTGTTTATGCCGCTTTACACCCACTTGACACACTCCCAGAGAGATATCAATACATAGGTTTTAAGATTCTTACTAGTCAGATATATTCTTGTGCGGTGAATACGGGGTGTTGAGTCCAGTTCACTGAGCAAGGAGTAGGTCTTGTCTATTACATATTGGGTTTATAGAACGGTATCAGAGCTAATTTGAAACCCTTGTTTTATGCATCACCCCACCTCACCTTTCACGTTAAGCAGCCATAGTGAGTTTTCAAAATGTGTGACTCTGTTCTGTTTTGTAATTCAGTTCAAGGGTAACGGTTATTACATTCCCTCTATAAGTGATATCTTATGATAAGTGTCTTTTTCTGTGTGACTTATTTCACTTAGAATTGTCGTAGCTAAATCCACTCATCATGCTGCTACTAGCCTTAGGACACTGATTTCATGGCTGAGTGATATTCCATTGTACATAAGGACCTCAAGTTCTTTATCCATTTTTCTCTTTCCTGGGATATTTAAGGTGGAATGAAGTGGAGGTCCTTGTCAACAGAGCAGCCTTAAACTATGGGGTGCCTGTGTCTTGCTGATTTTTAGTTTTCCCATTTTGTACACCCATGAGTGGAAGTGCCCTATGCTCTCTAAGCTGTGTGTTTTAGATGTTTCAGGACACACCGTACACTTCTCCAGAGTGGCTGTTGGCAATTTACATCCCGCCCATCAGCGTAGCAAGGCTCCCATTTCTCCATGGCCTGTCCTGCCTTTCTGGTTTGTACACTTTTTTCAGCATGGCCCTTTGACCGATGGGAAGCGAGACTTCTTTGTAGCGCTGATTTGCCTTTCCAGGTTGCTTGGTTGGCCAAAAAGGGCGTATGCGTTTTTTTCTGAATATATTCAGGAAAAAACGCATACGCCCTTTTTGGCCAAGGGCATCATTGTCCACGTTTTGCCGCTTTTCATGTGCTTGAAAGGCGATTCGAATCTACCTCCTGAAATCTGTTTCCTGGAATTCTGCCTTGCTTTCAAATCCTCTTCGTTGCCTTCCCTCAATATATTTGTCGACGAGAGTTATCATTTATAACTCTGCAGGTCTGTGAATTGCAGTGCCTCTGAGCTCCATTTTTCAACTCTCTTTTTTGGGAGCTGGCCGCAAAAGCGCAGGGTGGCTTCAGGCCCTATTTTGGTTCCGGGGGGCAGGCTGAGCCTGTGGTTAATTCTTCTTCCTGATGGGAAAAAAGAGTGACCTGTGCCTGTCACAACACCTAGAGCTAGTCTCTCATTGGTTCCCCCACTTCCCGTTCATTCTCAGGACAAATTGCAACCTGTACAGAACAGGAGGTTAAAGGTGCTAATTCTCCAAGGAAGGAGATTGCTAGTAACGAGGCTGGAATGGCGAACCCGAGCACAGGGAGATGAGAAATGAGGTGTGTTTCAGAAACCATTCCCGATCAGACGGTGTACCATCTTCTGGGTTTCTCGTGCATGTTTTCAATGTAGGAAGATGCCCTTGAACCTGGAGATTTGGGCCCCATGGGATGGGTACCACGCAGTAGTACTTTAAAGGGTCTGCGTTTGCTCACCCAACCTCACCAATCCTCTCAGCCCCAAGAGTGTCCACCCTTATGTCTCATCTAGCTGTGGGTCTAGATATGGTCAATCCAGGTTGCATCACAGCCCCTGAGCGAATTGTGTAAGAATTTCTCTCTCTTTCACTCTCTTTGTTTCATGGGTTTTAAAAAGTAATTTATTTTGATAATGGGGTTTCACTGCTTTTCACTGCTGTGTTTATGCCGCTTTACACCCGCTTGACACACTCCCAGAGAGATATCAATACATAGGTTTTAAGATTCTTACTAGTCAGATATATTCTTGTGCGGTGAATACGGCGTGTTGAGTCCAGTTCACTGAGCAAGGAGTAGGTCTTGTCTATTACATATTGGGTTTATAGAACGGTATCTGAGCTAATTTGAAACCCTTGTTTTATGCATCACCCCACCTCACCTTTCGCGTTAAGCAGCCATAGTGAGTTTTCAAAATGTGTGACTCTGTTCTGTTTTGTAATTCAGTTCAAGGGTAACGGTTTTTACATTCCCTCTATAAGTGATATCTTATGATAAGTGTCTTTTTCTGTGTGACTTATTTCACTTAGAATCGTCGTACCTAAATCCAATCATCATGCTGCTACTAGCCTTAGGACTCTGATTTCATGGCTGAGTGATATTCCATTGTACATAAGGACCTCAACTTCTTTATCCATTTTTCTCTTTCCTGGGATATTTAAGGTGGAATGAAGTGGAGGTCCTTGTCAACAGAGCAGCCCTAAATTTGGGGTGCCTGTGTCTTGCTGATTTTCAGTTTTCCCAATTTGTACACCCATGAGTTGAAGTGCCCTATGCTCTCTAAGCTGTGTGTTTTAGATGTTTCAGGACACACCGTACTTTTCTCCAGAGTGGCTGTTGGCAATTTACATCCCTCCCATCAGCGTAGCAAGGCTCCCATTTCTCCATGGCCTGTCCTGCCTTTCTGGTTTGTACACTTTTTTCAACATGGCCCTTTGACCGATGGGAAGCGAGACTTCTTTGTAGCGCTGATTTGCCTTTCCAGGTTGCTTGGTTGGCCAAAAAGGGCGTATGCGTTTTTTCCTGAATATATTCAGGAAAAAACGCATACGCCCTTTTTGGCCAAGGGCATCATTGTCCACGTTTTGCCACTTTTCATGTGCTTGAAAGGCGATTCGAATCTACCTCCTGAAATCTGTTTCCTGCAATTCTGCCTTGCTTTCAAATCCTCTTCGTTGCCTTCCCTCAATATATTTGTGGACGAGAGTTATCATTTATAATTCTGCAGGTCTGTGAATTGCAGTGCCCCTGAGCTCCATGTTTCAACTCTCTTTTTTGGGAGCTGGCCGCAAAAGCGCAGGTTTGCTTCAGGCCCTATTCTGGTTCCGGGGGGCAGGCTGAGCCTGTGGTTAATTCTTCTTCCTGATGGGAAAAAAGAGTGACCTGTGCCTGTCACAACACCTAGAGCTAGTCTCTCATTGGTTCCCCCACTTCCCGTTCATTCTCAGGACAAATTGCAACCTGTACAGAACAGGAGGTTAAAGGTGCTAATTCTCCAAGGAAGGAGATTGCTAGTTACGAGGCTGGAATGGCGAACCCGAGCACAGGGAGATGAGAAGTGAGGTGCGTTTCAGAAACCTTTCCCGATCAGACGGTGTACCATCTTCTGGGTTTCTCGTGCATGTTTTCAATGTAGGAATATGCCCTTGAACCTGGAGATTTGGGCCCCATGGGATGGGTACCACGCAGTAGTACTTTAAAGGGTCTGCGTTTGCTCACCCAACCTCACCAATCCTCTCAGCCCCAAGAGTGTCCACCCTTATGTCTCATCTAGCTGTGGGTCTAGATATGGTCAATCCAGGTTGCATCACAGCCCCTGAACGAATTGTGTAAGAATTTCTCTCCCTTTCACTCTCTTTGTTTCATGGGTTTTAAAAAGTAATTTATTTTGATAATGGGGTTTCACTGCTTTTCACTGCTGTGTTTATGCCGCTTTACACCCGCTTGACACACTCCCAGAGAGATATCAATACATAGGTTTTAAGATTCTTACTAGTCAGATATATTCTTTTGCGGTGAATAGGGGGTGCTGAGTCCAGTTCACTGAGCAAGGAGTAGGTCTTGTCTACTACATATTGGGTTTATAGAACGGTATCTGAGCTAATTTGAAACCCTTGTTTTATGCATCACCCCACCTCACCTTTCGCGTTAAGCAGCCATAGTGAGTTTTCAAAATGTGTGACTCTGTTCTGTTTTGTAATTCAGTTCAAGGGTAACGGTTTTTACATTCCCTCTATAAGTGATATCTTATGAGAAGTGTCTTTTTCTGTGTGACTTATTTCACTTAGAATCGTCGTACCTAAATCCAATCATCATGCTGCTAATAGCCTTAGGACTCTGATTTCATGGCTGAGTGATATTCCATTGTACATAAGGACCTCAACTTCTTTATCCATTTTTCTCTTTCCTGGGATATTTAAGGTGGAATGAAGTGGAGGTCCTTGTCAACAGAGCAGCCCTAAATTTGGGGTGCCTGTGTCTTGCTGATTTTCAGTTTTCCCAATTTGTACACCCATGAGTTGAAGTGCCCTATGCTCTCTAAGCTGTGTGTTTTAGATGTTTCAGGACACACCGTACTCTTCTCCAGAGTGGCTGTTGGCAATTTACATCCCTCCCATCAGCGTAGCAAGGCTCCCATTTCTCCATGGCCTGTCCTGCCTTTCTGGTTTGTACACTTTTTTCAACATGGCCCTTTGACCGATGGGAAGCGAGACTTCTTTGTAGCGCTGATTTGCCTTTCCAGGTTGCTTGGTTGGCCAAAAAGGGCGTATGCGTTTTTTCCTGAATATATTCAGGAAAAAACGCATACGCCCTTTTTGGCCAAGGGCATCATTGTCCACGTTTTGCCGCTTTTCATGTGCTTGAAAGGCGATTCGAATCTACCTCCTGAAATCTGTTTCCTGCAATTCTGCCTTGCTTTCAAATCCTCTTCGTTGCCTTCCCTCAATATATTTGTGGACGAGAGTTATCATTTATAACTCTGCAGGTCTGTGAATTGCAGTGCCCCTGAGCTCCATTTTTCAACTCTCTTTTTTGGGAGCTGGCCGCAAAAGCGCAGGGTTGCTTCAGGCCCTATTCTGGTTCCGGGGGGCAGGCTGAGCCTGTGGTTAATTCTTCTTCCTGATGGGAAAAAAGAGTGACCTGTGCCTGTCACAACACCTAGAGCTAGTCTCTCATTGGTTCCCCCACTTCCCGTTCATTCTCAGGACAAATTGCAACCTGTACAGAACAGGAGGTTAAAGGTGCTAATTCTCCAAGGAAGGAGATTGCTAGTAACGAGGCTGGAATGGCGAACCCGAGCATAGGGAGATGAGAAATGAGGTGCGTTTCAGAAACCTTTCCCGATCAGACGGTGTACCATCTTCTGGGTTTCTCGTGCATGTTTTCAATGTAGGAATATGCCCTTGAACCTGGAGATTTGGGCCCCATGGGATGGGTACCATGCAGTAGTACTTTAAAGGGTCTGCGTTTGCTCACCCAACCTCACCAATCCTCTCAGCCCCAAGAGTGTCCACCCTTATGTCTCATCTAGCTGTGGGTCTAGATATGGTCAATCCAGGTTGCATCACAGCCCCTGAACGAATTGTGTAAGAATTTCTCTCCCTTTCACTCTCTTTGTTTCATGGGTTTTTAAAAGTAATTTATTTTGATAATGGGGTTTCGCTGCTTTTCACTGCTGTGTTTATGCCGCTTTACACCCACTTGACACACTCCCAGAGAGATATCAATACATAGGTTTTAAGATTCTTACTACTCAGATATATTCTTGTGCGGTGAATACGGAGTGTTGAGTCCAGTTCACTGAGCAAGGAGTAGGTCTTGTCTATTACATATTGGGTTTATAGAACGGTATCTGAGCTAATTTGAAACCCTTGTTTTATGCATCACCCCACCTCACCTTTCGCGTTAAGCAGCCATAGTGAGTTTTCAAAATGTGTGACTCTGTTCTGTTTTGTAATTCAGTTCAAGGGTAACGGTTTTTACATTCCCTCTATAAGTGATATCTTATGATAAGTGTCTTTTTCTGTGTGACTTATTTCACTTAGAATCGTCGTACCTAAATCCAATCATCATGCTGCTACTAGCCTTAGGACTCTGATTTCATGGCTGAGTGATATTCCATTGTACATAAGGACCTCAACTTCTTTATCCATTTTTCTCTTTCCTGGGATATTTAAGGTGGAATGCAGTGGAGGTCCTTGTCAACAGAGCAGCCCTAAATTTGGGGTGCCTGTGTCTTGCTGATTTTCAGTTTTCCCAATTTGTACACCCATGAGTTGAAGTGCCCTATGCTCTCTAAGCTGTGTGTTTTAGATGTTTCAGGACACACCGTACTCTTCTCCAGAGTGGCTGTTGGCAATTTACATCCCGCCCATCAGCGTAGCAAGGCTCCCATTTCTCCATGGCCTGTCCTGCCTTTCTGGTTTGTACACTTTTTTCAACATGGCCCTTTGACCGATGGGAAGCGAGACTTCTTTGTAGCGCTGATTTGCCTTTCCAGGTTGCTTGGTTGGCCAAAAGGGGAGTATGCGTTTTTTCCTGAATATATTCAGGAAAAAACGCATACGCCCCTTTTGGCCAAGGGCATCATTTTCCACGTTTTGCCGCTTTTCATGTGCTTGAAAGGCGATTCGAATCTACCTCCTGAAATCTGTTTCCTGCAATTCTGCCTTGCTTTCAAATCCTCTTCGTTGCCTTCCCTCAATATATTTGTGGACGAGAGTTATCATTTATAACTCTGCAGGTCTGTGAATTGCAGTGCCCCTGAGCTCCATTTTTCAACTCTCTTTTTTGGGAGCTGGCCGCAAAAGCGCACGGTTGCTTCAGGCCCTATTCTGGTTCCGGGGGGCAGGCTGAGCCTGTGGTTAATTCTTCTTCCTGATGGGAAAAAAGAGTGACCTGTGCCTGTCACAACACCTAGAGCTAGTCTCTCATTGGTTCCCCCACTTCCCGTTCATTCTCAGGACAAATTGCAACCTGTACAGAACAGGAGGTTAAAGGTGCTAATTCTCCAAGGAAGGAGATTGCTAGTAACGAGGCTGGAATGGCGAACCCGAGCACAGGGAGATGAGAAATGAGGTGCGTTTCAGAAACCTTTCCCGATCAGACGGTGTACCATCTTCTGGGTTTCTCGTGCATGTTTTCAATGTAGGAATATGCCCTTGAACCTGGAGATTTGGGCCCCATGGGATGGGTACCACGCAGTAGTACTTTAAAGGGTCTGCGTTTGCTCACCCAACCTCACCAATCCTCTCAGCCCCAAGAGTGTCCACCCTTATGTCTCATCTAGCTGTGGGTCTAGATATGGTCAATCCAGGTTGCATCACAGCCCCTGAACGAATTGTGTAAGAATTTCTCTCCCTTTCACTCTCTTTGTTTCATGGGTTTTAAAAAGTAATTTATTTTGATAATGGGGTTTCACTGCTTTTCACTGCTGTGTTTATGCCGCTTTACACCCGCTTGACACACTCCCAGAGAGATATCAATACATAGGTTTTAAGATTCTTACTAGTCAGATATATTCTTTTGCGGTGAATAGGGGGTGCTGAGTCCAGTTCACTGAGCAAGGAGTAGGTCTTGTCTACTACATATTGGGTTTATAGAACGGTATCTGAGCTAATTTGAAACCCTTGTTTTATGCATCACCCCACCTCACCTTTCGCGTTAAGCAGCCATAGTGAGTTTTCAAAATGTGTGACTCTGTTCTGTTTTGTAATTCAGTTCAAGGGTAACGGTTTTTACATTCCCTCTATAAGTGATATCTTATGAGAAGTGTCTTTTTCTGTGTGACTTATTTCACTTAGAATCGTCGTACCTAAATCCAATCATCATGCTGCTAATAGCCTTAGGACTCTGATTTCATGGCTGAGTGATATTCCATTGTACATAAGGACCTCAACTTCTTTATCCATTTTTCTCTTTCCTGGGATATTTAAGGTGGAATGAAGTGGAGGTCCTTGTCAACAGAGCAGCCCTAAATTTGGGGTGCCTGTGTCTTGCTGATTTTCAGTTTTCCCAATTTGTACACCCATGAGTTGAAGTGCCCTATGCTCTCTAAGCTGTGTGTTTTAGATGTTTCAGGACACACCGTACTCTTCTCCAGAGTGGCTGTTGGCAATTTACATCCCTCCCATCAGCGTAGCAAGGCTCCCATTTCTCCATGGCCTGTCCTGCCTTTCTGGTTTGTACACTTTTTTCAACATGGCCCTTTGACCGATGGGAAGCGAGACTTCTTTGTAGCGCTGATTTGCCTTTCCAGGTTGCTTGGTTGGCCAAAAAGGGCGTATGCGTTTTTTCCTGAATATATTCAGGAAAAAACGCATACGCCCTTTTTGGCCAAGGGCATCATTGTCCACGTTTTGCCGCTTTTCATGTGCTTGAAAGGCGATTCGAATCTACCTCCTGAAATCTGTTTCCTGCAATTCTGCCTTGCTTTCAAATCCTCTTCGTTGCCTTCCCTCAATATATTTGTGGACGAGAGTTATCATTTATAACTCTGCAGGTCTGTGAATTGCAGTGCCCCTGAGCTCCATTTTTCAACTCTCTTTTTTGGGAGCTGGCCGCAAAAGCGCAGGGTTGCTTCAGGCCCTATTCTGGTTCCGGGGGGCAGGCTGAGCCTGTGGTTAATTCTTCTTCCTGATGGGAAAAAAGAGTGACCTGTGCCTGTCACAACACCTAGAGCTAGTCTCTCATTGGTTCCCCCACTTCCCGTTCATTCTCAGGACAAATTGCAACCTGTACAGAACAGGAGGTTAAAGGTGCTAATTCTCCAAGGAAGGAGATTGCTAGTAACGAGGCTGGAATGGCGAACCCGAGCATAGGGAGATGAGAAATGAGGTGCGTTTCAGAAACCTTTCCCGATCAGACGGTGTACCATCTTCTGGGTTTCTCGTGCATGTTTTCAATGTAGGAATATGCCCTTGAACCTGGAGATTTGGGCCCCATGGGATGGGTACCATGCAGTAGTACTTTAAAGGGTCTGCGTTTGCTCACCCAACCTCACCAATCCTCTCAGCCCCAAGAGTGTCCACCCTTATGTCTCATCTAGCTGTGGGTCTAGATATGGTCAATCCAGGTTGCATCACAGCCCCTGAACGAATTGTGTAAGAATTTCTCTCCCTTTCACTCTCTTTGTTTCATGGGTTTTTAAAAGTAATTTATTTTGATAATGGGGTTTCGCTGCTTTTCACTGCTGTGTTTATGCCGCTTTACACCCACTTGACACACTCCCAGAGAGATATCAATACATAGGTTTTAAGATTCTTACTACTCAGATATATTCTTGTGCGGTGAATACGGAGTGTTGAGTCCAGTTCACTGAGCAAGGAGTAGGTCTTGTCTATTACATATTGGGTTTATAGAACGGTATCTGAGCTAATTTGAAACCCTTGTTTTATGCATCACCCCACCTCACCTTTCGCGTTAAGCAGCCATAGTGAGTTTTCAAAATGTGTGACTCTGTTCTGTTTTGTAATTCAGTTCAAGGGTAACGGTTTTTACATTCCCTCTATAAGTGATATCTTATGATAAGTGTCTTTTTCTGTGTGACTTATTTCACTTAGAATCGTCGTACCTAAATCCAATCATCATGCTGCTACTAGCCTTAGGACTCTGATTTCATGGCTGAGTGATATTCCATTGTACATAAGGACCTCAACTTCTTTATCCATTTTTCTCTTTCCTGGGATATTTAAGGTGGAATGCAGTGGAGGTCCTTGTCAACAGAGCAGCCCTAAATTTGGGGTGCCTGTGTCTTGCTGATTTTCAGTTTTCCCAATTTGTACACCCATGAGTTGAAGTGCCCTATGCTCTCTAAGCTGTGTGTTTTAGATGTTTCAGGACACACCGTACTCTTCTCCAGAGTGGCTGTTGGCAATTTACATCCCGCCCATCAGCGTAGCAAGGCTCCCATTTCTCCATGGCCTGTCCTGCCTTTCTGGTTTGTACACTTTTTTCAACATGGCCCTTTGACCGATGGGAAGCGAGACTTCTTTGTAGCGCTGATTTGCCTTTCCAGGTTGCTTGGTTGGCCAAAAGGGGCGTATGCGTTTTTTCCTGAATATATTCAGGAAAAAACGCATACGCCCCTTTTGGCCAAGGGCATCATTTTCCACGTTTTGCCGCTTTTCATGTGCTTGAAAGGCGATTCGAATCTACCTCCTGAAATCTGTTTCCTGCAATTCTGCCTTGCTTTCAAATCCTCTTCGTTGCCTTCCCTCAATATATTTGTGGACGAGAGTTATCATTTATAACTCTGCAGGTCTGTGAATTGCAGTGCCCCTGAGCTCCATTTTTCAACTCTCTTTTTTGGGAGCTGGCCGCAAAAGCGCACGGTTGCTTCAGGCCCTATTCTGGTTCCGGGGGGCAGGCTGAGCCTGTGGTTAATTCTTCTTCCTGATGGGAAAAAAGAGTGACCTGTGCCTGTCACAACACCTAGAGCTAGTCTCTCATTGGTTCCCCCACTTCCCGTTCATTCTCAGGACAAATTGCAACCTGTACAGAACAGGAGGTTAAAGGTGCTAATTCTCCAAGGAAGGAGATTGCTAGTAACGAGGCTGGAATGGCGAACCCGAGCACAGGGAGATGAGAAAGGAGGTGCGTTTCAGAAACCTTTCCCGATCAGACGGTGTACCATCTTCTGGGTTTCTCGTGCATGTTTTCAATGTAGGAAGATGCCCTTGAACCTGGAGATTTGGGCCCCATGGGATGGGTACCACGCAGTAGTACTTTAAAGGGTCTGCGTTTGCTCACCCAACCTCACCAACCCTCTCAGCCCCAAGAGTGTCCACCCTTATGTCTCATCTAGCTGTGGGTCTAGATATGGTCAATCCAGGTTGCATCACAGCCCCTGAACGAATTGTGTAAGAATTTCTCTCTCTTTCACTCTCTTTGTTTCATGGGTTTTTAAAAGTAATTTATTTTGATAATGGGGTTTCACTGCTTTTCACTGCTGTGTTTATGCCGCTTTACACCCGCTTGACACACTCCCAGAGAGATATCAATACATAGGTTTTAAGATTCTTACTAGTCAGATATATTCTTGTGCGGTGAATACGGGGTGTTGAGTCCAGTTCACTGAGCAAGGAGTAGGTCTTGTCTATTACATATTGGGTTTATAGAACGGTATCAGAGCTAATTTGCAACCCTTGTTTTATGCATCACCCCACCTCACCTTTCGCGTTAAGCAGCCATAGTGAGTTTTCAAAATGTGTGACTCTGTTCTGTTTTGTAATTCAGTTCAAGGGTAACGGTTATTACATTCCCTCTATAAGTGATATCTTATGATAAGTGTCTTTTTCTGTGTGACTTATTTCACTTAGAATTGTCGTACCTAAATCCAATCATCATGCTGCTACTAGCCTTAGGACACTGATTTCATGGCTGAGTGATATTCCATTGTACATAAGGACCTCAACTTCTTTATCCATTTTTCTCTTTCCTGGGATATTTAAGGTGGAATGAAGTGGAGGTCCTTGTCAACAGAGCAGCCCTAAACTATGGGGTGCCTGTGTCTTGCTGATTTTTACTTTTCCCATTTTGTACACCCATGAGTGGAAGTGCCCTATGCTCTCTAAGCTGTGTGTTTTAGATGTTTCAGGACACACCGTACACTTCTCCAGAGTGGCTGTTGGCAATTTACATCCCGCCCATCAGCGTAGCAAGGCTCCCATTTCTCCATGGCCTGTCCTGCCTTTCTGGTTTGTACACTTTTTTCAGCATGGCCCTTTGACCGATGGGAAGCGAGACTTCTTTGTAGCGCTGATTTGCCTTTCCAGGTTGCTTGGTTGGCCAAAAAGGGCGTATGCGTTTTTTCCTGAATATATTCAGGAAAAAACGCATACGCCCTTTTTGGCCAAGGGCATCATTGTCCACGTTTTGCCGCTTTTCATGTGCTTTAAAGGCGATTCGAATCTACCTCCTGAAATCTGTTTCCTGCAATTCTGCCTTGCTTTCAAATCCTCTTCGTTGCCTTCCCTCAATATATTTGTGGACGAGAGTTTTCATTTATAACTCTGCAGGTCTGTGAATTGCAGTGCCCCTGAGCTCCATTTTTCAACTCGCTTTTTTGGGAGCTGGCCTCAAAAGCTCAGGATTGCTTCAGGCCCTATTCTGGTTCCGGGGGGCAGGCTGAGCCTGTGGTTAATTCTTCTTCCTGATGGGAAAAAGAGTGACCTGTGCCTGTCACAACACCTAGAGCTAGTCTCTCATTGGTTCCCCCACTTCCCGTTCATTCTCAGGACAAATTGCAACCTGTACAGAACAGGAGGTTAAAGGTGCTAATTCTCCAAGGAAGGAGATTGCTAGTAACGAGGCTGGAATGGCGAACCCGAGCACAGGGAGATGAGAAGTGAGGTGCGTTTCAGAAACCTTTCCCGATCAGACGGTGTACCATCTTCTGGGTTTCTCGTGCATGTTTTCAATGTAGGAATATGCCCTTGAACCTGGAGATTTGGGCCCCATGGGATGGGTACCACGCAGTAGTACTTTAAAGGGTCTGCGTTTGCTCACCCAACCTCACCAATCCTCTCAGCCCGAAGAGTGTCCACCCTTATGTCTCATCTAGCTGTGGGTCTAGATATGGTCAATCCAGGTTGCATCACAGCCCCTGAACGAATTGTGTAAGAATTTCTCTCCCTTTCACTCTCTTTGTTTCATGGGTTTTAAAAAGTAATTTATTTTGATAATGGGGTTTCACTGCTTTTCACTGCTGTGTTTATGCCGCTTTACACCCGCTTGACACACTCCCAGAGAGATATCAATACATAGGTTTTAAGATTCTTACTAGTCAGATATATTCTTGTGCGGTGAATACGGCGTGTTGAGTCCAGTTCACTGAGCAAGGAGTAGGTCTTGTCTATTACATATTGGGTTTATAGAACGGTATCTGAGCTAATTTGAAACCCTTGTTTTATGCATCACCCCACCTCACCTTTCGCGTTAAGCAGCCATAGTGAGTTTTCAAAATGTGTGACTCTGTTCTGTTTTGTAATTCAGTTCAAGGGTAACGGTTTTTACATTCCCTCTATAAGTGATATCTTATGATAAGTGTCTTTTTCTGTGTTACTTATTTCACTTAGAATCGTCGTACCTAAATCCAATCATCATGCTGCTACTAGCCTTAGGACTCTGATTTCATGGCTGAGTGATATTCCATTGTACATAAGGACCTCAACTTCTTTATCCATTTTTCTCTTTCCTGGGATATTTAAGGTGGAATGAAGTGGAGGTCCTTGTCAACAGAGCAGCCCTAAATTTGGGGTACCTGTGTCTTGCTGATTTTCAGTTTTCCCAATTTGTACACCCATGAGTTGAAGTGCCCTATGCTCTCTAAGCTGTGTGTTTTAGATGTTTCAGGACACACCGTACTTTTCTCCAGAGTGGCTGTTGGCAATTTACATCCCTCCCATCAGCGTAGCAAGGCTCCCATTTCTCCATGGCCTGTCCTGCCTTTCTGGTTTGTACACTTTTTTCAACATGGCCCTTTGACCGATGGGAAGCGAGACTTCTTTGTAGCGCTGATTTGCCTTTCCAGGTTGCTTGGTTGGCCAAAAAGGGCGTATGCGTTTTTTCCTGAATATATTCAGGAAAAAACGCATACGCCCTTTTTGGCCAAGGGCATCATTGTCCACGTTTTGCCGCTTTTCATGTGCTTGAAACGCGATTCGAATCTACCTCCTGAAATCTGTTTCCTGCAATTCTGCCTTGCTTTCACATCCTCTTCGTTGCCTTCCCTCAATATATTTGTGGACGAGAGTTATCATTTATAATTCTGCAGGTCTGTGAATTGCAGTGCCCCTGAGCTCCATGTTTCAACTCTCTTTTTTGGGAGCTGGCCGCAAAAGCGCAGGGTTGCTTCAGGCCCTATTCTGGTTCCGGGGGGCAGGCTGAGCCTGTGGTTAATTCTTCTTCCTGATGGGAAAAAAGAGTGACCTGTGCCTGTCACAACACCTAGAGCTAGTCTCTCATTGGTTCCCCCACTTCCCGTTCATTCTCAGGACAAATTGCAACCTGTACAGAACAGGAGGTTAAAGGTGCTAATTCTCCAAGGAAGGAGATTGCTAGTAACGAGGCTGGAATGGCGAACCCGAGCACAGGGAGATGAGAAGTGAGGTGCGTTTCAGAAACCTTTCCCGATCAGACGGTGTACCATCTTCTGGGTTTCTCGTGCATGTTTTCAATGTAGGAATATGCCCTTGAACCTGGAGATTTGGGCCCCATGGGATGGGTACCATGCAGTAGTACTTTAAAGGGTCTGCGTTTGCTCACCCAACCTCACCAATCCTCTCAGCCCCAAGAGTGTCCACCCTTATGTCTCATCTAGCTGTGGGTCTAGATATGGTCAATCCAGGTTGCATCACAGCCCCTGAACGAATTGTGTAAGAATTTCTCTCCCTTTCACTCTCTTTGTTTCATGGGTTTTTAAAAGTAATTTATTTTGATAATGGGGTTTCGCTGCTTTTCACTGCTGTGTTTATGCCGCTTTACACCCACTTGACACACTCCCAGAGAGATATCAATACATAGGTTTTAAGATTCTTACTACTCAGATATATTCTTGTGCGGTGAATACGGAGTGTTGAGTCCAGTTCACTGAGCAAGGAGTAGGTCTTGTCTATTACATATTGGGTTTATAGAACGGTATCTGAGCTAATTTGAAACCCTTGTTTTATGCATCACCCCACCTCACCTTTCGCGTTAAGCAGCCATAGTGAGTTTTCAAAATGTGTGACTCTGTTCTGTTTTGTAATTCAGTTCAAGGGTAACGGTTTTTACATTCCCTCTATAAGTGATATCTTATGATAAGTGTCTTTTTCTGTGTGACTTATTTCACTTAGAATCGTCGTACCTAAATCCAATCATCATGCTGCTACTAGCCTTAGGACTCTGATTTCATGGCTGAGTGATATTCCATTGTACATAAGGACCTCAACTTCTTTATCCATTTTTCTCTTTCCTGGGATATTTAAGGTGGAATGCAGTGGAGGTCCTTGTCAACAGAGCAGCCCTAAATTTGGGGTGCCTGTGTCTTGCTGATTTTCAGTTTTCCCAATTTGTACACCCATGAGTTGAAGTGCCCTATGCTCTCTAAGCTGTGTGTTTTAGATGTTTCAGGACACACCGTACTCTTCTCCAGAGTGGCTGTTGGCAATTTACATCCCGCCCATCAGCGTAGCAAGGCTCCCATTTCTCCATGGCCTGTCCTGCCTTTCTGGTTTGTACACTTTTTTCAACATGGCCCTTTGACCGATGGGAAGCGAGACTTCTTTGTAGCGCTGATTTGCCTTTCCAGGTTGCTTGGTTGGCCAAAAGGGGCGTATGCGTTTTTTCCTGAATATATTCAGGAAAAAACGCATACGCCCCTTTTGGCCAAGGGCATCATTTTCCACGTTTTGCCGCTTTTCATGTGCTTGAAAGGCGATTCGAATCTACCTCCTGAAATCTGTTTCCTGCAATTCTGCCTTGCTTTCAAATCCTCTTCGTTGCCTTCCCTCAATATATTTGTGGACGAGAGTTATCATTTATAACTCTGCAGGTCTGTGAATTGCAGTGCCCCTGAGCTCCATTTTTCAACTCTCTTTTTTGGGAGCTGGCCGCAAAAGCGCACGGTTGCTTCAGGCCCTATTCTGGTTCCGGGGGGCAGGCTGAGCCTGTGGTTAATTCTTCTTCCTGATGGGAAAAAAGAGTGACCTGTGCCTGTCACAACACCTAGAGCTAGTCTCTCATTGGTTCCCCCACTTCCCGTTCATTCTCAGGACAAATTGCAACCTGTACAGAACAGGAGGTTAAAGGTGCTAATTCTCCAAGGAAGGAGATTGCTAGTAACGAGGCTGGAATGGCGAACCCGAGCACAGGGAGATGAGAAAGGAGGTGCGTTTCAGAAACCTTTCCCGATCAGACGGTGTACCATCTTCTGGGTTTCTCGTGCATGTTTTCAATGTAGGAAGATGCCCTTGAACCTGGAGATTTGGGCCCCATGGGATGGGTACCACGCAGTAGTACTTTAAAGGGTCTGCGTTTGCTCACCCAACCTCACCAACCCTCTCAGCCCCAAGAGTGTCCACCCTTATGTCTCATCTAGCTGTGGGTCTAGATATGGTCAATCCAGGTTGCATCACAGCCCCTGAACGAATTGTGTAAGAATTTCTCTCTCTTTCACTCTCTTTGTTTCATGGGTTTTTAAAAGTAATTTATTTTGATAATGGGGTTTCACTGCTTTTCACTGCTGTGTTTATGCCGCTTTACACCCGCTTGACACACTCCCAGAGAGATATCAATACATAGGTTTTAAGATTCTTACTAGTCAGATATATTCTTGTGCGGTGAATACGGGGTGTTGAGTCCAGTTCACTGAGCAAGGAGTAGGTCTTGTCTATTACATATTGGGTTTATAGAACGGTATCAGAGCTAATTTGCAACCCTTGTTTTATGCATCACCCCACCTCACCTTTCGCGTTAAGCAGCCATAGTGAGTTTTCAAAATGTGTGACTCTGTTCTGTTTTGTAATTCAGTTCAAGGGTAACGGTTATTACATTCCCTCTATAAGTGTTATCTTATGATAAGTGTCTTTTTCTGTGTGACTTATTTCACTTAGAATTGTCGTACCTAAATCCAATCATCATGCTGCTACTAGCCTTAGGACACTGATTTCATGGCTGAGTGATATTCCATTGTACATAAGGACCTCAACTTCTTTATCCATTTTTCTCTTTCCTGGGATATTTAAGGTGGAATGAAGTGGAGGTCCTTGTCAACAGAGCAGCCCTAAACTATGGGGTGCCTGTGTCTTGCTGATTTTTACTTTTCCCATTTTGTACACCCATGAGTGGAAGTGCCCTATGCTCTCTAAGCTGTGTGTTTTAGATGTTTCAGGACACACCGTACACTTCTCCAGAGTGGCTGTTGGCAATTTACATCCCGCCCATCAGCGTAGCAAGGCTCCCATTTCTCCATGGCCTGTCCTGCCTTTCTGGTTTGTACACTTTTTTCAGCATGGCCCTTTGACCGATGGGAAGCGAGACTTCTTTGTAGCGCTGATTTGCCTTTCCAGGTTGCTTGGTTGGCCAAAAAGGGCGTATGCGTTTTTTCCTGAATATATTCAGGAAAAAACGCATACGCCCTTTTTGGCCAAGGGCATCATTGTCCACGTTTTGCCGCTTTTCATGTGCTTTAAAGGCGATTCGAATCTACCTCCTGAAATCTGTTTCCTGCAATTCTGCCTTGCTTTCAAATCCTCTTCGTTGCCTTCCCTCAATATATTTGTGGACGAGAGTTTTCATTTATAACTCTGCAGGTCTGTGAATTGCAGTGCCCCTGAGCTCCATTTTTCAACTCGCTTTTTTGGGAGCTGGCCTCAAAAGCTCAGGATTGCTTCAGGCCCTATTCTGGTTCCGGGGGGCAGGCTGAGCCTGTGGTTAATTCTTCTTCCTGATGGGAAAAAGAGTGACCTGTGCCTGTCACAACACCTAGAGCTAGTCTCTCATTGGTTCCCCCACTTCCCGTTCATTCTCAGGACAAATTGCAACCTGTACAGAACAGGAGGTTAAAGGTGCTAATTCTCCAAGGAAGGAGATTGCTAGTAACGAGGCTGGAATGGCGAACCCGAGCACAGGGAGATGAGAAGTGAGGTGCGTTTCAGAAACCTTTCCCGATCAGACGGTGTACCATCTTCTGGGTTTCTCGTGCATGTTTTCAATGTAGGAATATGCCCTTGAACCTGGAGATTTGGGCCCCATGGGATGGGTACCACGCAGTAGTACTTTAAAGGGTCTGCGTTTGCTCACCCAACCTCACCAATCCTCTCAGCCCGAAGAGTGTCCACCCTTATGTCTCATCTAGCTGTGGGTCTAGATATGGTCAATCCAGGTTGCATCACAGCCCCTGAACGAATTGTGTAAGAATTTCTCTCCCTTTCACTCTCTTTGTTTCATGGGTTTTAAAAAGTAATTTATTTTGATAATGGGGTTTCACTGCTTTTCACTGCTGTGTTTATGCCGCTTTACACCCGCTTGACACACTCCCAGAGAGATATCAATACATAGGTTTTAAGATTCTTACTAGTCAGATATATTCTTTTGCGGTGAATAGGGGGTGCTGAGTCCAGTTCACTGAGCAAGGAGTAGGTCTTGTCTACTACATATTGGGTTTATAGAACGGTATCTGAGCTAATTTGAAACCCTTGTTTTATGCATCACCCCACCTCACCTTTCGCGTTAAGCAGCCATAGTGAGTTTTCAAAATGTGTGACTCTGTTCTGTTTTGTAATTCAGTTCAAGGGTAACGGTTTTTACATTCCCTCTATAAGTGATATCTTATGATAAGTTTCTTTTTCTGTGTGACTTATTTCACTTAGAATCGTCGTACCTAAATCCAATCATCATGCTGCTACTAGCCTTAGGACTCTGATTTCATGGCTGAGTGATATTCCATTGTACATAAGGACCTCAACTTCTTTATCCATTTTTCTCTTTCCTGGGATATTTAAGGTGGAATGAAGTGGAGGTCCTTGTCAACAGAGCAGCCCTAAATTTGGGGTGCCTGTGTCTTGCTGATTTTCAGTTTTCCCAATTTGTACACCCATGAGTTGAAGTGCCCTATGCTCTCTAAGCTGTGTGTTTTAGATGTTTCAGGACACACCGTACTCTTCTCCAGAGTGGCTGTTGGCAATTTACATCTCTCCCATCAGCGTAGCAAGGCTCCCATTTCTCCATGGCCTGTCCTGCCTTTCTGGTTTGTACACTTTTTTCAACATGGCCCTTTGACCGATGGGAAGCGAGACTTCTTTGTAGCGCTGATTTGCCTTTCCAGGTTGCTTGGTTGGCCAAAAAGGGCGTATGCGTTTTTTCCTGAATATATTCAGGAAAAAACGCATACGCCCTTTTTGGCCAAGGGCATCATTGTCCACGTTTTGCCGCTTTTCATGTGCTTGAAAGGCGATTCGAATCTACCTCCTGAAATCTGTTTCCTGCAATTCTGCCTTGCTTTCAAATCCTCTTCGTTGCCTTCCCTCAATATATTTGTGGACGAGAGTTATCATTTATAACTCTGCAGGTCTGTGAATTGCAGTGCCTCTGAGCTCCATTTTTCAACTCTCTTTTTTGGGAGCTGGCCGCAAAAGCGCAGGGTTGCTTCAGGCCCTATTCTGGTTCCGGGGGGCAGGCTGAGCCTGTGGTTAATTCTTCTTCCTGATGGGAAAAAAGAGTGACCTGTGCCTGTCACAACACCTAGAGCTAGTCTCTCATTGGTTCCCCCACTTCCCGTTCATTCTCAGGACAAATTGCAACCTGTACAGAACAGGAGGTTAAAGGTGCTAATTCTCCAAGGAAGGAGATTGCTAGTAACGAGGCTGGAATGGCGAACCCGAGCACAGGGAGATGAGAAGTGAGGTGCGTTTCAGAAACCTTTCCCGATCAGACGGTGTACCATCTTCTGGGTTTCTCGTGCATGTTTTCAATGTAGGAATATGCCCTTGAACCTGGAGATTTGGGCCCCATGGGATGGGTACCACGCAGTAGTACTTTAAAGGGTCTGCGTTTGCTCACCCAACCTCACCAATCCTCTCAGCCCCAAGAGTGTCCACCCTTATGTCTCATCTAGCTGTGGGTCTAGATATGGTCAATCCAGGTTGCATCACAGCCCCTGAACGAATTGTGTAAGAATTTCTCTCCCTTTCACTCTCTTTGTTTCATGGGTTTTTAAAAGTAATTTATTTTGATAATGGGGTTTCACTGCTTTTCACTGCTGTGTTTATGCCGCTTTACACCCGCTTGACACACTCCCAGAGAGATATCAATACATAGGTTTTAAGATTCTTACTAGTCAGATATATTCTTTTGCGGTGAATAGGGGGTGCTGAGTCCAGTTCACTGAGCAAGGAGTAGGTCTTGTCTACTACATATTGGGTTTATAGAACGGTATCTGAGCTAATTTGAAACCCTTGTTTTATGCATCACCCCACCTCACCTTTCGCGTTAAGCAGCCATAGTGAGTTTTCAAAATGTGTGACTCTGTTCTGTTTTGTAATTCAGTTCAAGGGTAACGGTTTTTACATTCCCTTTATAAGTGATATCTTATGATAAGTGTCTTTTTCTGTGTGACTTATTTCACTTAGAATCGTTGTACCTAAATGCAATCATCATGCTGCTACTAGCCTTAGGACTCTGATTTCCTGGCTGAGTGATATTCCATTGTACATAAGGACCTCAAGTTCTTTATCCATTTTTCTCTTTCCTGGGATATTTAAGGTGGAATGAAGTGGAGGTCCTTGTCAACAGAGCAGCCCTAAACTATGGGGTGCCTGTGTCTTGCTGATTTTTAGTTTTCCCATTTTGTACACCCATGAGTGGAAGTGCCCTATGCTCTCTAAGCTGTGTGTTTTAGATGTTTCAGGACACACCGTAGACTTCTCCAGAGTGGCTGTTGGCAATTTACATCCCGCCCATCAGCGTAGCAAGGCTCCCATTTCTCCATGGCCTGTCCTGCCTTTCTGGTTTGTACACTGTTTTCAGCATGGCCCTTTGACCGATGGGAAGCGAGACTTCTTTGTAGCGCTGATTTGCCTTTCCAGGTTGCTTGGTTGGCCAAAAAGGGCGTATGCGTTTTTTCCTGAATATATTCAGGAAAAAACGCATATGCCCTTTTTGGCCAAGGGCATCATTGTCCACGTTCTGCCGCTTTTCATGTGCTTGAAGGGCGATTCGAATCTACCTCCTGAAATCTGTTTCCTGCAATTCTGCCTTGCTTTCAAATCCTCTTCGTTGCCTTCCCTCAATATATTTGTGGACGAGAGTTATCATTTATAACTCTGCAGGTCTGTGAATTGCAGTGCCCCTGAGCTCCATTTTTCAACTCTCTTTTTTGGGAGCTGGCCGCAAAAGCGCAGGGTTGCTTCAGGCCCTATTCTGGTTCCGGGGGGCAGGCTGAGCCTGTGGTTAATTCTTCTTCCTGATGGGAAAAAAGAGTGACCTGTGCCTGTCACAACACCTAGAGCTAGTCTCTCATTGGTTCCCCCACTTCCCGTTCATTCTCAGGACAAATTGCAACCTGTACAGAACAGGAGGTTAAAGGTGCTAATTCTCCAAGGAAGGAGATTGCTAGTAACGAGGCTGGAATGGCGAACCCGAGCATAGGGAGATGAGAAATGAGGTGCGTTTCAGAAACCTTTCCCGATCAGACGGTGTACCATCTTCTGGGTTTCTCGTGCATGTTTTCGATTTAGGAAGATGCCCTTGAACCTGGAGATTTGGGCCCCATGTAATGGGTACCATGCAGTAGTACTTTAAAGGGTCTGCGTTTGCTCACCCAACCTCACCAATCCTCTCAGCCCCAAGAGTGTCCACCCTTATGTCTCATCTAGCTGTGGGTCTAGATATGGTCAATCCAGGTTGCATCACAGCCCCTGAACGAATTGTGTAAGAATTTCTCTCCCTTTCACTCTCTTTGTTTCATGGGTTTTTAAAAGTAATTTATTTTGATAATGGGGTTTCGCTGCTTTTCACTGCTGTGTTTATGCCGCTTTACACCCACTTGACACACTCCCAGAGAGATATCAATACATAGGTTTTAAGATTCTTACTACTCAGATATATTCTTGTGCGGTGAATACGGGGTGTTGAGTCCAGTTCACTGAGCAAGGAGTAGGTCTTGTCTATTACATATTGGGTTTATAGAACGGTATCTGAGCTAATTTGAAACCCTTGTTTTATGCATCACCCCACCTCACCTTTCGCGTTAAGCAGCCATAGTGAGTTTTCAAAATGTGTGACTCTGTTCTGTTTTGTAATTCAGTTCAAGGGTAACGGTTTTTACATTCCCTCTATAAGTGATATCTTATGATAAGTGTCTTTTTCTGTGTGACTTATTTCACTTAGAATCGTCGTACCTAAATCCAATCATCATGCTGCTACTAGCCTTAGGACTCTGATTTCATGGCTGAGTGATATTCCATTGTACATAAGGACCTCAACTTCTTTATCCATTTTTCTCTTTCCTGGGATATTTAAGGTGGAATGAAGTGGAGGTCCTTGTCAACAGAGCAGCCCTAAATTTGGGGTGCCTGTGTCTTGCTGATTTTCAGTTTTCCCAATTTGTACACCCATGAGTTGAAGTGCCCTATGCTCTCTAAGCTGTGTGTTTTAGATGTTTCAGGACACACCGTACTCTTCTCCAGAGTGGCTGTTGGCAATTTACATCCCGCCCATCAGCGTAGCAAGGCTCCCATTTCTCCATGGCCTGTCCTGCCTTTCTGGTTTGTACACTTTTTTCAACATGGCCCTTTGACCGATGGGAAGCGAGACTTCTTTGTAGCGCTGATTTGCCTTTCCAGGTTGCTTGGTTGGCCAAAAAGGGCGTATGCGTTTTTTCCTGAATATATTCAGGAAAAATCGCATACGCCCCTTTTGGCCAAGGGCATCATTTTCCACGTTTTGCCGCTTTTCATGTGCTTGAAAGGCGATTCGAATCTACCTCCTGAAATCTGTTTCCTGCAATTCTGCCTTGCTTTCAAATCCTCTTCGTTGCCTTCCCTCAATATATTTGTGGACGAGAGTTATCATTTATAACTCTGCAGGTCTGTGAATTGCAGTGCCCCTGAGCTCCATTTTTCAACTCGCTTTTTTGGGAGCTGGCCTCAAAAGCTCAGGATTGCTTCAGGCCCTATTCTGGTTCCGGGGGGCAGGCTGAGCCTGTGGTTAATTCTTCTTCCTGATGGGAAAAAGAGTGACCTGTGCCTGTCACAACACCTAGAGCTAGTCTCTCATTGGTTCCCCCACTTCCCGTTCATTCTCAGGACAAATTGCAACCTGTACAGAACAGGAGGTTAAAGGTGCTAATTCTCCAAGGAAGGAGATTGCTAGTAACGAGGCTGGAATGGCGAACCCGAGCACAGGGAGATGAGAAGTGAGGTGCGTTTCAGAAACCTTTCCCGATCAGACGGTGTACCATCTTCTGGGTTTCTCGTGCATGTTTTCAATGTAGGAATATGCCCTTGAACCTGGAGATTTGGGCCCCATGGGATGGGTACCACGCAGTAGTACTTTAAAGGGTCTGCGTTTGCTCACCCAACCTCACCAATCCTCTCAGCCCGAAGAGTGTCCACCCTTATGTCTCATCTAGCTGTGGGTCTAGATATGGTCAATCCAGGTTGCATCACAGCCCCTGAACGAATTGTGTAAGAATTTCTCTCCCTTTCACTCTCTTTGTTTCATGGGTTTTAAAAAGTAATTTATTTTGATAATGGGGTTTCACTGCTTTTCACTGCTGTGTTTATGCCGCTTTACACCCGCTTGACACACTCCCAGAGAGATATCAATACATAGGTTTTAAGATTCTTACTAGTCAGATATATTCTTGTGCGGTGAATACGGCGTGTTGAGTCCAGTTCACTGAGCAAGGAGTAGGTCTTGTCTATTACATATTGGGTTTATAGAACGGTATCTGAGCTAATTTGAAACCCTTGTTTTATGCATCACCCCACCTCACCTTTCGCGTTAAGCAGCCATAGTGAGTTTTCAAAATGTGTGACTCTGTTCTGTTTTGTAATTCAGTTCAAGGGTAACGGTTTTTACATTCCCTCTATAAGTGATATCTTATGATAAGTGTCTTTTTCTGTGTTACTTATTTCACTTAGAATCGTCGTACCTAAATCCAATCATCATGCTGCTACTAGCCTTAGGACTCTGATTTCATGGCTGAGTGATATTCCATTGTACATAAGGACCTCAACTTCTTTATCCATTTTTCTCTTTCCTGGGATATTTAAGGTGGAATGAAGTGGAGGTCCTTGTCAACAGAGCAGCCCTAAATTTGGGGTACCTGTGTCTTGCTGATTTTCAGTTTTCCCAATTTGTACACCCATGAGTTGAAGTGCCCTATGCTCTCTAAGCTGTGTGTTTTAGATGTTTCAGGACACACCGTACTTTTCTCCAGAGTGGCTGTTGGCAATTTACATCCCTCCCATCAGCGTAGCAAGGCTCCCATTTCTCCATGGCCTGTCCTGCCTTTCTGGTTTGTACACTTTTTTCAACATGGCCCTTTGACCGATGGGAAGCGAGACTTCTTTGTAGCGCTGATTTGCCTTTCCAGGTTGCTTGGTTGGCCAAAAAGGGCGTATGCGTTTTTTCCTGAATATATTCAGGAAAAAACGCATACGCCCTTTTTGGCCAAGGGCATCATTGTCCACGTTTTGCCGCTTTTCATGTGCTTGAAACGCGATTCGAATCTACCTCCTGAAATCTGTTTCCTGCAATTCTGCCTTGCTTTCACATCCTCTTCGTTGCCTTCCCTCAATATATTTGTGGACGAGAGTTATCATTTATAATTCTGCAGGTCTGTGAATTGCAGTGCCCCTGAGCTCCATGTTTCAACTCTCTTTTTTGGGAGCTGGCCGCAAAAGCGCAGGGTTGCTTCAGGCCCTATTCTGGTTCCGGGGGGCAGGCTGAGCCTGTGGTTAATTCTTCTTCCTGATGGGAAATAAGAGTGACCTGTGCCTGTCACAACACCTAGAGCTAGTCTCTCATTGGTTCCCCCACTTCCCGTTCATTCTCAGGACAAATTGCAACCTGTACAGAACAGGAGGTTAAAGGTGCTAATTCTCCAAGGAAGGAGATTGCTAGTAACGAGGCTGGAATGGCGAACCCGAGCACAGGGAGATGAGAAGAATGAGGTGCGTTTCAGAAACCTTTCCTGATCAGACGGTGTACCATATTCTGGGTTTCTCGTGCATGTTTTCGATGTAGGAAGATGCCCTTGAACCTGGAGATTTGGGCCCCATGGGATGGGTACAACGCAGTAGTACTTTAAAGGGTCTGCGTTTGCTCACCCAACCTCAGCAATCCTCTCAGACCCAAGAGTGTCCACCCTTATGTCTCATCTAGCTGTGGGTCTAGATATGATCAATCCAGGTTGCATCACAGCCCCTGAACGAATTGTGTAAAAATTTCTCTCCCTTTCACTCTCTTTGTTTCATGGGTTTTTAAAAGTAATTTATTTTGATAATGGGGTTTCGCTGCTTTTCACTGCTGTGTTTATGCCGCTTTACACCCACTTGACACACTCCCAGAGAGATATCAATACATAGGTTTTAAGATTCTTACTAGTCAGATATATTCTTGTGCGGTGTATACGGGGTGTTGAGTCCAGTTCACTGAGCAAGGAGTAGGTCTTGTCTATTACATATTGTGTTTATAGAACGGTATCTGAGCTAATTTGAAACCCTTGTTTTATGCATCACCCCACCTCACTTTTCGCGTTAAGCAGCCATAGTGAGTTTTCAAAAGGTGTGACTCTGTTCTGTTTTGTAATTCAGTTCAAGGGTAACGGTTATTACATTCCCTCTATAAGTGATATCTTATGATAAGTGTCTTTTTCTGTGTGACTTATTTCACTTAGAATTGTAGTAGCTAAATCCACTCATCATGCTGCTACTAGCCTTAGGACACTGATTTCATGGCTGAGTGATATTCCATTGTACATAAGGACCTCAGCTTCTTTATCCATTTTTCTCTTTCCTGGGATATTTAAGGTGGAATGAAGTGGAGGTCCTTGTCAACAGAGCAGCCCTAAATTTGGGGTGCCTGTGTCTTGCTGATTTTCAGTTTTCCCAATTTGTACACCCATGAGTTGAAGTGCCCTATGCTCTCTAAGCTGTGTGTTTTAGATGTTTCAGGACACACCGTACTCTTCTCCAGAGTGGCTGTTGGCAATTTACATCCCGCCCATCAGCGTAGCAAGGCTCCCATTTCTCCATGGCCTGTCCTGCCTTTCTGGTTTGTACACTTTTTTCAACATGGCCCTTTGACCGATGGGAAGCGAGACTTCTTTGTAGCGCTGATTTGCCTTTCCAGGTTGCTTGGTTGGCCAAAAAGGGCGTATGCGTTTTTTCCTGAATATATTCAGGAAAAAACGCATACGCCGTTTTTGGCCAAGGGCATCATTGTCCACGTTTTGCCGCTTTTCATGTGCTTGAAAGGCGATTCGAATCTACCTCCTGAAATCTGTTTCCTGCAATTCTGCCTTGCTTTCAAATCCTCTTCGTTGCCTTCCCTCAATATATTTGTGGACGAGAGTTATCATTTATAACTCTGCAGGTCTGTGAATTGCAGTGCCCCTGAGCTCCATTTTTCAACTCTCTTTTTTGGGAGCTGGCCGCAAAAGCGCAGGGTTGCTTCAGGCCCTATTCTGGTTCCGGGGGGCAGGCTGAGCCTGTGGTTAATTCTTCTTCCTGATGGGAAAAAAGAGTGACCTGTGCCTGTCACAACACCTAGAGCTAGTCTCTCATTTGTTCCCACACTTCCCGTTCATTCTCAGGACAAATTGCAACCTGTACAGAACAGGAGGTTAAAGGTGCTAATTCTCCAAGGAAGGAGATTGCTAGTAACGAGGCTGTAATGGCGAACCCGAGCACAGGGAGATGAGAAATGAGGTGCGTTTCAGAAACCTTTCCCGATCAGACGGTGTACCATCTTCTGGGTTTCTCGTGCATGTTTTCAATGTAGGAAGATGCCCTTGAACCTGGAGATTTGGGCCCCATGGGATGGGTACCACGCAGTAGTACTTTAAAGGGTCTGCGTTTGCTCACCCAACCTCACCAATCCTCTCAGCCCCAAGAGTGTCCACCCTTATGTCTCATCTAGCTGTGGGTCTAGATATGGTCAATCCAGGTTGCATCACAGCCCCTGAACGAATTGTGTAAGAATTTCTCTCTCTTTCACTCTCTTTGTTTCATGGGTTTTTAAAAGTAATTTATTTTGATAATGGGGTTTCACTGCTTTTCACTGCTGTGTTTATGCCGCTTTACACCCGCTTGACACACTCCCAGAGAGATATCAATACATAGGTTTTAAGATTCTTACTAGTCAGATATATTCTTGTGCGGTGAATACGGGGTGTTGAGTCCAGTTCACTGAGCAAGGAGTAGGTCTTGTCTATTACATATTGGGTTTATAGAACGGTATCAGAGCTAATTTGAATCCCTTGTTTTATGCATCACCCCACCTCACTTTTCGCGTTAAGCAGCCATAGTGAGTTTTCAAAAGGTGTGACTCTGTTCTGTTTTGTAATTCAGTTCAAGGGTAACGGTTATTACATTCCCTCTATAAGTGATATCTTATGATAAGTGTCTTTTTCTGTGTGACTTATTTCACTTAGAATTGTCGTAGCTAAATCCACTCATCATGCTGCTACTAGCCTTAGGACACTGATTTCATGGCTGAGTGATATTCCATTGTACATAAGGACCTCAAGTTCTTTATCCATTTTTCTCTTTCCTGGGATATTTAAGGTGGAATGAAGTGGAGGTCCTTGTCAACAGAGCAGCCCTAAACTATGGGATGCCTGTGTCTTGCTGATTTTTAGTTTTACCATTTTGTACACCCATGAGTGGAAGTGCCCTATGCTCTCTAAGCTGTGTGTTTTAGATGTTTCAGGACACACCGTACTCTTCTCCAGAGTGGCTGTTGGCAATTTACATCCCGCCCATCAGCGTAGCAAGGCTCCCATTTCTCCATGGCCTGTCCTGCCTTTCTGGTTTGTACACTTTTTTCAGCATGGCCCTTTGACCGATGGGAAGCGAGACTTCTTTGTAGCGCTGATTTGCCTTTCCAGGTTGCTTGGTTGGCCAAAAAGGGCGTATGCGTTTTTTCCTGAATATATTCAGGAAAAAACGCATATGCCCTTTTTGGCCAAGGGCATCATTGTCCACGTTTTGCCGCTTTTCATGTGCTTTAAAGGCGATTCGAATCTACCTCCTGAAATCTGTTTCCTGCAATTCTGCCTTGCTTTCAAATCCTCTTCGTTGCCTTCCCTCAATATATTTGTGGACGAGAGTTATCATTTATAACTCTGCAGGTCTGTGAATTGCAGTGCCCCTGAGCTCCATTTTTCAACTTGCTTTTTTGGGAGCTGGCCTCAAAAGCGCAGGATTGCTTCAGGCCCTATTCTGGTTCCGGGGGGCAGGCTGAGCCTGTGGTTATTTCTTCTTCCTGATGGGAAAAATGTGTGACCTATGCCTGTCACAACACCTTTAGCTAGTCTCTCATTGGTTCCCCCACTTTCCGTTCATTCTCAGGACATATTGCAACCTGTACAGAACAGGAGGTTAAAGGTGCTGATTCTCCAAGGAAGGAGATTGCTAGTAACGCGGCTGGAATGGCGAACCCGAGCACAAGGAGATGAGAAATGAGGTGCATTTCAGAAACCTTTCCTGATCAGTCGGTGTACCATATTCTGGGTTTCTCGTGCATGTTTTCGATGTAGGAAGATGCCCTTGAACCTGGAGATTTGGGCCCCATGGGATGGGTACCACGCAGTAGTACTTTAAAGGGTCTGCGTTTGCTCACCCAACCTCAGCAATCCTCTCAGACCCAAGAGTGTCCACCCTTAAGTCTCATCTAACTGTGGGTCTAGATATGATCAATCCAGGTTGCATCACAGCCCCTGAACGAATTGTGTAAGAATTTCTCTCCCTTTCACTCTCTTTGTTTCATGGGTTTTTAAAAGTAATTTATTTTGATAATGGGGTTTCGCTGCTTTTCACTGCTGTGTTTATGCCGCTTTACACCCACTTGACACACTCCCAGATAGATATCAATACATAGGTTTTAAGATTCTTACTAGTCAGATATATTCTTGTGCGGTGAATACGGGGTGTTGAGTCCAGTTCACTGAGCAAGGAGTAGGTCTTGTCTATTACATATTGGGTTTATAGAACGGTATCAGAGCTAATTTGAAACCCTTGTTTTATGCATCACCCCACCTCACTTTTCGCGTTAAGCAGCCATAGTGAGTTTTCAAAAGGTGTGACTCTGTTCTGTTTTGTAATTCAGTTCAAGGGTAACGGTTATTACATTCCCTCTATAAGTGATATCTTATGATAAGTGTCTTTTTCTGTGTGACTTATTTCACTTAGAATTGTCATAGCTAAATCCACTCATCATGCTGCTACTAGCCTTAGGACACTGATTTCATGGCTGAGTGATATTCCATTGTACATAAGGACCTCAAGTTCTTTATCCATTTTTCTCTTTCCTGGGATATTTAAGGTGGAATGAAGTGGAGGTCCTTGTCAACAGAGCAGCCCTAAACTATGGGATGCCTGTGTCTTGCTGATTTTTAGTTTTACCATTTTGTACACCCATGAGTGGAAGTGCCCTATGCTCTCTAAGCTGTGTGTTTTAGATGTTTCAGGACACACCGTACTCTTCTCCAGAGTGGCTGTTGGCAATTTACATCCCGCCCATCAGCGTAGCAAGGCTCCCATTTCTCCATGGCCTGTCCTGCCTTTCTGGTTTGTACACTTTTTTCACCATGGCCCTTTGACCGATGGGAAGCGAGACTTCTTTGTAGCGCTGATTTGCCTTTCCAGGTTGCTTGGTTGGCCAAAAAGGGCGTATGCGTTTTTTCCTGAATATATTCAGGAAAAAACGCATATGCCCTTTTTGGCCAAGGGCATCATTGTCCACGTTTTGCCGCTTTTCATGTGCTTTAAAGGCGATTCGAATCTACCTCCTGAAATCTGTTTCCTGCAATTCTGCCTTGCTTTCAAATCCTCTTCGTTGCCTTCCCTCAATATATTTGTGGACGAGAGTTATCATTTATAACTCTGCAGGTCTGTGAATTGCAGTGCCCCTGAGCTCCATTTTTCAACTTGCTTTTTTGGGAGCTGGCCTCAAAAGCGCAGGATTGCTTCAGGCCCTATTCTGGTTCCGGGGGGCAGGCTGAGCCTTTGGTTATTTCTTCTTCCTGATGGGAAAAATGTGTGACCTGTGCCTGTCACAACACCTTTAGCTAGTCTCTCATTGGTTCCCCCACTTTCCGTTCATTCTCAGGACATATTGCAACCTGTACAGAACAGGAGGTTAAAGGTGCTGATTCTCCAAGGAAGGAGATTGCTAGTAACGCGGCTGGAATGGCGAACCCGAGCACAAGGAGATGAGAAATGAGGTGCATTTCAGAAACCTTTCCTGATCAGTCGGTGTACCATATTCTGGGTTTCTCGTGCATGTTTTCGATGTAGGAAGATGCCCTTGAACCTGGAGATTTGGGCCCCATGGGATGGGTACCACGCAGTAGTACTTTAAAGGGTCTGCGTTTGCTCACCCAACCTCAGCAATCCTCTCAGACCCAAGAGTGTCCACCCTTAAGTCTCATCTAACTGTGGGTCTAGATATGATCAATCCAGGTTGCATCACAGCCCCTGAACGAATTGTGTAAGAATTTCTCTCCCTTTCACTCTCTTTGTTTCATGGGTTTTTAAAAGTAATTTATTTTGATAATGGGGTTTCGCTGCTTTTCACTGCTGTGTTTATGCCGCTTTACACCCACTTGACACACTCCCAGATAGATATCAATACATAGGTTTTAAGATTCTTACTAGTCAGATATATTCTTGTGCGGTGAATACGGGGTGTTGAGTCCAGTTCACTGAGCAAGGAGTAGGTCTTGTCTATTACATATTGGGTTTATAGAACGGTATCTGAGCTAATTTGAAACCCTTGTTTTATGCATCACCCCACCTCACTTTTCGCGTTAAGCAGCCATAGTGAGTTTTCAAAAGGTGTGACTCTGTTCTGTTTTGTAATTCAGTTCAAGTGTAACGGTTATTACATTCCCTCTATAAGTGATATCTTATGATAAGTGTCTTTTTCTGTGTGACTTATTTCACTTAGAATTGTCGTAGCTAAATCCACTCATCATGCTGCTACTAGCCTTAGGACACTGATTTCATGGCTGAGTGATATTCCATTGTACATAAGGACCTCAAGTTCTTTATCCATTTTTCTCTTTCCTGGGATATTTAAGGTGGAATGAAGTGGAGGTCCTTGTCAACAGAGCAGCCCTAAACTATGGGGTGCCTGTGTCTTGCTGATTTTTAGTTTTCCCATTTTGTACACCCATGAGTGGAAGTGCCCTATGCTCTCTAAGCTGTGTGTTTTAGATGTTTCAGGACACACCGTACACTTCTCCAGAGTGGCTGTTGGCAATTTACATCCCGCCCATTAGCGTAGCAAGGCTCCCATTTCTCCATGGCCTGTCCTGCCTTTCTGGTTTGTACACTTTTTTCAACATGGCCTTTTGACCAATGGGAAGCGAGACTTCTTTGTAGCGCTGATTTGCCTTTCCAGGTTGCTTGGTTGGCCAAAAAGGGCGTATGCGTTTTTTCCTGAATATATTCAGGAAAAAACGCATACGCCCTTTTTGGCCAAGGGCATCATTGTCCACGTTTTGCCGCTTTTCATGTGCTTGAAAGGCGATTCTAATCTACCTCCTGAAATCTGTTTCCTGCAATTCTGCCTTGCTTTCAAATCCTCTTCGTTGCCTTCCCTCAATATATTTGTGGACGAGAGTTATCATTTATAACTCTGCAGGTCTGTGAATTGCAGTGCCCCTGAGCTCCATTTTCAACTCTCTTTTTTGGGAGCTGGCCGCAAAAGCGCAGGATTGCTTCAGGCCCTATTCTGGTTCCGGGGGGCAGGCTGAGCCTGTGGTTAATTCTTCTTCCTGATGGGAAAAAAGAGTGACGTCTGCCTGTCACAACACCTCGAGCTAGTCTCTCATTGGTTCCCCCACTTCCCGTTCATTCTCAGGACAAATTGCAACCTGTACAGAACAGGCGGTTAAAGGTGCTAATTCTCCAAGGAAGGAGATTGCTAGTAACGAGGCTGGAATGGCGAACCCGAGCACAAGGAGATGAGAAATGAGGTGCGTTTTAGAAACCTTTCCCGATCAGACGGTGTACCATCTTCTGGGTTTCTCATGCATGTTTTCGATGTAGGAAGATGCCCTTGAACCTGGAGATTTGGGCCCCATGGGATGGGTACCACGCAGTAGTACTTTAAAGGGTCTGCGTTTGCTCACCCAACCTCACCAATCCTCTCAGCCCCAAGAGTGTCCACCCTTATGTCTCATCTAGCTGTGGGTCTAGATATGATCAATCCAGGTTGCATCACAGCCCCTGAACGAATTGTGTAAGAATTTCTCTCCCTTTCACTCTCTTTGTTTCATGGGTTTTTAAAAGTAATTTATTTTGATAATGGGGTTTCGCTGCTCTTCACTGCTGTGTTTATGCCGCTTTACACCCACTTGACACACTCCCAGAGAGATATCAATACATAGGTTTTAAGATTCTTACTAGTCAGATATATTCTTGTGCGGTGTATACGGGGTGTTGAGTCCAGTTCACTGAGCAAGGAGTAGGTCTTGTCTATTACATATTGGGTTTATAGAACGGTATCTGAGCTAATTTGAAACCCTTGTTTTATGCATCACCCCACCTCACTTTTCGCGTTAAGCAGCCATAGTGAGTTTTCAAAATGTGTGACTCTGTTCTGTTTTGTAATTCAGTTCAAGGGTAACGGTTATTACATTCCCTCTATAAGTGATATCTTATGATAAGTGTCTTTTTCTGTGTGACTTATTTCACTTAGAATTGTCGTAGCTAAATCCACTCATCATGCTGCTACTAGCCTTAGGACACTGATTTCATGGCTGAGTGATATTCCATTGTACATAAGGACCTCAAGTTCTTTATCCATTTTTCTCTTTCCTGGGATATTTAAGGTGGAATGAAGTGGAGGTCCTTGTCAACAGAGCAGCCCTAAACTATGGGGTGCCTGTGTCTTGCTGATTTTTAGTTTTCCCATTTTGTACACCCATGAGTGGAAGTGCCCTATGCTCTCTAAGCTGTGTGTTTTAGATGTTTCAGGACACACCGTACACTTCTCCAGAGTGGCTGTTGGCAATTTACATCCCGCCCATCAGCGTAGCAAGGCTCCCATTTCTCCATGGCCTGTCCTGCCTTTCTGGTTTGTACACTTTTTTCAGCATGGCCCTTTGACCGATGGGAAGCGAGACTTCTTTGTAGCGCTGATTTGCCTTTCCATGTTGCTTGGTTGGCCAAAAAGGGCGTATGCGTTTTTTCCTGAATATATTCAGGAAAAAACGCATACGCCCTTTTTGGCCAAGGGCATCATGGTCCAGGTTTTGTCGCTTTTCATGTGCTTTAAAGGCGATTCGAATCTACCTCCTGAAATCTGTTTCCTGCAATTCTGCCTTGCTTTCAAATCCTCTTCGTTGCATTCCCTCAATATATTTGTGGACGAGAGTTTTCATTTATAACTCTGCAGGTCTGTGAATTGCAGTGACCCTGAGCTCCATTTTTCAACTTGCTTTTTTGGGAGCTGGCCTCAAAAGCGCAGGATTGCTTCAGGCCCTATTCTGGTTCCGGGGGGCAGGCTGAGCCTGTGGTTAATTCTTCTTCCTGATGGGAAAAATGTGTGACCTGTGCCTGTCACAACACCTATAGCTAGTCTCTCATTGGTTCCCCCACTTCCCGTTCATTCTCAGGACAAATTGCAACCTGTACAGAACAGGAGGTTAAAGGTGCAGATTCTCCAAGGAGGGTGATTTCTAGTAACGCGGTGGAATGGCGAACCCGAGTACAAGGAGATGAGAAATGAGGTGCGTTTCAGAAACCTTTCCTGATCAGACGGTGTACCATCTTCTAGGTCTCTCGTGCATGTTTTCGATGTAGGAAGATGACCTTGAACCTGGAGATTTGGGACCCATGGGATGGGGACCACGCAGTAGTACTTTAAATGGTCTGCGTTTGCTCACCCACCCTCACCAATCCTCTCAGCCCCAAGAGTGTCCACCCTTATGTCTCATTTAGCTGTGGGTCTAGATATGGTCAATCCAGGTTGCATCACAGCCCCTGAACGAGTTGTGTAAGAATTTCTCTCTCTGTCACTCTCTTTGTTTCATGGGTTTTAAAAAGTAATTTATTTTGATAATGGGGTTTCACTGCTTTTCACTGCTGTGTTTATGCCGCTTTACACCCGCTTGACACACTCCCAAAGAGATATCAATACATAGGTTTTAAGATTCTTACTAGTCAGATATATTCTTGTGCGGTGAATACAGGGTGTTGAGTCCAGTTCACTGAGCAAGGAGTAGGTCTTGTCTATTACATATTGGGTTTATAGAACGGTATCTGAGCTAATTTGAAACCCTTGTTTTATGCATCACTCCACCTCAACTTTCGCGTTAGGCAGCCATAGTGAGTTTTCAAAATGTGTGACTCTGTTCTGTTTTGTAATTCAGTTCAAGGGTAACGGTTATTACATTCCCTCTATAAGTGATATCTTATGATAAGTGTCTTTTTCTGTGTGACTTATTTCACTTAGAATTGTAGTAGCTAAATCCACTCATCATGCTGCTACTAGCCTTAGGACACTGATTTCATGGCTGAGTGATATTCCATTGTACATAAGGACCTCAACTTCTTTATCCATTTTTCTCTTTCCTGGGATATTTAAGGTGGAATGAAGTGGAGGTCCTTGACAACAGAGCAGCCCTAAACTATGGGGTGCCTGTGTCTTGCTGATTTTTAGTTTTACCATTTTGTACACCCATGAGTGGAAGTGCCCTATGCTCTCTAAGCTGTGTGTTTTAGATGTTTCAGGACACACCGTACTCTTCTCCAGAGTGGCTGTTGGCAATTTACATCCCGCCCATCAGCGTAGCAAGGCTCCCATTTCTCCATGGCCTGTCCTGCCTTTCTGGTTTGTACACTTGTTTCAACATGGCCCTTTGACCGATGGGAAGCGAGACTTCTTTGTAGCGCTGATTTGCCTTTCCAGGTTGCTTGGTTGGCCAAAAAGGGCGTATGCGTTTTTTCCTGAATATATTCAGGAAAAAACGCATACGCCCTTTTTGGCCAAGGGCATCATTGTCCACGTTTTGCCGCTTTTCATGTGCTTGAAAGGCGATTCGAAACTACCTCCTGAAATCTGTTTCCTGCAATTCTGCCTTGCTTTCAAATCCTCTTCGTTGCCTTCCCTCAATATATTTGTGGACGAGAGTTATCATTTATAACTCTGCAGGTCTGTGAATTGCAGTGCCCCTGAGCTCCATTTTTCAACTCTCTTTTTTGGGAGCTGGCCGCAAAAGCGCAGGATTGCTTCAGGCCCTATTCTGGTTCCGGGGGGCAGGCTGAGCCTGTGGTTAATTCTTCTTCCTGATGGGAAAAAAGAGTGACCTGTGCCTGTCACAACACCTAGAGCTAGTCTCTCATTGGTTCCCACACTTCCCGTTCATTCTCAGGACAAATTGCAACCTGTACAGAACAGGAGTTTAAAGGTGCTAATTCTCCAAGGAAGGAGATTGCTAGTAACGAGGCTGGAATGGCGAACCCGAGCACAGGGAGATGAGAAATGAGGTGCGTTTCAGAAACCTTTCCCGATCAGACGGTGTACCATCTTCTGGGTTTCTCGTGCATGTTTTCAATGTAGGAAGATGCCCTTGAACCTGGAGATTTGGGCCCCATGGGATGGGTACCACGCAGTAGTACTTTAAAGGGTCTGCGTTTGCTCACCCAACCTCACCAATCCTCTCAGCCCCAAGAGTGTCCACCCTTATGTCTCATCTAGCTGTGGGTCTAGATATGGTCAATCCAGGTTGCATCACAGCCCCTGAGCGAATTGTGTAAGAATTTCTCTCTCTTTCACTCTCTTTGTTTCATGGGTTTTTAAAAGTAATTTATTTTGATAATGGGGTTTCACTGCTTTTCACTGCTGTGTTTATGCCGCTTTACACCCGCTTGACACACTCCCAGAGAGATATCAATACATAGGTTTTAAGATTCTTACTAGTCAGATATATTCTTGTGCGGTGAATACGGCGTGTTGAGTCCAGTTCACTGAGCAAGGAGTAGGTCTTGTCTATTACATATTGGGTTTATAGAACGGTATCTGAGCTAATTTGAAACCCTTGTTTTATGCATCACCCCACCTCACCTTTCGCGTTAAGCAGCCATAGTGAGTTTTCAAAATGTGTGACTCTGTTCTGTTTTGTAATTCAGTTCAAGGGTAACGGTTTTTACATTCCCTCTATAAGTGATATCTTATGATAAGTGTCTTTTTCTGTGTTACTTATTTCACTTAGAATCGTCGTACCTAAATCCAATCATCATGCTGCTACTAGCCTTAGGACTCTGATTTCATGGCTGAGTGATATTCCATTGTACATAAGGACCTCAACTTCTTTATCCATTTTTCTCTTTCCTGGGATATTTAAGGTGGAATGAAGTGGAGGTCCTTGTCAACAGAGCAGCCCTAAATTTGGGGTGCCTGTGTCTTGCTGATTTTCAGTTTTCCCAATTTGTACACCCATGAGTTGAAGTGCCCTATGCTCTCTAAGCTGTGTGTTTTAGATGTTTCAGGACACACCGTACTTTTCTCCAGAGTGGCTGTTGGCAATTTACATCCCTCCCATCAGCGTAGCAAGGCTCCCATTTCTCCATGGCCTGTCCTGCCTTTCTGGTTTGTACACTTTTTTCAACATGGCCCTTTGACCGATGGGAAGCGAGACTTCTTTGTAGCGCTGATTTGCCTTTCCAGGTTGCTTGGTTGGCCAAAAAGGGCGTATGCGTTTTTTCCTGAATATATTCAGGAAAAAACGCATACGCCCTTTTTGGCCAAGGGCATCATTGTCCACGTTTTGCCGCTTTTCATGTGCTTGAAAGGCGATTCGAATCTACCTCCTGAAATCTGTTTCCTGCAATTCTGCCTTGCTTTCAAATCCTCTTCGTTGCCTTCCCTCAATATATTTGTGGACGAGAGTTATCATTTATAATTCTGCAGGTCTGTGAATTGCAGTGCCCCTGAGCTCCATGTTTCAACTCTCTTTTTTGGGAGCTGGCCGCAAAAGCGCAGGGTTGCTTCAGGCCCTATTCTGGTTCCGGGGGGCAGGCTGAGCCTGTGGTTAATTCTTCTTCCTGATGGGAAAAAAGAGTGACCTGTGCCTGTCACAACACCTAGAGCTAGTCTCTCATTGGTTCCCCCACTTCCCGTTCATTCTCAGGACAAATTGCAACCTGTACAGAACAGGAGGTTAAAGGTGCTAATTCTCCAAGGAAGGAGATTGCTAGTAACGAGGCTGGAATGGCGAACCCGAGCACAGGGAGATGAGAAGTGAGGTGCGTTTCAGAAACCTTTCCCGATAAGACGGTGTACCATCTTCTGGGTTTGTCGTGCATGTTTTCGATGTAGGAATATGCCCTTGAACCTGGAGATTTGGGCCCCATGTGATGGGTACCACGCAGTAGTACTTTAAAGGGTCTGCGTTTGCTCACCCAACCTCACCAATCCTCTCAGCCCCAAGAGTGTCCACCCTTATGTCTCATCTAGCTGTGGGTCTAGATATGGTCAATCCAGGTTGCATCACAGCCCCTGAACGAATTGTGTAAGAATTTCTCTCCCTTTCACTCTCTTTGTTTCATGGGTTTTTAAAAGTAATTTATTTTGATAATGGGGTTTCACTGCTTTTCACTGCTGTGTTTATGCCGCTTTACACCCGCTTGACACACTCCCAGAGAGATATCAATACATAGGTTTTAAGATTCTTACTAGTCAGATATATTCTTTTGCGGTGAATAGGGGGTGCTGAGTCCAGTTCACTGAGCAAGGAGTAGGTCTTGTCTACTACATATTGGGTTTATAGAACGGTATCTGAGCTAATTTGAAACCCTTGTTTTATGCATCACCCCACCTCACCTTTCGCGTTAAGCAGCCATAGTGAGTTTTCAAAATGTGTGACTCTGTTCTGTTTTGTAATTCAGTTCAAGGGTAACGGTTTTTACATTCCCTTTATAAGTGATATCTTATGATAAGTGTCTTTTTCTGTGTGACTTATTTCACTTAGAATCGTTGTACCTAAATGCAATCATCATGCTGCTACTAGCCTTAGGACTCTGATTTCATGGCTGAGTGATATTCCATTTTACATAAGGACCTCAACTTCTTTATCCATTTTTCTCTTTCCTGGGATATTTAAGGTGGAATGAAGTGGAGGTCCTTGTCAACAGAGCAGCCCTAAACTATGGGGTGCCTGTGTCTTGCTGATTTTTAGTTTTCCCATTTTGTACACCCATGAGTGGAAGTGCCCTATGCTCTCTAAGCTGTGTGTTTTAGATGTTTCAGGACACACCGTAGACTTCTCCAGAGTGGCTGTTGGCAATTTACATCCCGCCCATCAGCGTAGCAAGGCTCCCATTTCTCCATGGCCTGTCCTGCCTTTCTGGTTTGTACACTTTTTTCAACATGGCCCTTTGACCGATGGGAAGCGAGACTTCTTTGTAGCGCTGATTTGCCTTTCCAGGTTGCTTGGTTGGCCAAAAAGGGCGTATGCGTTTTTTCCTGAATATATTCAGGAAAAAACGCATACGCCCTTTTTGGCCAAGGGCATCATTGTCCACGTTCTGCCGCTTTTCATGTGCTTGAAGGGCGATTCGAATCTACCTCCTGAAATCTGTTTCCTGCAATTCTGCCTTGCTTTCAAATCCTCTTCGTTGCCTTCCCTCAATATATTTGTGGACGAGAGTTATCATTTATAACTCTGCAGGTCTGTGAATTGCAGTGCCCCTGAGCTCCATTTTTCAACTCTCTTTTTTGGGAGCTGGCCGCAAAAGCGCAGGGTTGCTTCAGGCCCTATTCTGGTTCCGGGGGGCAGGCTGAGCCTGTGGTTAATTCTTCTTCCTGATGGGAAAAAAGAGTGACCTGTGCCTGTCACAACACCTAGAGCTAGTCTCTCATTGGTTCCCCCACTTCCCGTTCATTCTCAGGACAAATTGCAACCTGTACAGAACAGGAGGTTAAAGGTGCTAATTCTCCAAGGAAGGAGATTGCTAGTAACGAGGCTGGAATGGCGAACCCGAGCATAGGGAGATGAGAAATGAGGTGCGTTTCAGAAACCTTTCCCGATCAGACGGTGTACCATCTTCTGGGTTTCTCGTGCATGTTTTCGATTTAGGAAGATGCCCTTGAACCTGGAGATTTGGGCCCCATGTAATGGGTACCATGCAGTAGTACTTTAAAGGGTCTGCGTTTGCTCACCCAACCTCACCAATCATCTCAGCCCCAAGAGTGTCCACCCTTATGTCTCATCTAGCTGTGGGTCTAGATATGGTCAATCCAGGTTGCATCACAGCCCCTGAACGAATTGTGTAAGAATTTCTCTCCCTTTCACTCTCTTTGTTTCATGGGTTTTTAAAAGTAATTTATTTTGATAATGGGGTTTCGCTGCTTTTCACTGCTGTGTTTATGCCGCTTTACACCCACTTGACACACTCCCAGAGAGATATCAATACATAGGTTTTAAGATTCTTACTACTCAGATATATTCTTGTGCGGTGAATACGGGGTGTTGAGTCCAGTTCACTGAGCAAGGAGTAGGTCTTGTCTATTACATATTGGGTTTATAGAACGGTATCTGAGCTAATTTGAAACCCTTGTTTTATGCATCACCCCACCTCACCTTTCGCGTTAAGCAGCCATAGTGAGTTTTCAAAATGTGTGACTCTGTTCTGTTTTGTAATTCAGTTCAAGGGTAACGGTTTTTACATTCCCTCTATAAGTGATATCTTATGATAAGTGTCTTTTTCTGTGTGACTTATTTCACTTAGAATCGTCGTACCTAAATCCAATCATCATGCTGCTACTAGCCTTAGGACTCTGATTTCATGGCTGAGTGATATTCCATTGTACATAAGGACCTCAACTTCTTTATCCATTTTTCTCTTTCCTAGGATATTTAAGGTGGAATGAAGTGGAGGTCCTTGTCAACAGAGCAGCCCTAAATTTGGGGTGCCTGTGTCTTGCTGATTTTCAGTTTTCCCAATTTGTACACCCATGAGTTGAAGTGCCCTATGCTCTCTAAGCTGTGTGTTTTAGATGTTTCAGGACACACCGTACTCTTCTCCAGAGTGGCTGTTGGCAATTTACATCCCGCCCATCAGCGTAGCAAGGCTCCCATTTCTCCATGGCCTGTCCTGCCTTTCTGGTTTGTACACTTTTTTCAACATGGCCCTTTGACCGATGGGAAGCGAGACTTCTTTGTAGCGCTGATTTGCCTTTCCAGGTTGCTTGGTTGGCCAAAAAGGGCGTATGCGTTTTTTCCTGAATATATTCAGGAAAAAACGCATACGCCCCTTTTGGCCAAGGGCATCATTTTCCACGTTTTGCCGCTTTTCATGTGCTTGAAAGGCGATTCGAATCTACCTCCTGAAATCTGTTTCCTGCAATTCTGCCTTGCTTTCAAATCCTCTTCGTTGCCTTCCCTCAATATATTTGTGGACGAGAGTTATCATTTATAACTCTGCAGGTCTGTGAATTGCAGTGCCCCTGAGCTCCATTTTTCAACTCTCTTTTTTGGGAGCTGGCCGCAAAAGCGCAGGGTTGCTTCAGGCCCTATTCTGGTTCCGGGGGGCAGGCTGAGCCTGTGGTTAATTCTTCTTCCTGATGGGAAAAAAGAGTGACCTGTGCCTGTCACAACACCTAGAGCTAGTCTCTCATTGGTTCCCCCACTTCCCGTTCATTCTCAGGACAAATTGCAACCTGTACAGAACAGGAGGTTAAAGGTGCTAATTCTCCAAGGAAGGAGATTGCTAGTAACGAGGCTGGAATGGCGAACCCGAGCACAGGGAGATGAGAAATGAGGTGCGTTTCAGAAACCTTTCCCGATCAGACGGTGTACCATCTTCTGGGTTTCTCGTGCATGTTTTCAATGTAGGAAGATGCCCTTGAACCTGGAGATTTGGGCCCCATGGGATGGGTACCACGCAGTAGTACTTTAAAGGGTCTGCGTTTGCTCACCCAACCTCACCAATCCTCTCAGCCCCAAGAGTGTCCACCCTTATGTCTCATCTAGCTGTGGGTCTAGATATGGTCAATCCAGGTTGCATCACAGCCCCTGAACGAATTGTGTAAGAATTTCTCTCTCTTTCACTCTCTTTGTTTCATGGGTTTTTAAAAGTAATTTATTTTGATAATGGGGTTTCACTGCTTTTCACTGCTGTGTTTATGCCGCTTTACACCCGCTTGACACACTCCCAGAGAGATATCAATACATAGGTTTTAAGATTCTTACTAGTCAGATATATTCTTGTGCGGTGAATACGGGGTGTTGAGTCCAGTTCACTGAGCAAGGAGTAGGTCTTGTCTATTACATATTGGGTTTATAGAACGGTATCAGAGCTAATTTGCAACCCTTGTTTTATGCATCACCCCACCTCACCTTTCGCGTTAAGCAGCCATAGTGAGTTTTCAAAATGTGTGACTCTGTTCTGTTTTGTAATTCAGTTCAAGGGTAACGGTTATTACATTCCCTCTATAAGTGATATCTTATGATAAGTGTCTTTTTCTGTGTGACTTATTTCACTTAGAATTGTCGTAGCTAAATCCACTCATCATGCTGCTACTAGCCTTAGGACACTGATTTCATGGCTGAGTGATATTCCATTGTACATAAGGACCTCAAGTTCTTTATCCATTTTTCTCTTTCCTGGGATATTTAAGGTGGAATGAAGTGGAGGTCCTTGTCAACAGAGCAGCCCTAAACTATGGGGTGCCTGTGTCTTGCTGATTTTTACTTTTCCCATTTTGTACACCCATGAGTGGAAGTGCCCTATGCTCTCTAAGCTGTGTGTTTTAGATGTTTCAGGACACACCGTACACTTCTCCAGAGTGGCTGTTGGCAATTTACATCCCGCCCATCAGCGTAGCAAGGCTCCCATTTCTCCATGGCCTGTCCTGCCTTTCTGGTTTGTACACTTTTTTCAGCATGGCCCTTTGACCGATGGGAAGCGAGACTTCTTTGTAGCGCTGATTTGCCTTTCCAGGTTGCTTGGTTGGCCAAAAAGGGCGTATGCGTTTTTTCCTGAATATATTCAGGAAAAAACGCATACGCCCTTTTTGGCCAAGGGCATCATTGTCCACGTTTTGCCGCTTTTCATGTGCTTTAAAGGCGATTCGAATCTACCTCCTGAAATCTGTTTCCTGCAATTCTGCCTTGCTTTCAAATCCTCTTCGTTGCCTTCCCTCAATATATTTGTGGACGAGAGTTTTCATTTATAACTCTGCAGGTCTGTGAATTGCAGTGCCCCTGAGCTCCATTTTTCAACTTGCTTTGTTGGGAGCTGGCCTCAAAAGCGCAGGATTGCTTCAGGCCCTATTCTGGTTCCGGGGGGCAGGCTGAGCCTGTGGTTATTTCTTCTTCCTGATGGGAAAAATGTGTGACCTGTGCCTGTCACAACACCTTTAGCTAGTCTCTCATTGGTTCCCCCACTTTCCGTTCATTCTCAGGACATATTGCAACCTGTACAGAACAGGAGGTTAAAGGTGCTGATTCTCCAAGGAAGGAGATTGCTAGTAACGCGGCTGGAATGGCGAACCCGAGCACAAGGAGATGAGAAATGAGGTGCATTTCAGAAACCTTTCCTGATCAGTCGGTGTACCATATTCTGGGTTTCTCGTGCATGTTTTCGATGTAGGAAGATGCCCTTGAACCTGGAGATTTGGGCCCCATGGGATGGGTACCACGCAGTAGTACTTTAAAGTGTCTGCGTTTGCTCACCCAACCTCAGCAATCCTCTCAGACCCAAGAGTGTCCACCCTTAAGTCTCATCTAACTGTGGGTCTAGATATGATCAATCCAGGTTGCATCACAGCCCCTGATCGAATTGTGTAAGAATTTCTCTCCCTTTCACTCTCTTTGTTTCATGGGTTTTTAAAAGTAATTTATTTTGATAATGGGGTTTCGCTGCTTTTCACTGCTGTGTTTATGCCGCTTTACACCCACTTGACACACTCCCAGATAGATATCAATACATAGGTTTTAAGATTCTTACTAGTCAGATATATTCTTGTGCGGTGAATACGGGGTGTTGAGTCCAGTTCACTGAGCAAGGAGTAGGTCTTGTCTATTACATATTGGGTTTATAGAACGGTATCTGAGCTAATTTGAAACCCTTGTTTTATGCATCACCCCACCTCACTTTTCGCGTTAAGCAGCCATAGTGAGTTTTCAAAAGGTGTGACTCTGTTCTGTTTTGTAATTCAGTTCAAGTGTAACGGTTATTACATTCCCTCTATAAGTGATATCTTATGATAAGTGTCTTTTTCTGTGTGACTTATTTCACTTAGAATTGTCGTAGCTAAATCCACTCATCATGCTGCTACTAGCCTTAGGACACTGATTTCATGGCTGAGTGATATTCCATTGTACATAAGGACCTCAAGTTCTTTATCCATTTTTCTCTTTCCTGGGATATTTAAGGTGGAATGAAGTGGAGGTCCTTGTCAACAGAGCAGCCCTAAACTATGGGGTGCCTGTGTCTTGCTGATTTTTAGTTTTCCCATTTTGTACACCCATGAGTGGAAGTGCCCTATGCTCTCTAAGCTGTGTGTTTTAGATGTTTCAGGACACACCGTACACTTCTCCAGAGTGGCTGTTGGCAATTTACATCCCGCCCATTAGCGTAGCAATGCTCCCATTTCTCCATGGCCTGTCCTGCCTTTCTGGTTTGTATACTTTTTTCAACATGGCCTTTTGACCAATGGGAAGCGAGACTTCTTTGTAGCGCTGATTTGCCTTTCCAGGTTGCTTGGTTGGCCAAAAAGGGCGTATGCGTTTTTTCCTGAATATATTCAGGAAAAAACGCATACGCCGTTTTTGGCCAAGGGCATCATTGTCCACGTTTTGCCGCTTTTCATGTGCTTGAAAGGCGATTCGAATCTACCTCCTGAAATCTGTTTCCTGCAATTCTGCCTTGCTTTCAAATCCTCTTCGTTGCCTTCCCTCAATATATTTGTGGACGAGAGTTATCATTTATAACTCTGCAGGTCTGTGAATTGCAGTGCCCCTGAGCTCCATTTTCAACTCTCTTTTTTGGGAGCTGGCCGCAAAAGCGCAGGATTGCTTCAGGCAATATTCTGGTTCCGGGGGGCAGGCTGAGCCTGTGGTTAATTCTTCTTCCTGATGGGAAAAAAGAGTGACGTCTGCCTGTCACAACACCTCGAGCTAGTCTCTCATTGGTTCCCCCACTTCCCGTTCATTCTCAGGACAAATTGCAACCTGTACAGAACAGGCGGTTAAAGGTGCTAATTCTCCAAGGAAGGAGATTGCTAGTAACGAGGCTGGAATGGCGAACCCGAGCACAAGGGGATGAGAAATGAGGTGCGTTTCAGAAACCTTTCCCGATCAGACGGTGTACCATCTTCTGGGTTTCTCGTGCATGTTTTCGATGTAGGAAGATGCCCTTGAACCTGGAGATTTGGGCCCCATGGGATGGGTACCACGCAGTAGTACTTTAAAGGGTCTGCGTTTGCTCACCCAACCTCACCAATCCTCTCAGCCCCAAGAGTGTCCACCCTTATGTCTCATCTAGCTGTGGGTCTAGATATGATCAATCCAGGTTGCATCACAGCCCCTGAACGAATTGTGTAAGAATTTCTCTCCCTTTCACTCTCTTTGTTTCATGGGTTTTTAAAAGTAATTTATTTTGATAATGGGGTTTCGCTGCTCTTCACTGCTGTGTTTATGCCGCTTTACACCCACTTGACACACTCCCAGAGAGATATCAATACATAGGTTTTAAGATTCTTACTAGTCAGATATATTCTTGTGCGGTGTATACGGGGTGTTGAGTCCAGTTCACTGAGCAAGGAGTAGGTCTTGTCTATTACATATTGGGTTTATAGAACGGTATCTGAGCTAATTTGAAACCCTTGTTTTATGCATCACCCCACCTCACTTTTCGCGTTAAGCAGCCATAGTGAGTTTTCAAAATGTGTGACTCTGTTCTGTTTTGTAATTCAGTTCAAGGGTAACGGTTATTACATTCCCTCTATAAGTGATATCTTATGATAAGTGTCTTTTTCTGTGTGACTTATTTCACTTAGAATTGTCGTAGCTAAATCCACTCATCATGCTGCTACTAGCCTTAGGACACTGATTTCATGGCTGAGTGATATTCCATTGTACATAAGGACCTCAAGTTCTTTATCCATTTTTCTCTTTCCTGGGATATTTAAGGTGGAATGAAGTGGAGGTCCTTGTCAACAGAGCAGCCCTAAACTATGGGGTGCCTGTGTCTTGCTGATTTTTAGTTTTCCCATTTTGTACACCCATGAGTGGAAGTGCCCTATGCTCTCTAAGCTGTGTGTTTTAGATGTTTCAGGACACACCGTACACTTCTCCAGAGTGGCTGTTGGCAATTTACATCCCGCCCATTAGCGTAGCAAGGCTCCCATTTCTCCATGGCCTGTCCTGCCTTTATGGTTTGTACAATTTTTTCAGCATGGCCCTTTGACCGATGGGAAGCGAGACTTCTTTGTAGCGCTGATTTGCCTTTCCAGGTTGCTTGGTTGGCCAAAAAGGGCGTATGCGTTTTTTCCTGAATATATTCAGGAAAAAACGCATACGCCCTTTTTGGCCAAGGGCATCATGGTCCAGGTTTTGCCGCTTTTCATGTGCTTTAAAGGCGATTCGAATCTACCTCCTGAAATCTGTTTCCTGCAATTCTGCCTTGCTTTCAAATCCTCTTCGTTGCATTCCCTCAATATATTTGTGGACGAGAGTTTTCATTTATAACTCTGCAGGTCTGTGAATTGCAGTGACCCTGAGCTCCATTTTTCAACTTGCTTTTTTGGGAGCTGGCCTCAAAAGCGCAGGATTGCTTCAGGCCCTATTCTGGTTCCGGGGGGCAGGCTGAGCCTGTGGTTAATTCTTCTTCCTGATGGGAAAAATGTGTGACCTGTGCCTGTCACAACACCTATAGCTAGTCTCTCATTGGTTCCCCCACTTCCCGTTCATTCTCAGGACAAATTGCAACCTGTACAGAACAGGAGGTTAAAGGTGCAGATTCTCCAAGGAGGGTGATTTCTAGTAACGCGGTGGAATGGCGAACCCGAGCACAAGGAGATGAGAAATGAGGTGCGTTTCAGAAACCTTTCCTGATCAGATGGTGTACCATCTTCTAGGTCTCTCGTGCATGTTTTCGATGTAGGAAGATGACCTTGAACCTGGAGATTTGGGACCCATGGGATGGGGACCACGCAGTAGTACTTTAAATGGTCTGCGTTTGCTCACCCACCCTCACCAATCCTCTCAGCCCCAAGAGTGTCCACCCTTATGTCTCATTTAGCTGTGGGTCTAGATATGGTCAATCCAGGTTGCATCACAGCCCCTGAACGAGTTGTGTAAGAATTTCTCTCTCTTTCACTCTCTTTGTTTCATGGGTTTTAAAAAGTAATATATTTTGATAATGGGGTTTCACTGCTTTTCACTGCTGTGTTTATGCCGCTTTACACCCGCTTGACACACTCCCAAAGAGATATCAATACATAGGTTTTAAGATTCTTACTAGTCAGATATATTCTTGTGCGGTGAATACAGGGTGTTGAGTCCAGTTCACTGAGCAAGGAGTAGGTCTTGTCTATTACATATTGGGTTTATAGAACGGTATCTGAGCTAATTTGAAACCCTTGTTTTATGCATCATCCCACCTCACCTTTCGCGTTAGGCAGCCATAGTGAGTTTTCAAAATGTGTGACTCTGTTCTGTTTTGTAATTCAGTTCAAGGGTAACGGTTTTTACATTCCCTCTATAAGTGATATCTTATGATAAGTGTCTTTTTCTGTGTGACTTATTTCACTTAGAATTGTCGTAGCTAAATCCACTCATCATGCTGCTACTAGCCTTAGGACACTGATTTCATGGCTGAGTGATATTCCATTGTACATAAGGACCTCAAGTTCTTTATCCATTTTTCTCTTTCCTGGGATATTTAAGGTGGAATGAAGTGGAGGTCCTTGTCAACAGAGCAGCCCTAAATTTGGGGTGCCTGTGTCTTGCTGATTTTCAGTTTTCCCAATTTGTACACCCATGAGTTGAAGTGCCCTATGCTCTCTAAGCTGTGTGTTTTAGATGTTTCAGGACACACCGTACTCTTCTCCAGAGTGGCTGTTGGCAATTTACATCCCGCCCATCAGCATAGCAAGGCTCCCATTTCTCCATGGCCTGTCCTGCCTTTCTGGTTTGTACACTTTTTTCAACATGGCCCTTTGACCGATGGGAAGCGAGACTTCTTTGTAGCGCTGATTTGCCTTTCCAGGTTGCTTGGTTGGCCAAAAAGGGCGTATGCGTTTTTTCCTGAATATATTCAGGAAAAAACGCATACGCCCTTTTTGGCCAAGGGCATCATTGTCCACGTTTTGCCGCTTTTCATGTGCTTGAAAGGCGATTCGAATCTACCTCCTGAAATCTGTTTCCTGCAATTCTGCCTTGCTTTCAAATCCTCTTCGTTGCCTTCCCTCAATATATTTGTGGACGAGAGTTATCATTTATAACTCTGCAGGTCTGTGAATTGCAGTGCCCCTGAGCTCCATTTTCAACTCTCTTTTTTGGGAGCTTGCCGCAAAAGCGCAGGATTGCTTCAGGCAATATTCTGGTTCCGGGGGGCAGGCTGAGCCTGTGGTTAATTCTTCTTCCTGATGGGAAAAAAGAGTGACGTCTGCCTGTCACAACACCTCGAGCTAGTCTCTCATTGGTTCCCCCAATTCCCGTTCATTCTCAGGACAAATTGCAACCTGTACAGAACAGGCGGTTAAAGGTGCTAATTCTCCAAGGAAGGAGATTGCTAGTAACGAGGCTGGAATGGCGAACCCGAGCACAAGGAGATGAGAAATGAGGTGCGTTTCAGAAACCTTTCCCGATCAGACGGTGTACCATCTTCTGGGTTTCTCGTGCATGTTTTCGATGTAGGAAGATGCCCTTGAACCTGGAGATTTGGGCCCCATGGGATGGGTACCACGCAGTAGTACTTTAAAGGGTCTGCGTTTGCTCACCCAACCTCACCAATCCTCTCAGCCCCAAGAGTGTCCACCCTTATGTCTCATCTAGCTGTGGGTCTAGATATGATCAATCCAGGTTGCATCACAGCCCCTGAACGAATTGTGTAAGAATTTCTCTCCCTTTCACTCTCTTTGTTTCATGGGTTTTTAAAAGTAATTTATTTTGATAATGGGGTTTCGCTGCTCTTCACTGCTGTGTTTATGCCGCTTTACACCCACTTGACACACTCCCAGAGAGATATCAATACATAGGTTTTAAGATTCTTACTAGTCAGATATATTCTTGTGCGGTGTATACGGGGTGTTGAGTCCAGTTCACTGAGCAAGGAGTAGGTCTTTTCTATTACATATTGGGTTTATAGAACGGTATCTGAGCTAATTTGAAACCCTTGTTTTATGCATCACCCCACCTCACTTTTCACGTTAAGCAGCCATAGTGAGTTTTCAAAATGTGTGACTCTGTTCTGTTTTGTAATTCAGTTCAAGGGTAACGGTTATTACATTCCCTCTATAAGTGATATCTTATGATAAGTGTCTTTTTCTGTGTGACTTATTTCACTTAGAATTGTCGTAGCTAAATCCACTCATCATGCTGCTACTAGCCTTAGGACACTGATTTCATGGCTGAGTGATATTCCATTGTACATAAGGACCTCAAGTTCTTTATCCATTTTTCTCTTTCCTGGGATATTTAAGGTGGAATGAAGTGGAGGTCCTTGTCAACAGAGCAGCCCTAAACTATGGGGTGCCTGTGTCTTGCTGATTTTTAGTTTTCCCATTTTGTACACCCATGAGTGGAAGTGCCCTATGCTCTCTAAGCTGTGTGTTTTAGATGTTTCAGGACACACCGTACACTTCTCCAGAGTGGCTGTTGGCAATTTACATCCCGCCCATCAGCGTAGCAAGGCTCCCATTTCTCCATGGCCTGTCCTGCCTTTATGGTTTGTACACTTTTTTCAGCATGGCCCTTTGACCGATGGGAAGCGAGACTTCTTTGTAGCGCTGATTTGCCTTTCCATGTTGCTTGGTTGGCCAAAAAGGGCGTATGCGTTTTTTCCTGAATATATTCAGGAAAAAACGCATACGCCCTTTTTGGCCAAGGGCATCATGGTCCAGGTTTTGCCGCTTTTCATGTGCTTTAAAGGCGATTCGAATCTACCTCCTGAAATCTGTTTCCTGCAATTCTGCCTTGCTTTCAAATCCTCTTCGTTGCATTCCCTCAATATATTTGTGGACGAGAGTTTTCATTTATAACTCTGCAGGTCTGTGAATTGCAGTGACCCTGAGCTCCATTTTTCAACTTGCTTTTTTGGGAGCTGGCCTCAAAAGCGCAGGATTGCTTCAGGCCCTATTCTGGTTCCGGGGGGCAGGCTGAGCCTGTGGTTAATTCTTCTTCCTGATGGGAAAAATGTGTGACCTGTGCCTGTCACAACACCTATAGCTAGTCTCTCATTGGTTCCCCCACTTCCCGTTCATTCTCAGGACAAATTGCAACCTGTACAGAACAGGAGGTTAAAGGTGCAGATTCTCCAAGGAGGGTGATTTCTAGTAACGCGGTGGAATGGCGAACCCGAGCACAAGGAGATGAGAAATGAGGTGCGTTTCAGAAACCTTTCCTGATCAGATGGTGTACCATCTTCTAGGTCTCTCGTGCATGTTTTCGATGTAGGAAGATGTCCTTGAACCTGGAGATTTGGGACCCATGGGATGGGGACCACGCAGTAGTACTTTAAATGGTCTGCGTTTGCTCACCCACCCTCACCAATCCTCTCAGCCCCAAGAGTGTCCACCCTTATGTCTCATTTAGCTGTGGGTCTAGATATGGTCAATCCAGGTTGCATCACAGCCCCTGAACGAGTTGTGTAAGAATTTCTCTCTCTTTCACTCTCTTTGTTTCATGGGTTTTAAAAAGTAATTTATTTTGATAATGGGGTTTCACTGCTTTTCACTGCTGTGTTTATGCCGCTTTACACCCGCTTGACACACTCCCAAAGAGATATCAATACATAGGTTTTAAGATTCTTACTAGTCAGATATATTCTTGTGCGGTGAATACAGGGTGTTGAGTCCAGTTCACTGAGCAAGGAGTAGGTCTTGTCTATTACATATTGGGTTTATAGAACGGTATCTGAGCTAATTTGAAACCCTTGTTTTATGCATCATCCCACCTCACCTTTCGCGTTAGGCAGCCATAGTGAGTTTTCAAAATGTGTGACTCTGTTCTGTTTTCTAATTCAGTTCAAGGGTAACGGTTTTTACATTCCCTCTATAAGTGATATCTTATGATAAGTGTCTTTTTCTGTGTGACTTATTTCACTTAGAATTGTCGTAGCTAAATCCACTCATCATGCTGCTACTAGCCTTAGGACACTGATTTCATGGCTGAGTGATATTCCATTGTACATAAGGACCTCAAGTTCTTTATCCATTTTTCTCTTTCCTGGGATATTTAAGGTGGAATGAAGTGGAGGTCCTTGTCAACAGAGCAGCCCTAAATTTGGGGTGCCTGTGTCTTGCTGATTTTCAGTTTTCCCAATTTGTACACCCATGAGTTGAAGTGCCCTATGCTCTCTAAGCTGTGTGTTTTAGATGTTTCAGGACACACCGTACTCTTCTCCAGAGTGGCTGTTGGCAATTTACATCCCGCCCATCAGCGTAGCAAGGCTCCCATTTCTCCATGGCCTGTCCTGCCTTTCTGGTTTGTACACTTTTTTCAACATGGCCCTTTGACCGATGGGAAGCGAGACTTCTTTGTAGCGCTGATTTTCCTTTCCAGGTTGCTTGGTTGGCCAAAAAGGGCGTATGCGTTTTTTCCTGAATATATTCAGGAAAAAACGCATACGCCCTTTTTGGCCAAGGGCATCATTGTCCACGTTTTGCCGCTTTTCATGTGCTTGAAAGGCGATTCGAATCTACCTCCTGAAATCTGTTTCCTGCAATTCTGCCTTGCTTTCAAGTCCTCTTCGTTGCCTTCCCTCAATATATTTGTGGACGAGAGTTATCATTTATAACTCTGCAGGTCTGTGAATTGCAGTGCCCCTGAGCTCCATTTTTCAACTTGCTTTTTTGGGAGCTGGCCTCAAAAGCGCAGGATTGCTTCAGGCCCTATTCTGGTTCCGGGGGGCAGGCTGAGCCTGTGGTTAATTCTTCTTCCTGATGGGAAAAATGTGTGACCTGTGCCTGTCACAACACCTATAGCTAGTCTCTCATTGGTTCCCCCACTTCCCGTTCATTCTCAGGACAAATTGCAACCTGTACAGAACAGGAGGTTAAAGGTGCAGATTCTCCAAGGAGGGTGATTGCTAGTAACGCGGTGGAATGGCGAACCCGAGCACAAGGAGATGAGAAATGAGGTGCGTTTCAGAAACCTTTCCTGATCAGACGGTGTACCATTTTCTGGGTTTCTCGTGCATGTTTTCGATGTAGGAAGATGACCTTGAACCTGGAGATTTGGGCCCCATGGGATGGGTACCACGCAGTAGTACTTTAAAGGGTCTGCGTTTGCTCAACCAACCTCACCAATCCTCTCAGCCCCAAGAGTGTCCACCCTTATGTCTCATCTAGCTGTGTGTCTAGATATGGTCAATCCAGGTTGCATCACAGCCCCTGAACGAATTGTGTAAGAATTTCTCTCTCTTTCACTCTCTTTGTTTCATGGGTTTTTAAAAGTAAATTATTTTGATAATGGGGTTTCACTGCTTTTCACTGCTGTGTTTATGTCACTTTACACCCGCTTGACACACTCCCAGAGAGATATCAATACATAGGTTTTAAGATTCTTACTAGTCAGATATATTCTTGTGCGGTGAATACGGGGTGTTGAGTCCAGTTCACTGAGCAAGGAGTAGGTCTTGTCTATTACATATTGGGTTTATAGAACGGTATCAGAGCTAATTTGAAACCCTTGTTTTATGCATCACCCCACCTCACCTTTCGCGTTAAGCAGCCATAGTGAGTTTTCAAAATGTGTGACTCTGTTCTGTTTTGTAATTCAGTTCAAGGGTAACGGTTTTTACATTCCCTCTATAAGTGATATCTTATGATAAGTGTCTTTTTCTGTGTGACTTATTTCACTTAGAATCGTCGTACCTAAATCCAATCATCATGCTGCTACTAGCCTTAGGACTCTGATTTCATGGCTGAGTGATATTCCATTGTACATAAAGACCTCAACTTCTTTATCCATTTTTCTCTTTCCTGGGATATTTAAGGTGGAATGAAGTGGAGGTCCTTGTCAACAGAGCAGCCCTTAATTTGGGGTGCCTGTGTCTTGCTGATTTTCAGTTTTCCCAATTTGTACACCCATGAGGGGAAGTGCCCAATGCTCTCTAAGCTGTGTGTTTTAGATGTTTCAGGACACACCGTACTCTTCTCCAGAGTGGCTGTTGGCAATTTACATCCCGCCCATCAGCGTAGCAAGGCTCCCATTTCTCCATGGCCTGTCCTGCCTTTCTGGTTTGTACACTTTTTTCAACATGGCCCTTTGACCGATGGGAAGCGAGACTTCTTTGTAGCGCTGATTTGCCTTTCCAGGTTGCTTGGTTGGCCAAAAAGGGCGTAGGCATTTTTTCCTGAATATATTCAGGAAAAAACGCATACGCCCTTTTTGGCCAAGGGCATCATTGTCCACGTTTTGCCGCTTTTCATGTGCTTGAAAGGCGATTCGAATCTACCTCCTGAAATCTGTTTCCTGCAATTCTGCCTTGCTTTCAAATCCTCTTCGTTGCCTTCCCTCAATATATTTGTGGACGAGAGTTATCATTTATAACTCTGCAGGTCTGTGAATTGCAGTGCCCCTGAGCTCCATTTTTCAACTTGCTTTTTTGGGAGCTGGCCGCAAAAGCGCAGGGTTGCTTCAGGCCCTATTCTGGTTCCGGGGGGCAGGCTGAGCCTGTGGTTAATTCTTCTTCCTGATGGGAAAAAAGAGTGACCTGTGCCTGTCACAACACCTAGAGCTTGTCTCTCATTGGTTCCCCCACTTCCCGTTCATTCTCTGGACAAATTGCAACCTGTACAGAACAGGAGGTTAAAGGTGCTGATTCTCCAAGGAAGGAGATTGCTAGTAACGCGGCTGGAATGGCGAACCCGAGCACAAGGAGATGAGAAATGAGGTGCGTTTCAGAAACCTTTCCCGATCAGACGGTGTACCATCTTCTGGGTTTCTCGTGCATGTTTTCGAAGTAGGAAGATGCCCTTGAACCTGGAGATTTGGGCCCCATGGGATGGGTACCACGCAGTAGTACTTTAAAGGGTCTGCATTTGCTCACCCAACCTCACCAATCCTCTCAGCCCCAAGAGTGTCCACCCTTATGTCTCATCTAGCTGTGGGTCTAGATATGGTCAATCCAGGTTGCATCACAGCCCCTGAACGAATTGTGTAAGAATTTCTCTCTCTTTCACTCTCTTTGTTTCATGGGTTTTTAAAAGTAATTTATTTTGATAATGGGGTTTCGCTGCTTTTCACTGCTGTGTTTATGCCGCTTTACACCCGCTTGACACACTCCCAGAGAGATATCAATACATAGGTTTTAAGATTCTTATTAGTCAGATATATTCTTGTGCGGTGAATACGGGGTGTTGAGTCCAGTTCACTGAGCAAGGAGTAGGTCTTGTCTATTACATATTGGGTTTATAGAACGGTATCTGAGCTAATTTGAAACCCTTGTTTTATGCATCACCCCACCTCACCTTTCGCGTTAAGCAGCCATAGTGAGGTTTCAAAATGTGTGACTCTGTTCTGTTTTGTAATTCAGTTCAAGGGTAACGGTTTTTACATTCCCTCTATAAGTGATATGTTATGATAAGTGTCTTTTTCTGTGTGACTTATTTCACTTAGAATCGTCTTACCTAAATCCACTCATCATGCTGCTACTAGCCTTAGGACATTGATTTCATGGCTGAGTGATATTCCATTGTACATAAGGACCTCAAGTTCTTTATCCATTTTCCTCTTTCCTGGGATATTTAAGGTGGAATGAAGTGGAGGTCCTTGTCAACAGAGCGGCCCTAAACTTTGGGGTGCCTGTGTCTTGCTGATTTTTAGTTTTCCCAATTTGTACACCCATGAGTGGAAGTGCCCAATGCTCTCTAAGCTGTGTGTTTTAGATGTTTCAGGACACACCGTACACTTCTCCAGAGTGGCTGTTGGCAATTTACATCCCGCCCATCAGCGTAGCAAGGCTCCCATTTCTCCATGGCCTGTCCTGCCTTTCTGGTTTGTACACTGTTTTCAACATGGCCCTTTGACCGATGGGAAGCGAGACTTCTTTGTAGCGCTGATTTGCCTATCCAGGTTGCTTGGTTGGCCAAAAAGGGCGTATGCGTTTTTTCCTGAATATATTCAGGAAAAAACGCATACGCCCTTTTTGGCCAAGGGCATCATTGTCCACGTTTTGCCGCTTTTCATGTGCTTGAAAGGCGATTCGAATCTACCTCCTGAAATCTGTTTCCTGCAATTCTGCCTTGCTTTCAAATCCTCTTCGTTGCCTTCCCTCAATATATTTGTGGACGAGAGTTATCATTTATAACTCTGCAGGTCTGTGAATTGCAGTGCCCCTGAGCTCCATTTTTCAACTCGCTTTTTTGGGAGCTGGCCGCAAAAGCGCAGGATTGCTTCAGGCCCTTTCTGGTTCCGGGGGGCAGGCTGAGCCTGTGGTTAATTCTTCTTCCTGATGGGAAAAAAGAGTGACCTGTGCCTGTCACAACACCTAGAGCTTGTCTCTCATTGTTTCCCCCACTTCCCGTTCATTCTCAGGACAAATTGCAACCTGTACAGAACAGGAGGTTAAAGGTGCTGATTCTCCAATGAAGGAGATTGCTAGTAGCGCGGCTGGAATGGCGAACCCGAGCACAAGGAGATGAGAAATGAGGTGCGTTTCAGAAACCTTTCCCGATCAGACGGTGTACCATCTTCTGGGTTTCTCGTGCATGTTTTCGATGTAGGAAGATGCCCTTGAACCTGGAGATTTGGGCCCCATGGGATGGGTACCACGCAGTAGTACTTTAAAGGGTCTGCGTTTGCTCACCCAACCTCACCAATCCTCTCAGCCCCAAGAGTGTCCACCCTTATGTCTCATCTAGCTGTGGGTCTAGATATGGTCAATCCAGGTTGCATCACAGCCCCTGAACGAATTGTGTAAGAATTTCTCTCTCTTTCACTCTCTTTGTTTCATGGGTTTTTAAAAGTAATTTATTTTGATAATGGGGTTTCAGTGCTTTTCACTGCTGTGTTTATGCCGCTTTACACCCGCTTGACACACTCCCAGAGAGATATCAATACATAGGTTTTAAGATTCTTATTAGTCAGATATATTCTTGTGCGGTGAATACGGGGTGTTGAGTCCAGTTCACTGAGCCAGGAGTAGGTCTTCTCTATTACATATTGGGTTTATAGAACGGTATCTGAGCTAATTTGAAACCCTTGTTTTATGCATCACCCCACCTCACCTTTCGCGTTAAGCAGCCATAGTGAGTTTTCAAAATGTGTGACTCTGTTCTGTTTTGTAATTCAGTTCAAGGGTAACGGTTTTTACATTCCCTCTATAAGTGATATGTTATGATAAGTGTCTTTTTCTGTGTGACTTATTTCACTTAGAATCGTCTTACCTAAATCCACTCATCATGCTGCTACTAGCCTTAGGACATTGATTTCATGGCTGAGTGATATTCCATTGTACATAAGGACCTCAAGTTCTTTATCCATTTTCCTCTTTCCTGGGATATTTAAGGTGGAATGAAGTGGAGGTCCTTGTCAACAGAGCAGCCCTAAACTTTGGGGTGCCTGTGTCTTGCTGATTTTTAGTTTTCCCAATTTGTACACCCGTGAGTGGAAGTGCCCAATGCTCTCTAAGCTGTGTGTTTTAGATGTTTCAGGACACACCGTACACTTCTCCAGAGTGGCTGTTGGCAATTTACATCCCGCCCATCAGCGTAGCAAGGCTCCCATTTCTCCATGGCCTGTCCTGCCTTTCTGGTTTGTACACTGTTTTCAGCATGGCCCTTTGACCGATGGGAAGCGAGACTTCTTTGTAGCGCTGATTTGCCTATCCAGGTTGCTTGGTTGGCCAAAAAGGGCGTATGCGTTTTTTCCTGAATATATTCAGGAAAAAACGCATACGCCCTTTTTGGCCAAGGGCATCATTGTCCACGTTTTGCCGCTTTTCATGTGCTTGAAAGGCGATTCGAATCTACCTCCTGAAATCTGTTTCCTGCAATTCTGCCTTGCTTTCAAATCCTCTTCGTTGCCTTCCCTCAATATATTTGTGGACGAGAGTTATCATTTATAACTCTGCAGGTCTGTGAATTGCAGTGCCCCTGAGCTCCATTTTTCAACTCGCTTTTTTGGGAGCTGGCCGCAAAAGCGCAGGATTGCTTCAGGCCCTATTCTGGTTCCGGGGGGCAGGCTGAGCCTGTGGTTAATTCTTCTTCCTGATGGGAAAAAAGAGTGACCTGTGCCTGTCACAACACCTAGAGCTTGTCTCTCATTGGTTCCCCCACTTCCCGTTCATTCTCAGGACAAATTGCAACCTGTACAGAACAGGAGGTTAAAGGTGCTGATTCTCCAAGGAAGGAGATTGCTAGTAACGCGGCTGGAATGGCGAACCCGAGCACAAGGAGATGAGAAATGAGGTGCGTTTCAGAAACCTTTCCCGATCAGACGGTGTACCATCTTCTGGGTTTCTCGTGCATGTTTTCGATGTAGGAAGATGCCCTTGAACCTGGAGATTTGGGCCCCATGGGATGGGTACCACGCAGTAGTACTTTAAAGGCTCTGCGTTTGCTCACCCAACCTCACCAATCCTCTCAGCCCCAAGAGTGTCCACCCTTATGTCTCATCTAGCTGTGGGTCTAGATATGGTCAATCCAGGTTGCATCACAGCCCCTGAACGAATTGTGTAAGAATTTCTCTCTCTTTCACTCTCTTTGTTTCATGGGTTTTTAAAAGTAATTTATTTTGATAATGCGGTTTCACTGCTTTTCACTGCTGTGTTTATGCCGCTTTACACCCGCTTGACACACTCCCAGAGAGATATCAATACATAGGTTTTAAGATTCTTACTAGTCAGATATATTCTTGTGCGGTGAATACGGGGTGTTGAGTCCAGTTCACTGAGCAAGGAGTAGGTCTTGTCTATTACATATTGGGTTTATAGAACGGTATCTGAGCTAATTTGAAACCCTTGTTTTATGCATCACCCCACCTCACCTTTCGCGTTAAGCAGCCATAGTGAGTTTTCAAAATGTGTGACTCTGTTCTGTTTTGTAATTCAGTTCAAGGGTAACGGTTTTTACATTCCCTCTATAAGTGATATGTTATGATAAGTGTCTTTTTCTGTGTGACTTATTTCACTTAGAATCGTCTTACCTAAATCCACTCATCATGCTGCTACTAGCCTTAGGACATTGATTTCATGGCTGAGTGATATTCCATTGTACATAAGGACCTCAAGTTCTTTATCCATTTTCCTCTTTCCTGGGATATTTAAGGTGGAATGAAGTGGAGGTCCTTGTCAACAGAGCAGCCCTAAACTTTGGGGTGCCTGTGTCTTGCTGATTTTTAGTTTTCCCAATTTGTACACCCATGAGTGGAAGTGCCCAATGCTCTCTAAGCTGTGTGTTTTAGATGTTTCAGGACACACCGTACACTTCTCCAGAGTGGCTGTTGGCAATTTACATCCCGCCCATCAGCGTAGCAAGGCTCCCATTTCTCCATGGCCTGTCCTGCCTTTCTGGTTTGTACACTGTTTTCAGCATGGCCCTTTGACCGATGGGAAGCGAGACTTCTTTGTAGCGCTGATTTGCCTATCCAGGTTGCTTGGTTGGCCAAAAAGGGCGTATGCGATTTTTCCCTGAATATATTCAGGAAAAAACGCATACGCCCTTTTTGGCCAAGGGCATCATTGTCCACGTTTTGCCGCTTTTCATGTGCTTGAAAGGCGATTCGAATCTACCTCCTGAAATCTGTTTCCTGCAATTCTGCCTTGCTTTCAAATCCTCTTCGTTGCCTTCCCTCAATATATTTGTGGACGAGAGTTATCATTTATAACTCTGCAGGTCTGTGAATTGCAGTGCCCCTGAGCTCCATTTTTCAACTCGCTTTTTTGGGAGCTGGCCGCAAAAGCGCAGGATTGCTTCAGGCCCTATTCTGGTTCCGGGGGGCAGGCTGAGCCTGTGGTTAATTCTTCTTCCTGATGGGAAAAAAGAGTGACCTGTGCCTGTCACAACACCTAGAGCTTGTCTCTCATTGGTTCCCCCACTTCCCGTTCATTCTCAGGACAAATTGCAACCTGTACAGAACAGGAGGTTAAAGGTGCTGATTCTCCAAGGAAGGAGATTGCTAGTAACGCGGCTGGAATGGCGAACCCGAGCACAAGGAGATGAGAAATGAGGTGCGTTTCAGAAACCTTTCCCGATCAGACGGTGTACCATCTTCTGGGTTTCTCGTGCATGTTTTCGATGTAGGAAGATGCCCTTGAACCTGGAGATTTGGGCCCCATGGGATGGGTACCACGCAGTAGTACTTTAAAGGCTCTGCGTTTGCTCACCCAACCTCACCAATCCTCTCAGCCCCAAGAGTGTCCACCCTTATGTCTCATCTAGCTGTGGGTCTAGATATGGTCAATCCAGGTTGCATCACAGCCCCTGAACGAATTGTGTAAGAATTTCTCTCTCTTTCACTCTCTTTGTTTCATGGGTTTTTAAAAGTAATTTATTTTGATAATGCGGTTTCACTGCTTTTCACTGCTGTGTTTATGCCGCTTTACACCCGCTTGACACACTCCCAGAGAGATATCAATACATAGGTTTTAAGATTCTTACTAGTCAGATATATTCTTGTGCGGTGAATACGGGGTGTTGAGTCCAGTTCACTGAGCAAGGAGTAGGTCTTGTCTATTACATATTGGGTTTATAGAACGGTATCTGAGCTAATTTGAAACCCTTGTTTTATGCATCACCCCACCTCACCTTTCGCGTTAAGCAGCCATAGTGAGTTTTCAAAATGTGTGACTCTGTTCTGTTTTGTAATTCAGTTCAAGGGTAACGGTTTTTACATTCCCTCTATAAGTGATATGTTATGATAAGTGTCTTTTTCTGTGTGACTTATTTCACTTAGAATCGTCTTACCTAAATCCACTCATCATGCTGCTACTAGCCTTAGGACATTGATTTCATGGCTGAGTGATATTCCATTGTACATAAGGACCTCAAGTTCTTTATCCATTTTCCTCTTTCCTGGGATATTTAAGGTGGAATGAAGTGGAGGTCCTTGTCAACAGAGCAGCCCTAAACTTTGGGGTGCCTGTGTCTTGCTGATTTTTAGTTTTCCCAATTTGTACACCCATGAGTGGAAGTGCCCAATGCTCTCTAAGCTGTGTGTTTTAGATGTTTCAGGACACACCGTACACTTCTCCAGAGTGGCTGTTGGCAATTTACATCCCGCCCATCAGCGTAGCAAGGCTCCCATTTCTCCATGGCCTGTCCTGCCTTTCTGGTTTGTACACTGTTTTCAGCATGGCCCTTTGACCGATGGGAAGCGAGACTTCTTTGTAGCGCTGATTTGCCTATCCAGGTTGCTTGGTTGGCCAAAAAGGGCGTATGCGTTTTTTCCTGAATATATTCAGGAAAAAACGCATACGCCCTTTTTGGCCAAGGGCATCATTGTCCACGTTTTGCCGCTTTTCATGTGCTTGAAAGGCGATTCGAATCTACCTCCTGAAATCTGTTTCCTGCAATTCTGCCTTGCTTTCAAATCCTCTTCGTTGCCTTCCCTCAATATATTTGTGGACGAGAGTTATCATTTATAACTCTGCAGGTCTGTGAATTGCAGTGCCCCTGAGCTCCATTTTTCAACTCTCTTTTTTGGGAGCTGGCCGCAAAAGCGCAGGATTGCTTCAGGCCCTTTCTGGTTCCGGGGGGCAGGCTGAGCCTGTGGTTAATTCTTCTTCCTGATGGGAAAAAAGAGTGACCTGTGCCTGTCACAACACCTAGAGCTTGTCTCTCATTGGTTCCCCCACTTCCCGTTCATTCTCAGGACAAATTGCAACCTGTACAGAACAGGAGGTTAAAGGTGCTGATTCTCCAATGAAGGAGATTGCTAGTAGCGCGGCTGGAATGGCGAACCCGAGCACAAGGAGATGAGAAATGAGGTGCGTTTCAGAAACCTTTCCCGATCAGACGGTGTACCATCTTCTGGGTTTCTCGTGCATGTTTTCGATGTAGGAAGATGCCCTTGAACCTGGAGATTTGGGCCCCATGGGATGGGTACCACGCAGTAGTACTTTAAAGGGTCTGCGTTTGCTCACCCAACCTCACCAATCCTCTCAGCCCCAAGAGTGTCCACCCTTATGTCTCATCTAGCTGTGGGTCTAGATATGGTCAATCCAGGTTGCATCACAGCCCCTGAACGAATTGTGTAAGAATTTCTCTCTCTTTCACTCTCTTTGTTTCATGGGTTTTTAAAAGTAATTTATTTTGATAATGGGGTTTCAGTGCTTTTCACTGCTGTGTTTATGCCGCTTTACACCCGCTTGACACACTCCCAGAGAGATATCAATACATAGGTTTTAAGATTCTTATTAGTCAGATATATTCTTGTGCGGTGAATACGGGGTGTTGAGTCCAGTTCACTGAGCCAGGAGTAGGTCTTCTCTATTACATATTGGGTTTATAGAACGGTATCTGAGCTAATTTGAAACCCTTGTTTTATGCATCACCCCACCTCACCTTTCGCGTTAAGCAGCCATAGTGAGTTTTCAAAATGTGTGACTCTGTTCTGTTTTGTAATTCAGTTCAAGGGTAACGGTTTTTACATTCCCTCTATAAGTGATATGTTATGATAAGTGTCTTTTTCTGTGTGACTTATTTCACTTAGAATCGTCTTACCTAAATCCACTCATCATGCTGCTACTAGCCTTAGGACATTGATTTCATGGCTGAGTGATATTCCATTGTACATAAGGACCTCAAGTTCTTTATCCATTTTTCTCTTTCCTGGGATATTTAAGGTGGAATGAAGTGGAGGTCCTTGTCAACAGAGCAGCCCTAAACTTTGGGGTGCCTGTGTCTTGCTGATTTTTAGTTTTCCCATTTTGTACACCCATGAGTGGAAGTGCCCAATGCTCTCTAAGCTGTGTGTTTTAGATGTTTCAGGACACACCGTACACTTCTCCAGAGTGGCTGTTGGCAATTTACATCCCGCCCATCAGCGTAGCAAGGCTCCCATTTCTCCATGGCCTGTCCTGCCTTTCTGGTTTGTACACTGTTTTCAGCATGGCCCTTTGACCGATGGGAAGCGAGACTTCTTTGTAGCGCTGATTTGCCTATCCAGGTTGCTTGGTTGGCCAAAAAGGGCGTATGCGTTTTTTCCTGAATATATTCAGGAAAAAACGCATACGCCCTTTTTGGCCAAGGGCATCATTGTCCACGTTTTGCCGCTTTTCATGTGCTTGAAAGGCGATTCGAATCTACCTCCTGAAATCTGTTTCCTGCAATTCTGCCTTGCTTTCAAATCCTCTTCGTTGCCTTCCCTCAATATATTTGTGGACGAGAGTTATCATTTATAACTCTGCAGGTCTGTGAATTGCAGTGCCCCTGAGCTCCATTTTTCAACTCGCTTTTTTGGGAGCTGGCCGCAAAAGCGCAGGATTGCTTCAGGCCCTTTCTGGTTCCGGGGGGCAGGCTGAGCCTGTGGTTAATTCTTCTTTCTGATGGGAAAAAAGAGTGACCTGTGCCTGTCACAACACCTAGAGCTTGTCTCTCATTGTTTCCCCCACTTCCCGTTCATTCTCAGGACAAATTGCAACCTGTACAGAACAGGAGGTTAAAGGTGCTGATTCTCCAATGAAGGAGATTGCTAGTAGCGCGGCTGGAATGGCGAACCCGAGCACAAGGAGATGAGAAATGAGGTGCGTTTCAGAAACCTTTCCCGATCAGACGGTGTACCATCTTCTGGGTTTCTCGTGCATGTTTTCGATGTAGGAAGATGCCCTTGAACCTGGAGATTTGGGCCCCATGGGATGGGTACCACGCAGTAGTACTTTAAAGGGTCTGCGTTTGCTCACCCAACCTCACCAATCCTCTCAGCCCCAAGAGTGTCCACCCTTATGTCTCATCTAGCTGTGGGTCTAGATATGGTCAATCCAGGTTGCATCACAGCCCCTGAACGAATTGTGTAAGAATTTCTCTCTCTTTCACTCTCTTTGTTTCATGGGTTTTTAAAAGTAATTTATTTTGATAATGCGGTTTCACTGCTTTTCACTGCTGTGTTTATGCCGCTTTACACCCGCTTGACACACTCCCAGAGAGATATCAATACATAGGTTTTAAGATTCTTACTAGTCAGATATATTCTTGTGCGGTGAATACGGGGTGTTGAGTCCAGTTCACTGAGCAAGGAGTAGCTCTTGTCTATTACATATTGGGTTTATAGAACGGTATCTGAGCTAATTTGAAACCCTTGTTTTATGCATCACCCCACCTCACCTTTCGCGTTAAGCAGCCATAGTGAGTTTTCAAAATGTGTGACTCTTTTCTGTTTTGTAATTCAGTTCAAGGGTAACGGTTTTTACATTCCCTCTATAAGTGATATCTTATGATAAGTGTCTTTTTCTGTGTGACTTATTTCACTTAGAATCGTCTTACCTAAATCCACTCATCATGCTGCTACTAGCCTTAGGACATTGATTTCATGGCTGAGTGATATTCCATTGTACATAAGGACCTCAAGTTCTTTATCCATTTTTCTCTTTCCTGGGATATTTAAGGTGGAATGAAGTGGAGGTCCTTGTCAACAGAGCAGCCCTAAACTTTGGGGTGCCTGTGTCTTGCTGATTTTTAGTTTTCCCATTTTGTACACCCATGAGTGGAAGTGCCCAATGCTCTCTAAGCTGTGTGTTTTAGATGTTTCAGGACACACCGTACACTTCTCCAGAGTGGCTGTTGGCAATTTACATCCCGCCCATCAGCGTAGCAAGGCTCCCATTTCTCCATGGCCTGTCCTGCCTTTCTGGTTTGTACACTGTTTTCAGCATGGCCCTTTGACCGATGGGAAGCGAGACTTCTTTGTAGCGCTGATTTGCCTATCCAGGTTGCTTGGTTGGCCAAAAAGGGCGTATGCGTTTTTTCCTGAATATATTCAGGAAAAAACGCATACGCCCTTTTTGGCCAAGGGCATCATTGTCCACGTTTTGCCGCTTTTCATGTGCTTGAAAGGCGATTCGAATCTACCTCCTGAAATCTGTTTCCTGCAATTCTGCCTTGCTTTCAAATCCTCTTCGTTGCCTTCCCTCAATATATTTGTGGACGAGAGTTATCATTTATAACTCTGCAGGTCTGTGAATTGCAGTGCCCCTGAGCTCCATTTTTCAACTCGCTTTTTTGGGAGCTGGCCGCAAAAGCGCAGGATTGCTTCAGGCCCTTTCTGGTTCCGGGGGGCAGGCTGAGCCTGTGGTTAATTCTTCTTTCTGATGGGAAAAAAGAGTGACCTGTGCCTGTCACAACACCTAGAGCTTGTCTCTCATTGGTTCCCCCACTTCCCGTTCATTCTCAGGACAAATTGCAACCTGTACAGAACAGGAGGTTAAAGGTGCTGATTCTCCAATGAAGGAGATTGCTAGTAGCGCGGCTGGAATGGCGAACCCGAGCACAAGGAGATGAGAAATGAGGTGCGTTTCAGAAACCTTTCCCGATCAGACGGTGTACCATCTTCTGGGTTTCTCGTGCATGTTTTCGATGTAGGAAGATGCCCTTGAACCTGGAGATTTGGGCCCCATGGGATGGGTACCACGCAGTAGTACTTTAAAGGCTCTGCGTTTGCTCACCCAACCTCACCAATCCTCTCAGCCCCAAGAGTGTCCACCCTTATGTCTCATCTAGCTGTGGGTCTAGATATGGTCAATCCAGGTTGCATCACAGCCCCTGAACGAATTGTGTAAGAATTTCTCTCTCTTTCACTCTCTTTGTTTCATGGGTTTTTAAAAGTAATTTATTTTGATAATGCGGTTTCACTGCTTTTCACTGCTGTGTTTATGCCGCTTTACACCCGCTTGACACACTCCCAGAGAGATATCAATACATAGGTTTTAAGATTCTTACTAGTCAGATATATTCTTGTGCGGTGAATACGGGGTGTTGAGTCCAGTTCACTGAGCAAGGAGTAGCTCTTGTCTATTACATATTGGGTTTATAGAACGGTATCTGAGCTAATTTGAAACCCTTGTTTTATGCATCACCCCACCTCACCTTTCGCGTTAAGCAGCCATAGTGAGTTTTCAAAATGTGTGACTCTGTTCTGTTTTGTAATTCAGTTCAAGGGTAACGGTTTTTACATTCCCTCTATAAGTGATATCTTATGATAAGTGTCTTTTTCTGTGTGACTTATTTCACTTAGAATCGTCTTACCTAAATCCACTCATCATGCTGCTACTAGCCTTAGGACATTGATTTCATGGCTGAGTGATATTCCATTGTACATAAGGACCTCAAGTTCTTTATCCATTTTTCTCTTTCCTGGGATATTTAAGGTGGAATGAAGTGGAGGTCCTTGTCAACAGAGCAGCCCTAAACTTTGGGGTGCCTGTGTCTTGCTGATTTTTAGTTTTCCCATTTTGTACACCCATGAGTGGAAGTGCCCAATGCTCTCTAAGCTGTGTGTTTTAGATGTTTCAGGACACACCGTACACTTCTCCAGAGTGGCTGTTGGCAATTTACATCCCGCCCATCAGCGTAGCAAGGCTCCCATTTCTCCATGGCCTGTCCTGCCTTTCTGGTTTGTACACTGTTTTCAGCATGGCCCTTTGACCGATGGGAAGCGAGACTTCTTTGTAGCGCTGATTTGCCTATCCAGGTTGCTTGGTTGGCCAAAAAGGGCGTATGCGTTTTTTCCTGAATATATTCAGGAAAAAACGCATACGCCCTTTTTGGCCAAGGGCATCATTGTCCACGTTTTGCCGCTTTTCATGTGCTTGAAAGGCGATTCGAATCTACCTCCTGAAATCTGTTTCCTGCAATTCTGCCTTGCTTTCAAATCCTCTTCGTTGCCTTCCCTCAATATATTTGTGGACGAGAGTTATCATTTATAACTCTGCAGGTCTGTGAATTGCAGTGCCCCTGAGCTCCATTTTTCAACTCGCTTTTTTGGGAGCTGGCCGCAAAAGCGCAGGATTGCTTCAGGCCCTATTCTGGTTCCGGGGGGCAGGCTGAGCCTGTGGTTAATTCTTCTTCCTGATGGGAAAAAAGAGCGACCTGTGCCTGTCACAACACCTAGAGCTAGTCTCTCATTGGTTCCCCCACTTCCCGTTCATTCTCAGGACAAATTGCAACCTGTACAGAACAGGAGGTTAAAGGTGCTGATTCTCCAAGGAAGGAGATTGCTAGTAGCGCGGCTGGAATGGCGAACCCGAGCACAAGGAGATGAGAAATGAGGTGCGTTTCAGAAACCTTTCCCGATCAGACGGTGTACCATCTTCTGGGTTTCTCGTGCATGTTTTCGATGTAGGAAGATGCCCTTGAACCTGGAGATTTGGGCCCCATGGGATGGGTACCACGCAGTAGTACTTTAAAGGGTCTGCGTTTGCTCACCCAACCTCACCAATCCTCTCAGCCCCAAGAGTGTCCACCCTTATGTCTCATCTAGCTGTGGGTCTAGATATGGTCAATCCAGGTTGCATCACAGCCCCTGAACGAATTGTGTAAGAATTTCTCTCTCTTTCACTCTCTTTGTTTCATGGGTTTTTAAAAGTAATTTATTTTGATAATGCGGTTTCACTGCTTTTCACTGCTGTGTTTATGCCGCTTTACACCCGCTTGACACACTCCCAGAGAGATATCAATACATAGGTTTTAAGATTCTTACTAGTCAGATATATTCTTGTGCGGTGAATACGGGGTGTTGAGTCCAGTTCACTGAGCAAGGAGTAGCTCTTGTCTATTACATATTGGGTTTATAGAACGGTATCTGAGCTAATTTGAAACCCTTGTTTTATGCATCACCCCACCTCACCTTTCGCGTTAAGCAGCCATAGTGAGTTTTCAAAATGTGTGACTCTTTTCTGTTTTGTAATTCAGTTCAAGGGTAACGGTTTTTACATTCCCTCTATAAGTGATATCTTATGATAAGTGTCTTTTTCTGTGTGACTTATTTCACTTAGAATCGTCTTACCTAAATCCACTCATCATGCTGCTACTAGCCTTAGGATATTGATTTCATGGCTGAGTGATATTCCATTGTACATAAGGACCTCAAGTTCTTTATCCATTTTTCTCTTTCCTGGGATATTTAAGGTGGAATGAAGTGGAGGTCCTTGTCAACAGAGCAGCCCTAAACTTTGGGGTGCCTGTGTCTTGCTGATTTTTAGTTTTCCCATTTTGTACACCCATGAGTGGAAGTGCCCAATGCTCTCTAAGCTGTGTGTTTTAGATGTTTCAGGACACACCGTACACTTCTCCAGAGTGGCTGTTGGCAATTTACATCCCGCCCATCAGCGTAGCAAGGCTCCCATTTCTCCATGGCCTGTCCTGCCTTTCTGGTTTGTACACTGTTTTCAGCATGGCCCTTTGACCGATGGGAAGCGAGACTTCTTTGTAGCGCTGATTTGCCTATCCAGGTTGCTTGGTTGGCCAAAAAGGGCGTATGCGTTTTTTCCTGAATATATTCAGGAAAAAACGCATACGCCCTTTTTGGCCAAGGGCATCATTGTCCACGTTTTGCCGCTTTTCATGTGCTTGAAAGGCGATTCGAATCTACCTCCTGAAATCTGTTTCCTGCAATTCTGCCTTGCTTTCAAATCCTCTTCGTTGCCTTCCCTCAATATATTTGTGGACGAGAGTTATCATTTATAACTCTGCAGGTCTGTGAATTGCAGTGCCCCTGAGCTCCATTTTTCAACTCGCTTTTTTGGGAGCTGGCCGCAAAAGCGCAGGATTGCTTCAGGCCCTATTCTGGTTCCGGGGGGCAGGCTGAGCCTGTGGTTAATTCTTCTTCCTGATGGGAAAAAAGAGTGACCTGTGCCTGTCACAACACCTAGAGCTTGTCTCTCATTGGTTCCCCCACTTCCCGTTCATTCTCAGGACAAATTGCAACCTGTACAGAACAGGAGGTTAAAGGTGCTGATTCTCCAAGGAAGGAGATTGCTAGTAACGCGGCTGGAATGGCGAACCCGAGCACAAGGAGATGAGAAATGAGGTGCGTTTCAGAAACCTTTCCCGATCAGACGGTGTACCATCTTCTGGGTTTCTCGTGCATGTTTTCGATGTAGGAAGATGCCCTTGAACCTGGAGATTTGGGCCCCATGGGATGGGTACCACGCAGTAGTACTTTAAAGGCTCTGCGTTTGCTCACCCAACCTCACCAATCCTCTCAGCCCCAAGAGTGTCCACCCTTATGTCTCATCTAGCTGTGGGTCTAGATATGGTCAATCCAGGTTGCATCACAGCCCCTGAACGAATTGTGTAAGAATTTCTCTCTCTTTCACTCTCTTTGTTTCATGGGTTTTTAAAAGTAATTTATTTTGATAATGCGGTTTCACTGCTTTTCACTGCTGTGTTTATGCCGCTTTACACCCGCTTGACACACTCCCAGAGAGATATCAATACATAGGTTTTAAGATTCTTACTAGTCAGATATATTCTTGTGCGGTGAATACGGGGTGTTGAGTCCAGTTCACTGAGCAAGGAGTAGCTCTTGTCTATTACATATTGGGTTTATAGAACGGTATCTGAGCTAATTTGAAACCCTTGTTTTATGCATCACCCCACCTCACCTTTCGCGTTAAGCAGCCATAGTGAGTTTTCAAAATGTGTGACTCTGTTCTGTTTTGTAATTCAGTTCAAGGGTAACGGTTTTTACATTCCCTCTATAAGTGATATCTTATGATAAGTGTCTTTTTCTGTGTGACTTATTTCACTTAGAATCGTCTTACCTAAATCCACTCATCATGCTGCTACTAGCCTTAGGACATTGATTTCATGGCTGAGTGATATTCCATTGTACATAAGGACCTCAAGTTCTTTATCCATTTTCCTCTTTCCTGGGATATTTAAGGTGGAATGAAGTGGAGGTCCTTGTCAACAGAGCAGCCCTAAACTTTGGGGTGCCTGTGTCTTGCTGATTTTTAGTTTTCCCAATTTGTACACCCATGAGTGGAAGTGCCCAATGCTCTCTAAGCTGTGTGTTTTAGATGTTTCAGGACACACCGTACACTTCTCCAGAGTGGCTGTTGGCAATTTACATCCCGCCCATCAGCGTAGCAAGGCTCCCATTTCTCCATGGCCTGTCCTGCCTTTCTGGTTTGTACACTGTTTTCAGCATGGCCCTTTGACCGATGGGAAGCGAGACTTCTTTGTAGCGCTGATTTGCCTATCCAGGTTGCTTGGTTGGCCAAAAAGGGCGTATGCGTTTTTTCCTGAATATATTCAGGAAAAAACGCATACGCCCTTTTTTGCCAAGGGCATCATTGTCCACGTTTTGCCGCTTTTCATGTGCTTGAAAGGCGATTCGAATCTACCTCCTGAAATCTGTTTCCTGCAATTCTGCCTTGCTTTCAAATCCTCTTCGTTGCCTTCCCTCAATATATTTGTGGACGAGAGTTATCATTTATAACTCTGCAGGTCTGTGAATTGCAGTGCCCCTGAGCTCCATTTTTCAACTCGCTTTTTTGGGAGCTGGCCGCAAAAGCGCAGGATTGCTTCAGGCCCTTTCTGGTTCCGGGGGGCAGGCTGAGCCTGTGGTTAATTCTTCTTCCTGATGGGAAAAAAGAGTGACCTGTGCCTGTCACAACACCTAGAGCTTGTCTCTCATTGGTTCCCCCACTTCCCGTTCATTCTCAGGACAAATTGCAACCTGTACAGAACAGGAGGTTAAAGGTGCTGATTCTCCAATGAAGGAGATTGCTAGTAGCGCGGCTGGAATGGCGAACCCGAGCACAAGGAGATGAGAAATGAGGTGCGTTTCAGAAACCTTTCCCGATCAGACGGTGTACCATCTTCTGGGTTTCTCGTGCATGTTTTCGATGTAGGAAGATGCCCTTGAACCTGGAGATTTGGGCCCCATGGGATGGGTACCACGCAGTAGTACTTTAAAGGGTCTGCGTTTGCTCACCCAACCACACCAATCCTCTCAGCCCCAAGAGTGTCCACCCTTATGTCTCATCTAGCTGTGGGTCTAGATATGGTCAATCCAGGTTGCATCACAGCCCCTGAACGAATTGTGTAAGAATTTCTCTCTCTTTCACTCTCTTTGTTTCATGGGTTTTTAAAAGTAATTTATTTTGATAATGGGGTTTCAGTGCTTTTCACTGCTGTGTTTATGCCGCTTTACACCCGCTTGACACACTCCCAGAGAGATATCAATACATAGGTTTTAAGATTCTTATTAGTCAGATATATTCTTGTGCGGTGAATACGGGGTGTTGAGTCCAGTTCACTGAGCCAGGAGTAGGTCTTCTCTATTACATATTGGGTTTATAGAACGGTATCTGAGCTAATTTGAAACCCTTGTTTTATGCATCACCCCACCTCACCTTTCGCGTTAAGCAGCCATAGTGAGTTTTCAAAATGTGTGACTCTGTTCTGTTTTGTAATTCAGTTCAAGGGTAACGGTTTTTACATTCCCTCTATAAGTGATATGTTATGATAAGTGTCTTTTTCTGTGTGACTTATTTCACTTAGAATCGTCTTACCTAAATCCACTCATCATGCTGCTACTAGCCTTAGGACATTGATTTCATGGCTGAGTGATATTCCATTGTACATAAGGACCTCAAGTTCTTTATCCATTTTCCTCTTTCCTGGGATATTTAAGGTGGAATGAAGTGGAGGTCCTTGTCAACAGAGCAGCCCTAAACTTTGGGGTGCCTGTGTCTTGCTGATTTTTAGTTTTCCCAATTTGTACACCCATGAGTGGAAGTGCCCAATGCTCTCTAAGCTGTGTGTTTTAGATGTTTCAGGACACACCGTACACTTCTCCAGAGTGGCTGTTGGCAATTTACATCCCGCCCATCAGCGTAGCAAGGCTCCCATTTCTCCATGGCCTGTCCTGCCTTTCTGGTTTGTACACTGTTTTCAGCATGGCCCTTTGACCGATGGGAAGCGAGACTTCTTTGTAGCGCTGATTTGCCTATCCAGGTTGCTTGGTTGGCCAAAAAGGGCGTATGCGTTTTTTCCTGAATATATTCAGGAAAAAACGCATACGCCCTTTTTGGCCAAGGGCATCATTGTCCACGTTTTGCCGCTTTTCATGTGCTTGAAAGGCGATTCGAATCTACCTCCTGAAATCTGTTTCCTGCAATTCTGCCTTGCTTTCAAATCCTCTTCGTTGCCTTCCCTCAATATATTTGTGGACGAGAGTTATCATTTATAACTCTGCAGGTCTGTGAATTGCAGTGCCCCTGAGCTCCATTTTTCAACTCGCTTTTTTGGGAGCTGGCCGCAAAAGCGCAGGATTGCTTCAGGCCCTTTCTGGTTCCGGGGGGCAGGCTGAGCCTGTGGTTAAATCTTCTTTCTGATGGGAAAAAAGAGTGACCTGTGCCTGTCACAACACCTAGAGCTTGTCTCTCATTGGTTCCCCCACTTCCCGTTCATTCTCAGGACAAATTGCAACCTGTACAGAACAGGAGGTTAAAGGTGCTGATTCTCCAATGAAGGAGATTGCTAGTAGCGCGGCTGGAATGGCGAACCCGAGCACAAGGAGATGAGAAATGAGGTGCGTTTCAGAAACCTTTCCCGATCAGACGGTGTACCATCTTCTGGGTTTCTCGTGCATGTTTTCGATGTAGGAAGATGCCCTTGAACCTGGAGATTTGGGCCCCATGGGATGGGTACCACGCAGTAGTACTTTAAAGGGTCTGCGTTTGCTCACCCAACCTCACCAATCCTCTCAGCCCCAGGAGTGTCCACCCTTATGTCTCATCTAGCTGTGGGTCTAGATATGGTCAATCCAGGTTGCATCACAGCCCCTGAACGAATTGTGTAAGAATTTCTCTCTCTTTCACTCTCTTTGTTTCATGGGTTTTTAAAAGTAATTTATTTTGATAATGCGGTTTCACTGCTTTTCACTGCTGTGTTTATGCCGCTTTACACCCGCTTGACACACTCCCAGAGAGATATCAATACATAGGTTTTAAGATTCTTACTAGTCAGATATATTCTTGTGCGGTGAATACGGGGTGTTGAGTCCAGTTCACTGAGCAAGGAGTAGCTCTTGTCTATTACATATTGGGTTTATAGAACGGTATCTGAGCTAATTTGAAACCCTTGTTTTATGCATCACCCCACCTCACCTTTCGCGTTAAGCAGCCATAGTGAGTTTTCAAAATGTGTGACTCTTTTCTGTTTTGTAATTCAGTTCAAGGGTAACGGTTTTTACATTCCCTCTATAAGTGATATCTTATGATAAGTGTCTTTTTCTGTGTGACTTATTTCACTTAGAATCGTCTTACCTAAATCCACTCATCATGCTGCTACTAGCCTTAGGACATTGATTTCATGGCTGAGTGATATTCCATTGTACATAAGGACCTCAAGTTCTTTATCCATTTTTCTCTTTCCTGGGATATTTAAGGTGGAATGAAGTGGAGGTCCTTGTCAACAGAGCAGCCCTAAAATTTGGGGTGCCTGTGTCTTGCTGATTTTTAGTTTTCCCAATTTGTACACCCATGAGTGGAAGTGCCCAATGCTCTCTAAGCTGTGTGTTTTAGATGTTTCAGGACACACCGTACACTTCTCCAGAGTGGCTGTTGGCAATTTACATCCCGCCCATCAGCGTAGCAAGGCTCCCATTTCTCCATGGCCTGTCCTGCCTTTCTGGTTTGTACACTGTTTTCAGCATGGCCCTTTGACCGATGGGAAGCGAGACTTCTTTGTAGCGCTGATTTGCCTATCCAGGTTGCTTGGTTGGCCAAAAAGGGCGTATGCGTTTTTTCCTGAATATATTCAGGAAAAAACGCATACGCCCTTTTTGGCCAAGGGCATCTTTGTCCACGTTTTGCCGCTTTTCATGTGCTTGAAAGGCGATTCGAATCTACCTCCTGAAATCTGTTTCCTGCAATTCTGCCTTGCTTTCAAATCCTCTTCGTTGCCTTCCCTCAATATATTTGTGGACGAGAGTTATCATTTATAACTCTGCAGGTCTGTGAATTGCAGTGCCCCTGAGCTCCATTTTTCAACTCGCTTTTTTGGGAGCTGGCCGCAAAAGCGCATGATTGCTTCAGGCCCTATTCTGGTTCCGGGGGGCAGGCTGAGCCTGTGGTTAATTCTTCTTCCTGATGGGAAAAAAGAGTGACCTGTGCCTGTCACAACACCTAGAGCTTGTCTCTCATTGGTTCCCCCACTTCCCGTTCATTCTCAGGACAAATTGCAACCTGTACAGAACAGGAGGTTAAAGGTGCTGATTCTCCAAGGAAGGAGATTGCTAGTAACGCGGCTGGAATGGCGAACCCGAGCACAAGGAGATGAGAAATGAGGTGCGTTTCAGAAACCTTTCCCGATCAGACGGTGTACCATCTTCTGGGTTTCTCGTGCATGTTTTCGATGTAGGAAGATGCCCTTGAACCTGGAGATTTGGGCCCCATGGGATGGGTACCACGCAGTAGTACTTTAAAGGCTCTGCGTTTGCTCACCCAACCTCACCAATCCTCTCAGCCCCAAGAGTGTCCACCCTTATGTCTCATCTAGCTGTGGGTCTAGATATGGTCAATCCAGGTTGCATCACAGCCCCTGAACGAATTGTGTAAGAATTTCTCTCTCTTTCACTCTCTTTGTTTCATGGGTTTTTAAAAGTAATTTATTTTGATAATGCGGTTTCACTGCTTTTCACTGCTGTGTTTATGCCGCTTTACACCCGCTTGACACACTCCCAGAGAGATATCAATACATAGGTTTTAAGATTCTTACTAGTCAGATATATTCTTGTGCGGTGAATACGGGGTGTTGAGTCCAGTTCACTGAGCAAGGAGTAGCTCTTGTCTATTACATATTGGGTTTATAGAACGGTATCTGAGCTAATTTGAAACCCTAGTTTTATGCATTACCCCACCTCACCTTTAGCGTTAAGCAGCCATAGTGAGTTTTCAAAATGTGTGACTCTGTTCTGTTTTGTAATTCAGTTCAAGGGTAACGGTTTTTACATTCCCTCTATAAGTGATATCTTATGATAAGTGTCTTTTTCTGTGTGACTTATTTCACTTAGAATCGTCTTACCTAAATCCACTCATCATGCTGCTACTAGCCTTAGGACATTGATTTCATGGCTGAGTGATATTCCATTGTACATAAGCACCTCAAATTCTTTATCCATTTTTCTCTTTCCTGGGATATTTAAGGTGGAATGAAGTGGAGGTCCTTGTCAACAGAGCAGCCCTAAACTTTGGGGTGCCTGTGTCTTGCTGATTTTTAGTTTTCCCAATTTGTACACCCATGAGGGGAAGTGCCCAATGCTCTCTAAGCTGTGTGTTTTAGATGTTTCAGGACACACCGTACTCTTCTCCAGAGTGGCTGTTGGCAATTTACATCCCGCCCATCAGCGTAGCAAGGCTCCCATTTCTCCATGGCCTGTCCTGCCTTTCTGGTTTGTACACTTTTTTCAACATGGCCCTTTGACCGATGGGAAGCGAGACTTCTTTGTAGCGCTGATTTGCCTTTCCAGGTTGCTTGGTTGGCCAAAAAGGGCGTAGGCATTTTTTCCTGAATATATTCAGGAAAAAACGCATACGCCCTTTTTGGCCAAGGGCATCATTGTCCACGTTTTGCCGCTTTTCATGTGCTTGAAATGCGATTCGAATCTACCTCCTGAAATATGTTTCCTGCAATTCTGCCTTGCTTTCAAATCCTCTTCGTTGCCTTCCCTCAATATATTTGTGGACGAGAGTTATCATTTATAACTCTGCAGGTCTGTGTATTGCAGTGCCCCTGAGCTCCATTTTTCAACTTGCTTTTTTGGGAGCTGGCCGCAATAGCGCAGGGTTGCTTCAGGCCCTATTCTGGTTCCGGGGGGCAGGCTGAGCCTGTGGTTAATTCTTCTTCCTGATGGGAAAAAAGAGTGACCTGTGCCTGTCACAACACCTAGAGCTAGTCTCTCATTGGTTCCACCACTCCCCGTTCATTCTCAGGACAAATTGCAACCTGTACAGAACAGGAGGTTAAAGGTGCTGATTCTCCAAGGAAGGAGATTGCAAGTAACGCGGCTGGAATGGCGAAACCGAGCACAAGGAGATGAGCAATGAGGTGCGTTTCAGAAACCTTTCCCGATCAGACGGTGTACCATCTTCTGGGTTTCTCGTGCATGTTTTCGAAGTAGGAAGATGCCCTTGAACCTGGAGATTTGGGCCCCATGGGATGGGTACCACGCAGTAGTACTTTAAAGGGTCTGCATTTGCTCACCCAACCTCACCAATCCTCTCAGCCCCAAGAGTGTCCACCCTTATGTCTCATCTAGCTGTGGGTCTAGATATGGTCAATCCAGGTTGCATCACAGCCCCTGAACGAATTGTGTAAGAATTTCTCTCTCTTTCACTCTCTTTGTTTCATGGGTTTTTAAAAGTAATTTATTTTGATAATGGGGTTTCACTGCTTTTCACTGCTGTGTTTATGCCGCTTTACACCCGCTTGACACACTCCCAGAGAGATATCAATACATAGGTTTTAAGATTCTTATTAGTCAGATATATTCTTGTGCGGTGAATACGGGGTGTTGAGTCCAGTTCACTGAGCAAGGAGTAGGTCTTGTCTATTACATATTGGGTTTATAGAACGGTATCTGAGCTAATTTGAAACCCTTGTTTTATGCATCACCCCACCTCACCTTTCGCGTTAAGCAGCCATAGTGAGTTTTCAAAATGTGTGACTCTGTTCTGTTTTGTAATTCAGTTCAAGGGTAACGGTTTTTACATTCCCTCTATAAGTGATATGTTATGATAAGTGTCTTTTTCTGTGTGACTTATTTCACTTAGAATCGTCTTACCTAAATCCACTCATCATGCTGCTACTAGCCTTAGGACATTGATTTCATGGCTGAGTGATATTCCATTGTACATAAGGACCTCAAGTTCTTTATCCATTTTCCTCTTTCCTGGGATATTTAAGGTGGAATGAAGTGGAGGTCCTTGTCAACAGAGCAGCCCTAAACTTTGGGGTGCCTGTGTCTTGCTGATTTTTAGTTTTCCCAATTTGTACACCCATGAGTGGAAGTGCCCAATGCTCTCTAAGCTGTGTGTTTTAGATGTTTCAGGACACACCGTACACTTCTCCAGAGTGGCTGTTGGCAATTTACATCCCGCCCATCAGCGTAGCAAGGCTCCCATTTCTCCATGGCCTGTCCTGCCTTTCTGGTTTGTACACTGTTTTCAGCATGGCCCTTTGACCGATGGGAAGCGAGACTTCTTTGTAGCGCTGATTTGCCTATCCAGGTTGCTTGGTTGGCCAAAAAGGGCGTATGCGTTTTTTCCTGAATATATTCAGGAAAAAACGCATACGCCCTTTTTGGCCAAGGGCATCATTGTCCACGTTTTGCCGCTTTTCATGTGCTTGAAAGGCGATTCGAATCTACCTCCTGAAATCTGTTTCCTGCAATTCTGCCTTGCTTTCAAATCCTCTTCGTTGCCTTCCCTCAATATATTTGTGGACGAGAGTTATCATTTATAACTCTGCAGGTCTGTGAATTGCAGTGCCCCTGAGCTCCATTTTTCAACTCGCTTTTTTGGGAGCTGGCCGCAAAAGCGCAGGATTGCTTCAGGCCCTTTCTGGTTCCGGGGGGCAGGCTGAGCCTGTGGTTAATTCTTCTTCCTGATGGGAAAAAAGAGTGACCTGTGCCTGTCACAACACCTAGAGCTTGTCTCTCATTGGTTCCCCCACTTCCCGTTCATTCTCAGGACAAATTGCAACCTGTACAGAATAGGAGGTTAAAGGTGCTGATTCTCCAATGAAGGAGATTGCTAGTAGCGCGGCTGGAATGGCGAACCCGAGCACAAGGAGATGAGAAATGAGGTGCGTTTCAGAAACCTTTCCCGATCAGACGGTGTACCATCTTCTGGGTTTCTCGTGCATGTTTTCGATGTAGGAAGATGCCCTTGAACCTGGAGATTTGGGCCCCATGGGATGGGTACCACGCAGTAGTACTTTAAAGGGTCTGCGTTTGCTCACCCAACCTCACCAATCCTCTCAGCCCCAAGAGTGTCCACCCTTATGTCTCATCTAGCTGTGGGTCTAGATATGGTCAATCCAGGTTGCATCACAGCCCCTGAACGAATTGTGTAAGAATTTCTCTCTCTTTCACTCTCTTTGTTTCATGGGATTTTAAAAGTAATTTATTTTGATAATGGGGTTTCAGTGCTTTTCACTGCTGTGTTTATGCCGCTTTACACCCGCTTGACACACTCCCAGAGAGATATCAATACATAGGTTTTAAGATTCTTATTAGTCAGATATATTCTTGTGCGGTGAATACGGGGTGTTGAGTCCAGTTCACTGAGCCAGGAGCAGGTCTTCTCTATTACATATTGGGTTTATAGAACGGTATCTGAGCTAATTTGAAACCCTTGTTTTATGCATCACCCCACCTCACCTTTCGCGTTAAGCAGCCATAGTGAGTTTTCAAAATGTGTGACTCTGTTCTGTTTTGTAATTCAGTTCAAGGGTAACGGTTTTTACATTCCCTCTATAAGTGATATGTTATGATAAGTGTCTTTTTCTGTGTGACTTATTTCACTTAGAATCGTCTTACCTAAATCCACTCATCATGCTGCTACTAGCCTTAGGACATTGATTTCATGGCTGAGTGATATTCCATTGTACATAAGGACCTCAAGTTCTTTATCCATTTTCCTCTTTCCTGGGATATTTAAGGTGGAATGAAGTGGAGGTCCTTGTCAACAGAGCAGCCCTAAACTTTGGGGTGCCTGTGTCTTGCTGATTTTTAGTTTTCCCAATTTGTACACCCATGAGTGGAAGTGCCCAATGCTCTCTAAGCTGTGTGTTTTAGATGTTTCAGGACACACCGTACACTTCTCCAGAGTGGCTGTTGGCAATTTACATCCCGCCCATCAGCGTAGCAAGGCTCCCATTTCTCCATGGCCTGTCCTGCCTTTCTGGTTTGTACACTGTTTTCAGCATGGCCCTTTGACCGATGGGAAGCGAGACTTCTTTGTAGCGCTGATTTGCCTATCCAGGTTGCTTGGTTGGCCAAAAAGGGCGTATGCGTTTTTTCCTGAATATATTCAGGAAAAAACGCATACGCCCTTTTTGGCCAAGGGCATCATTGTCCACGTTTTGCCGCTTTTCATGTGCTTGAAAGGCGATTCGAATCTACCTCCTGAAATCTGTTTCCTGCAATTCTGCCTTGCTTTCAAATCCTCTTCGTTGCCTTCCCTCAATATATTTGTGGACGAGAGTTATCATTTATAACTCTGCAGGTCTGTGAATTGCAGTGCCCCTGAGCTCCATTTTTCAACTCGCTTTTTTGGGAGCTGGCCGCAAAAGCGCAGGATTGCTTCAGGCCCTTTCTGGTTCCGGGGGGCAGGCTGAGCCTGTGGTTAATTCTTCTTTCTGATGGGAAAAAAGAGTGACCTGTGCCTGTCACAACACCTAGAGCTTGTCTCTCATTGGTTCCCCCACTTCCCGTTCATTCTCAGGACAAATTGCAACCTGTACAGAACAGGAGGTTAAAGGTGCTGATTCTCCAATGAAGGAGATTGCTAGTAGCGCGGCTGGAATGGCGAACCCGAGCACAAGGAGATGAGAAATGAGGTGCGTTTCAGAAACCTTTCCCGATCAGACGGTGTACCATCTTCTGGGTTTCTCGTGCATGTTTTCGATGTAGGAAGATGCCCTTGAACCTGGAGATTTGGGCCCCATGGGATGGGTACCACGCAGTAGTACTTTAAAGGGTCTGCGTTTGCTCACCCAACCTCACCAATCCTCTCAGCCCCAAGAGTGTCCACCCTTATGTCTCATCTAGCTGTGGGTCTAGATATGGTCAATCCAGGTTGCATCACAGCCCCTGAACGAATTGTGTAAGAATTTCTCTCTCTTTCACTCTCTTTGTTTCATGGGTTTTTAAAAGTAATTTATTTTGATAATGCGGTTTCACTGCTTTTCACTGCTGTGTTTATGCCGCTTTACACCCGCTTGACACACTCCCAGAGAGATATCAATACATAGGTTTTAAGATTCTTACTAGTCAGATATATTCTTGTGCGGTGAATACGGGGTGTTGAGTCCAGTTCACTGAGCAAGGAGTAGCTCTTGTCTATTACATATTGGGTTTATAGAACGGTATCTGAGCTAATTTGAAACCCTTGTTTTATGCATCACCCCACCTCACCTTTCGCGTTAAGCAGCCATAGTGAGTTTTCAAAATGTGTGACTCTGTTCTGTTTTGTAATTCAGTTCAAGGGTAACGGTTTTTACATTCCCTCTATAAGTGATATCTTATGATAACTGTCTTTTTCTGTGTGACTTATTTCACTTAGAATCGTCTTACCTAAATCCACTCATCATGCTGCTACTAGCCTTAGGACATTGATTTCATGGCTGAGTGATATTCCATTGTAAATAAGGACCTCAAGTTCTTTATCCATTTTTCTCTTTCCTGGGATATTTAAGGTGGAATGAAGTGGAGGTCCTTGTCAACAGAGCAGCCCTAAAATTTGGGGTGCCTGTGTCTTGCTGATTTTTAGTTTTCCCAATTTGTACACCCATGAGTGGAAGTGCCCAATGCTCTCTAAGCTGTGTGTTTTAGATGTTTCAGGACACACCGTACACTTCTCCAGAGTGGCTGTTGGCAATTTACATCCCGCCCATCAGCGTAGCAAGGCTCCCATTTCTCCATGGCCTGTCCTGCCTTTCTGGTTTGTACACTGTTTTCAGCATGGCCCTTTGACCGATGGGAAGCGAGACTTCTTTGTAGCGCTGATTTGCCTATCCAGGTTGCTTGGTTGGCCAAAAAGGGCGTATGCGTTTTTTCCTGAATATATTCAGGAAAAAACGCATACGCCCTTTTTGGCCAAGGGCATCATTGTCCACGTTTTGCCGCTTTTCATGTGCTTGAAAGGCGATTCGAATCTACCTCCTGAAATCTGTTTCCTGCAATTCTGCCTTGCTTTCAAATCCTCTTCGTTGCCTTCCCTCAATATATTTGTGGACGAGAGTTATCATTTATAACTCTGCAGGTCTGTGAATTGCAGTGCCCCTGAGCTCCATTTTTCAACTCGCTTTTTTGGGAGCTGGCCGCAAAAGCGCAGGATTGCTTCAGGCCCTATTCTGGTTCCGGGGGGCAGGCTGAGCCTGTGGTTAATTCTTCTTCCTGATGGGAAAAAAGAGTGACCTGTGCCTGTCACAACACCTAGAGCTTGTCTCTCATTGGTTCCCCCACTTCCCGTTCATTCTCAGGACAAATTGCAACCTGTACAGAACAGGAGGTTAAAGGTGCTGATTCTCCAAGGAAGGAGATTGCTAGTAACGCGGCTGGAATGGCGAACCCGAGCACAAGGAGATGAGAAATGAGGTGCGTTTCAGAAACCTTTCCCGATCAGACGGTGTACCATCTTCTGGGTTTCTCGTGCATGTTTTCGATGTAGGAAGATGCCCTTGAACCTGGAGATTTGGGCCCCATGGGATGGGTACCACGCAGTAGTACTTTAAAGGCTCTGCGTTTGCTCACCCAACCTCACCAATCCTCTCAGCCCCAAGAGTGTCCACCCTTATGTCTCATCTAGCTGTGGGTCTAGATATGGTCAATCCAGGTTGCATCACAGCCCCTGAACGAATTGTGTAAGAATTTCTCTCTCTTTCACTCTCTTTGTTTCATGGGTTTTTAAAAGTAATTTATTTTGATAATGCGGTTTCACTGCTTTTCACTGCTGTGTTTATGCCGCTTTACACCCGCTTGACACACTCCCAGAGAGATATCAATACATAGGTTTTAAGATTCTTACTAGTCAGATATATTCTTGTGCGGTGAATACGGGGTGTTGAGTCCAGTTCACTGAGCAAGGAGTAGCTCTTGTCTATTACATATTGGGTTTATAGAACGGTATCTGAGCTAATTTGAAACCCTTGTTTTATGCATCACCCCACCTCACCTTTCGCGTTAAGCAGCCATAGTGAGTTTTCAAAATGTGTGACTCTGTTCTGTTTTGTAATTCAGTTCAAGGGTAACGGTTTTTACATTCCCTCTATAAGTGATATCTTATGATAAGTGTCTTTTTCTGTGTGACTTATTTCACTTAGAATCGTCTTACCTAAATCCACTCATCATGCTGCTACTAGCCTTAGGACATTGATTTCATGGCTGAGTGATATTCCATTGTACATAAGGACCTCAAGTTCTTTATCCATTTTTCTCTTTCCTGGGATATTTAAGGTGGAATGAAGTGGAGGTCCTTGTCAACAGAGCAGCCCTAAAATTTGGGGTGCCTGTGTCTTGCTGATTTTTAGTTTTCCCAATTTGTACACCCATGAGTGGAAGTGCCCAATGCTCTCTAAGCTGTGTGTTTTAGATGTTTCAGGACACACCGTACACTTCTCCAGAGTGGCTGTTGGCAATTTACATCCCGCCCATCAGCGTAGCAAGGCTCCCATTTCTCCATGGCCTGTCCTGCCTTTCTGGTTTGTACACTGTTTTCAGCATGGCCCTTTGACCGATGGGAAGCGAGACTTCTTTGTAGCGCTGATTTGCCTTTCCAGGTTGCTTGGTTGGCCAAAAAGGGCGTATGCGTTTTTTCCTGAAAATATTCAGGAAAAAACGCATACGCCCTTTTTGGCCAAGGGCATCATTGTCCACGTTTTGCCGCTTTTCATTTGCTTGAAAGGTGATTCGAATCTACCTCCTGAAATCTGTTTCCTGCAATTCTGCCTTGCTTTCAAATCCTCTTCGTTGCCTTCCCTCAATATATTTGTGGACGAGAGTTATCATTTATAACTCTGTAGGTCTGTGAATTGCAGTGCCCCTGAGCTCCATTTTTCAACTCGCTTTTTTGGGAGCTGGCCTCAAAAGCGCAGGATTGCTTCTGGCCCTATTCTGGTTCCGGGGGGCAGGCTGAGCCTGTGGTTAATTCTTCTTCCTGATGGGAAAAAAGAGTGACCTGTGCCTGTCACAACACCTAGAGCTTGTCTCTCATTGGTTCCCCCACTTCCCGTTCATTCTCAGGACAAATTGCAACCTGTACAGAACAGGAGGTTAAAGGTGCTGATTCTCCAAGGAAGGAGATTGCTAGTAACGCGGCTGGAATGGCGAACCCGAGCACAAGGAGATGAGAAATGAGGTGCGTTTCAGAAACCTTTCCCGATCAGACGGTGTACCATCTTCTGGGTTTCTCGTGCATGTTTTCAATGTAGGAAGATGCCCTTGAACCTGGAGATTTGGGCCCCATGGGATGGGTACCACGCAGTAGTACTTTAAAGGGTCTGCATTTGCTCACCCAACCTCACCAATCCTCTCAGCTCCAAGAGTGTCCACCCTTATGTCTCATCTAGCTGTGGGTCTAGATATGGTCAATCCAGGTTGCATCACAGCCCCTGAACGAATTGTGTAAGAATTTCTCTCTCTTTCACTCTCTTTGTTTCATGGGTTTTTAAAAGTAATTTATTTTGATAATGGGGTTTCACTGCTTTTCACTGCTGTGTTTATGCCGCTTTACACCCGCTTGACACACTCCCAGAGAGATATCAATACACAGGTTTTAAGATTCTTACTAGTCAGATATATTCTTGTGCGGTGAATACGGGGTGTTGAGTCCAGTTCACTGAGCAAGGAGTAGGTCTTGTCTATTACATATTGGGTTTATAGAACGGTATCTGAGCTAATTTGAAACCCTTGTTTTATGCATCACCCCACCTCAGTTTTCGCGTTAAGCAGCCATAGTGAGTTTTCAAAATGTGTGACTCTGTTCTGTTTTGTAATTCAGTTCAAGGGTAACGGTTATTACATTCCCTCTATAAGTGATATCTTATGATAAGTGTCTTTTTCTGTGTGACTTATTTCACTTAGAATTGTCGTAGCTAAATCCACTCATCATGCTGCTACTAGCCTTAGGACACTGATTTCATGGCTGAGTGATATTCCATTGTACATAAGGACCTCAAGTACTTTATCCATTTTTCTCTTTCCTGGGATATTTAAGGTGGAATGAAGTGGAGGTCCTTGTCAACAGAGCAGCCCTAAACTATGGGGTGCCTGTGTCTTGCTGATTTTTATTTTTCCCATTTTGTACACCCATGAGTGGAAGTGCCCTATGCTCTCTAAGCTGTGTGTTTTAGATGTTTCAGGACACACCGTACACTTCTCCAGAGTGGCTGTTGGCAATTTACATCCCGCCCATCAGCGTAGCAAGGCTCCCATTTCTCCATGGCCTGTCCTGCCTTTCTGGTTTGTACACTTTTTTCAGCATGGCCCTTTGACCGATGGGAAGCGAGACTTCTTTGTAGCGCTGATTTGCCTTTCCAGGTTGCTTGGTTGGCCAAAAAGGGTGTATGCGTTTTTTCCTGAATATATTCAGGAAAAAACGCATACGCCGTTTTTGACCAAGGGCATCATGGTCCACGTTTTGCCGCTTTTCATGTGCTTGAAAGGCGATTCGAATCTACCTCCTGAAATCTGTTTCCTGCAATTCTGCCTTGCTTTCAAATCCTCTTCGTTGCATTCCCTCAATATATTTGTGGACGAGAGTTTTCATTTATAACTCTGCAGGTCTGTGAATTGCAGTGCCCCTGAGCTCCATTTTTCAACTTGCTTTTTTGGGAGCTGGCCTCAAAAGCGCAGGATTGCTTCAGGCCCTATTCTGGTTCCGGGGGGCAGGCTGAGCCTGTGGTTAATTCTTCTTCCTGATGGGAAAAATGTGTGACCTGTGCCTGTCACAACACCTATAGCTAGTCTCTCATTGGTTCCCCCACTTCCCGTTCATTCTCAGGACAAATTGCAACCTGTACAGAACAGGAGGTTAAAGGTGCAGATTCTCCAAGGAGGGTGATTGCTAGTAACGCGGTGGAATGGCGAACCCGAGCACAAGGAGATGAGAAATGAGGTGCGTTTCAGAAACCTGTCCTGATCAGGCGGTGTACCATCTTCTGGGTTTCTCGTGCATGTTTTCGATGTAGGAAGATGACCTTGAACCTGGAGATTTGGGCCCCATGGGATGGGTACCACGCAGTAGTACTTTAAAGGGTCTGCATTTGCTCAACCAACCTCACCAATCCTCTCAGCCCCAAGAGTGTCCACCCTTATGTCTCATCTAGCTGTGGGTCTAGATATGGTCAATCCAGGTTGCATCACAGCCCCTGAACGAATTGTGTAAGAATTTCTCTCTCTTTCACTCTCTTTGTTTCATGGGTTTTTAAAAGTAATTTATTTTGATAATGCGGTTTCACTGCTTTTCACTGCTGTGTTTATGCCGCTTTACACCCGCTTGACACACTCCCAGAGAGATATCAATACATAGGTTTTAAGATTCTTACTAGTCAGATATATTCTTGTGCGGTGAATACGGGGTTTTGAGTCCAGTTCACTGAGCAAGGAGTAGGTCTTGTCTATTACATATTGGGTTTATAGAACGGTATCTGAGCTAATTTGAAACCCTTGTTTTATGCATCACCCCACCTCACCTTTTGCGTTAAGCAGCCATAGTGAGTTTTCAAAATGTGTGACTCAGTTCTGTTTTGTAATTCAGTTCAAGGGTAACGGTTTTTACATTCCCTCTATAAGTGATATCTTATGATAAGTGTCTTTTTCTGTGTGACTTATTTCACTTAGAATCGTCTTACCTAAATCCACTCATCATGCTGCTACTAGCCTTAGGACATTGATTTCATGGCTGAGTGATATTCCATTGTACATAAGCACCTCAAATTCTTTATCCATTTTTCTCTTTCCTGGGATATTTAAGGTGGAATGAAGTGGAGGTCCTTGTCAACAGAGCAGCCCTAAACTTTGGGGTGCCTGTGTCTTGCTGATTTTTAGTTTTCCCAATTTGTACACCCATGAGGGGAAGTGCCCAATGCTCTCTAAGCTGTGTGTTTTAGATGTTTCAGGACACACCGTACTCTTCTCCAGAGTGGCTGTTGGCAATTTACATCCCGCCCATCAGCGTAGCAAGGCTCCCATTTCTCCATGGCCTGTCCTGCCTTTCTGGTTTGTACACTGTTTTCAGCATGGCCCTTTGACCGATGGGAAGCGAGACTTCTTTGTAGCGCTGATTTGCCTATCCAGGTTGCTTGGTTGGCCAAAAAGGGCGTATGCGTTTTTTCCTGAATATATTCAGGAAAAAACGCATACGCCCTTTTTGGCCAAGGGCATCATTGTCCACGTTTTGCCGCTTTTCATGTGCTTGAAAGGCGATTCGAATCTACCTCCTGAAATCTGTTTCCTGCAATTCTGCCTTGCTTTCAAATCCTCTTCGTTGCCTTCCCTCAATATATTTGTGGACGAGAGTTATCATTTATAACTCTGCAGGTCTGTGAATTGCAGTGCCCCTGAGCTCCATTTTTCAACTCGCTTCTTTGGGAGCTGGCCGCAAAAGCGCAAGATTGCTTCAGGAGCTATTCTGGTTCCGGGGGGCAGGCTGAGCCTGTGGTTAATTCTTATTCCTGATGGGAAAAAAGAGTGACCTGTGCCTGTCACAACACCTAGAGCTAGTCTCTCATTGGTTCCCCCACTTCCCGTTCATTCTCAGGACAAATTACAAGCTGTACAGAACAGGAGGTTAAAGGTGCTGATTCTCCAAGGAAGGAGATTGCTAGTAACGCGGCTGGAATGGCGAACCCGAGCACAAGGAGATGAGCAATGAGGTGCGTTTCAGAAACCTTTCCCGATCAGACGGTGTACCATCTTCTGGGTTTCTCGTGCATGTTTTCGATGTAGGAAGATGCCCTTGAACCTGGAGATTTGGGCCCCATGGGATGGGTACCACGCAGTAGTACTTTAAAGGGTCTGCATTTGCTCACCCAACCTCACCAATCCTCTCAGCTCCAAGAGTGTCCACCCTTATGTCTCATCTAGCTGTGGGTCTAGATATGGTCAATCCAGGTTGCATCACAGCCCCTGAACGAATTGTGTAAGAATTTCTCTCTCTTTCACTCTCTTTGTTTCATGGGTTTTTAAAAGTAATTTATTTTGATAATGGGGTTTCACTGCTTTTCACTGCTGTGTTTATGCCGCTTTACACCCGCTTGACACACTCCCAGAGAGATATCAATACACAGGTTTTAAGATTCTTACTAGTCAGATATATTCTTGTGCGGTGAATACGGGGTGTTGAGTCCAGTTCACTGAGCAAGGAGTAGGTCTTGTCTATTACATATTGGGTTTATAGAACGGTATCTGAGCTAATTTGAAACCCTTGTTTTATGCATCACCCCACCTCAGTTTTCGCGTTAAGCAGCCATAGTGAGTTTTCAAAATGTGTGACTCTGTTCTGTTTTGTAATTCAGTTCAAGGGTAACGGTTATTACATTCCCTCTATAAGTGATATCTTATGATAAGTGTCTTTTTCTGTGTGACTTATTTCACTTAGAATTGTCGTAGCTAAATCCACTCATCATGCTGCTACTAGCCTTAGGACACTGATTTCATGGCTGAGTGATATTCCATTGTACATAAGGACCTCAAGTACTTTATCCATTTTTCTCTTTCCTGGGATATTTAAGGTGGAATGAAGTGGAGGTCCTTGTCAACAGAGCAGCCCTAAACTATGGGGTGCCTGTGTCTTGCTGATTTTTATTTTTCCCATTTTGTACACCCATGAGTGGAAGTGCCCTATGCTCTCTAAGCTGTGTGTTTTAGATGTTTCAGGACACACCGTACACTTCTCCAGAGTGGCTGTTGGCAATTTACATCCCGCCCATCAGCGTAGCAAGGCTCCCATTTCTCCATGGCCTGTCCTGCCTTTCTGGTTTGTACACTTTTTTCAGCATGGCCCTTTGACCGATGGGAAGCGAGACTTCTTTGTAGCGCTGATTTGCCTTTCCAGGTTGCTTGGTTGGCCAAAAAGGGCGTATGCGTTTTTTCCTGAATATATTCAGGAAAAAACGCATACGCCGTTTTTGACCAAGGGCATCATGGTCCACGTTTTGCCGCTTTTCATGTGCTTGAAAGGCGATTCGAATCTACCTCCTGAAATCTGTTTCCTGCAATTCTGCCTTGCTTTCAAATCCTCTTCGTTGCATTCCCTCAATATATTTGTGGACGAGAGTTTTCATTTATAACTCTGCAGGTCTGTGAATTGCAGTGCCCCTGAGCTCCATTTTTCAACTTGCTTTTTTGGGAGCTGGCCTCAAAAGCGCAGGATTGCTTCAGGCCCTATTCTGGTTCCGGGGGGCAGGCTGAGCCTGTGGTTAATTCTTCTTCCTGATGGGAAAAATGTGTGACCTGTGCCTGTCACAACACCTATAGCTAGTCTCTCATTGGTTCCCCCACTTCCCGTTCATTCTCAGGACAAATTGCAACCTGTACAGAACAGGAGGTTAAAGGTGCAGATTCTCCAAGGAGGGTGATTGCTAGTAACGCGGTGGAATGGCGAACCCGAGCACAAGGAGATGAGAAATGAGGTGCATTTCAGAAACCTTTCCTGATCAGGCGGTGTACCATCTTCTGGGTTTCTCGTGCATGTTTTCAATGTAGGAAGATGACCTTGAACCTGGAGATTTGGGCCCCATGGGATGGGTACCACGCAGTAGTACTTTAAAGGGTCTGCATTGGCTCAACCAACCTCACCAATCCTCTCAGCCCCAAGAGTGTCCACCCTTATGTCTCATCTAGCTGTGGGTCTAGATATGGTCAATCCAGGTTGCATCACAGCCCCTGAACGAATTGTGTAAGAATTTCTCTCTCTTTCACTCTCTTTGTTTCATGGGTTTTTAAAAGTAATTTATTTTGATAATGCGGTTTCACTGCTTTTCACTGCTGTGTTTATGCCGCTTTACACCCGCTTGACACACTCCCAGAGAGATATCAATACATAGGTTTTAAGATTCTTACTAGTCAGATATATTCTTGTGCGGTGAATACGGGGTTTTGAGTCCAGTTCACTGAGCAAGGAGTAGGTCTTGTCTATTACATATTGGGTTTATAGAACGGTATCTGAGCTAATTTGAAACCCTTGTTTTATGCATCACCCCACCTCACCTTTCGCGTTAAGCAGCCATAGTGAGTTTTCAAAATGTGTGACTCTGTTCTGTTTTGTAATTCAGTTCAAGGGTAACGGTTTTTACATTCCCTCTATAAGTGATATCTTATGATAAGTGTCTTTTTCTGTGTGACTTATTTCACTTAGAATCGTCTTACCTAAATCCACTCATCATGCTGCTACTAGCCTTAGGACACTGATTTCATGGCTGAGTGATATTCCATTGTACATAAGCACCTCAAATTCTTTATCCATTTTTCTCTTTCCTGGGATATTTAAGGTGGAATGAAGTGGAGGTCCTTGTCAACAGAGCAGCCCTAAACTTTGGGGTGCCTGTGTCTTGCTGACTTTTAGTTTTCCCAATTTGTACACCCATGAGGGGAAGTGCCCAATGCTCTCTAAGCTGTGTGTTTTAGATGTTTCAGGACACACCGTACTCTTCTCCAGAGTGGCTGTTGGCAATTTACATCCCGCCCATCAGCGTAGCAAGGCTCCCATTTCTCCATGGCCTGTCCTGCCTTTCTGGTTTGTACACTTTTTTCAACATGGCCCTTTGACCGATGGGAAGCGAGATTTCTTTGTAGCGCTGATTTGCCTTTCCAGGTTGCTTGGTTGGCCAAAAAGGGCGTAGGCGTTTTTTCCTGAAAAAACGCATACGCCCTTTTTGGCCAAGGGCATCATTGTCCACGTTTTGCCGCTTTTCATGTGCTTGAAAGGCGATTCGAATCTACCTCCTGAAATCTGTTTCCTGCAATTCTGCCTTGCTTTCAAATCCTCTTCGTTGCCTTCCCTCAATATATTTGTGGACGAGAGTTATCATTTATAACTCTGCAGGTCTGTGAATTGCAGTGCCCCTGAGCTCCATTTTTCAACTCGCTTTTTTGGGAGCTGGCCGCAAAAGCGCAGGATTGCTTCAGGCCCTATTCTGGTTCCGGGGGGCAGGCTGAGCCTGTGGTTAATTCTTCTTCCTGATGGGAAAAAAGAGTGACCTGTGCCTGTCACAACACCTAGAGCTTGTCTCTCATTGGTTCCCCCACTTCCCGTTCATTCTCAGGACAAATTGCAACCTGTACAGAACAGGAGGTTAAAGGTGCTGATTCTCCAAGGAAGGAGATTGCTAGTAACGCGGCTGGAATGGCGAACCCGAGCACAAGGAGATGAGAAATGAGGTGCGTTTCAGAAACCTTTCCCGATCAGACGGTGTACCATCTTCTGGGTTTCTCGTGCATGTTTTCGATGTAGGAAGATGCCCTTGAACCTGGAGATTTGGGCCCCATGGGATGGGTACCACGCAGTAGTACTTTAAAGGCTCTGCGTTTGCTCACCCAACCTCACCAATCCTCTCAGCCCCAAGAGTGTCCACCCTTATGTCTCATCTAGCTGTGGGTCTAGATATGGTCAATCCAGGTTGCATCACAGCCCCTGAACGAATTGTGTAAGAATTTCTCTCTCTTTCACTCTCTTTGTTTCATGGGTTTTTAAAAGTAATTTATTTTGATAATGCGGTTTCACTGCTTTTCACTGCTGTGTTTATGCCGCTTTACACCCGCTTGACACACTCCCAGAGAGATATCAATACATAGGTTTTAAGATTCTTACTAGTCAGATATATTCTTGTGCGGTGAATACGGGGTGTTGAGTCCAGTTCACTGAGCAAGGAGTAGCTCTTGTCTATTACATATTGGGTTTATAGAACGGTATCTGAGCTAATTTGAAACCCTTGTTTTATGCATCACCCCACCTCACCTTTCGCGTTAAGCAGCCATAGTGAGTTTTCAAAATGTGTGACTCTGTTCTGTTTTGTAATTCAGTTCAAGGGTAACGGTTTTTACATTCCCTCTATAAGTGATATCTTATGATAAGTGTCTTTTTCTGTGTGACTTATTTCACTTAGAATCGTCTTACCTAAATCCACTCATCATGCTGCTACTAGCCTTAGGACATTGATTTCATGGCTGAGTGATATTCCATTGTACATAAGGACCTCAAGTTCTTTATCCATTTTTCTCTTTCCTGGGATATTTAAGGTGGAATGAAGTGGAGGTCCTTGTCAACAGAGCAGCCCTAAAATTTGGGGTGCCTGTGTCTTGCTGATTTTTAGTTTTCCCAATTTGTACACCCATGAGTGGAAGTGCCCAATGCTCTCTAAGCTGTGTGTTTTAGATGTTTCAGGACACACCGTACACTTCTCCAGAGTGGCTGTTGGCAATTTACATCCCGCCCATCAGCGTAGCAAGGCTCCCATTTCTCCATGGCCTGTCCTGCCTTTCTGGTTTGTACACTGTTTTCAGCATGGCCCTTTGACCGATGGGAAGCGAGACTTCTTTGTAGCGCTGATTTGCCTTTCCAGGTTGCTTGGTTGGCCAAAAAGGGCGTATGCGTTTTTTCCTGAAAATATTCAGGAAAAAACGCATACGCCCTTTTTGGCCAAGGGCATCATTGTCCACGTTTTGCCGCTTTTCATTTGCTTGAAAGGTGATTCGAATCTACCTCCTGAAATCTGTTTCCTGCAATTCTGCCTTGCTTTCAAATCCTCTTCGTTGCCTTCCCTCAATATATTTGTGGACGAGAGTTATCATTTATAACTCTGTAGGTCTGTGAATTGCAGTGCCCCTGAGCTCCATTTTTCAACTCGCTTTTTTGGGAGCTGGCCTCAAAAGCGCAGGATTGCTTCTGGCCCTATTCTGGTTCCGGGGGGCAGGCTGAGCCTGTGGTTAATTCTTCTTCCTGATGGGAAAAAAGAGTGACCTGTGCCTGTCACAACACCTAGAGCTTGTCTCTCATTGGTTCCCCCACTTCCCGTTCATTCTCAGGACAAATTGCAACCTGTACAGAACAGGAGGTTAAAGGTGCTGATTCTCCAAGGAAGGAGATTGCTAGTAACGCGGCTGGAATGGCGAACCCGAGCACAAGGAGATGAGAAATGAGGTGCGTTTCAGAAACCTTTCCCGATCAGACGGTGTACCATCTTCTGGGTTTCTCGTGCATGTTTTCAATGTAGGAAGATGCCCTTGAACCTGGAGATTTGGGCCCCATGGGATGGGTACCACGCAGTAGTACTTTAAAGGGTCTGCATTTGCTCACCCAACCTCACCAATCCTCTCAGCTCCAAGAGTGTCCACCCTTATGTCTCATCTAGCTGTGGGTCTAGATATGGTCAATCCAGGTTGCATCACAGCCCCTGAACGAATTGTGTAAGAATTTCTCTCTCTTTCACTCTCTTTGTTTCATGGGTTTTTAAAAGTAATTTATTTTGATAATGGGGTTTCACTGCTTTTCACTGCTGTGTTTATGCCGCTTTACACCCGCTTGACACACTCCCAGAGAGATATCAATACACAGGTTTTAAGATTCTTACTAGTCAGATATATTCTTGTGCGGTGAATACGGGGTGTTGAGTCCAGTTCACTGAGCAAGGAGTAGGTCTTGTCTATTACATATTGGGTTTATAGAACGGTATCTGAGCTAATTTGAAACCCTTGTTTTATGCATCACCCCACCTCAGTTTTCGCGTTAAGCAGCCATAGTGAGTTTTCAAAATGTGTGACTCTGTTCTGTTTTGTAATTCAGTTCAAGGGTAACGGTTATTACATTCCCTCTATAAGTGATATCTTATGATAAGTGTCTTTTTCTGTGTGACTTATTTCACTTAGAATTGTCGTAGCTAAATCCACTCATCATGCTGCTACTAGCCTTAGGACACTGATTTCATGGCTGAGTGATATTCCATTGTACATAAGGACCTCAAGTACTTTATCCATTTTTCTCTTTCCTGGGATATTTAAGGTGGAATGAAGTGGAGGTCCTTGTCAACAGAGCAGCCCTAAACTATGGGGTGCCTGTGTCTTGCTGATTTTTATTTTTCCCATTTTGTACACCCATGAGTGGAAGTGCCCTATGCTCTCTAAGCTGTGTGTTTTAGATGTTTCAGGACACACCGTACACTTCTCCAGAGTGGCTGTTGGCAATTTACATCCCGCCCATCAGCGTAGCAAGGCTCCCATTTCTCCATGGCCTGTCCTGCCTTTCTGGTTTGTACACTTTTTTCAGCATGGCCCTTTGACCGATGGGAAGCGAGACTTCTTTGTAGCGCTGATTTGCCTTTCCAGGTTGCTTGGTTGGCCAAAAAGGGTGTATGCGTTTTTTCCTGAATATATTCAGGAAAAAACGCATACGCCGTTTTTGACCAAGGGCATCATGGTCCACGTTTTGCCGCTTTTCATGTGCTTGAAAGGCGATTCGAATCTACCTCCTGAAATCTGTTTCCTGCAATTCTGCCTTGCTTTCAAATCCTCTTCGTTGCATTCCCTCAATATATTTGTGGACGAGAGTTTTCATTTATAACTCTGCAGGTCTGTGAATTGCAGTGCCCCTGAGCTCCATTTTTCAACTTGCTTTTTTGGGAGCTGGCCTCAAAAGCGCAGGATTGCTTCAGGCCCTATTCTGGTTCCGGGGGGCAGGCTGAGCCTGTGGTTAATTCTTCTTCCTGATGGGAAAAATGTGTGACCTGTGCCTGTCACAACACCTATAGCTAGTCTCTCATTGGTTCCCCCACTTCCCGTTCATTCTCAGGACAAATTGCAACCTGTACAGAACAGGAGGTTAAAGGTGCAGATTCTCCAAGGAGGGTGATTGCTAGTAACGCGGTGCAATGGCGAACCCGAGCACAAGGAGATGAGAAATGAGGTGCGTTTCAGAAACCTTTCCTGATCAGGCGGTGTACCATCTTCTGGGTTTCTCGTGCATGTTTTCGATGTAGGAAGATGACCTTGAACCTGGAGATTTGGGCCCCATGGGATGGGTACCACGCAGTAGTACTTTAAAGGGTCTGCATTGGCTCAACCAACCTCACCAATCCTCTCAGCCCCAAGAGTGTCCACCCTTATGTCTCATCTAGCTGTGGGTCTAGATATGGTCAATCCAGGTTGCATCACAGCCCCTGAACGAATTGTGTAAGAATTTCTCTCTCTTTCACTCTCTTTGTTTCATGGGTTTTTAAAAGTAATTTATTTTGATAATGCGGTTTCACTGCTTTTCACTGCTGTGTTTATGCCGCTTTACACCCGCTTGACACACTCCCAGAGAGATATCAATACATAGGTTTTAAGATTCTTACTAGTCAGATATATTCTTGTGCGGTGAATACGGGGTTTTGAGTCCAGTTCACTGAGCAAGGAGTAGGTCTTGTCTATTACATATTGGGTTTATAGAACGGTATCTGAGCTAATTTGAAACCCTTGTTTTATGCATCACCCCACCTCACCTTTCGCGTTAAGCAGCCATAGTGAGTTTTCAAAATGTGTGACTCTGTTCTGTTTTGTAATTCAGTTCAAGGGTAACGGTTTTTACATTCCCTCTATAAGTGATATCTTATGATAAGTGTCTTTTTCTGTGTGACTTATTTCACTTAGAATCGTCTTACCTAAATCCACTCATCATGCTGCTACTAGCCTTAGGACACTGATTTCATGGCTGAGTGATATTCCATTGTACATAAGCACCTCAAATTCTTTATCCATTTTTCTCTTTCCTGGGATATTTAAGGTGGAATGAAGTGGAGGTCCTTGTCAACAGAGCAGCCCTAAACTTTGGGGTGCCTGTGTCTTGCTGACTTTTAGTTTTCCCAATTTGTACACCCATGAGGGGAAGTGCCCAATGCTCTCTAAGCTGTGTGTTTTAGATGTTTCAGGACACACCGTACTCTTCTCCAGAGTGGCTGTTGGCAATTTACATCCCGCCCATCAGCGTAGCAAGGCTCCCATTTCTCCATGGCCTGTCCTGCCTTTCTGGTTTGTACACTTTTTTCAACATGGCCCTTTGACCGATGGGAAGCGAGATTTCTTTGTAGCGCTGATTTGCCTTTCCAGGTTGCTTGGTTGGCCAAAAAGGGCGTAGGCGTTTTTTCCTGAAAAAACGCATACGCCCTTTTTGGCCAAGGGCATCATTGTCCACGTTTTGCCGCTTTTCATGTGCTTGAAAGGCGATTCGAATCTACCTCCTGAAATCTGTTTCCTGCAATTCTGCCTTGCTTTCAAATCCTCTTCGTTGCCTTCCCTCAATATATTTGTGGACGAGAGTTATCATTTATAACTCTGCAGGTCTGTGAATTGCAGTGCCCCTGAGCTCCATTTTTCAACTCGCTTTTTTGGGAGCTGGCCGCAAAAGCGCAAGATTGCTTCAGGCCCTATTCTGGTTCCGGGGGGCAGGCTGAGCCTGTGGTTAATTCTTATTCCTAGATGGGAAAAAAGAGTGACCTGTGCCTGTCACAACACCTAGAGCTAGTCTCTCATTGGTTCCCCCACTTCCCGTTCATTCTCAGGACAAATTACAAGCTGTACAGAACAGGAGGTTAAAGGTGCTGATTCTCCAAGGAAGGAGATTGCTAGTAACGCGGCTGGAATGGCGAACCCGAGCACAAGGAGATGAGCAATGAGGTGCGTTTCAGAAACCTTTCCCGATCAGACGGTGTACCATCTTCTGGGTTTCTCGTGCATGTTTTCGATGTAGGAAGATGCCCTTGAACCTGGAGATTTGGGCCCCATGGGATGGGTACCACGCAGTAGTACTTTAAAGGGTCTGCATTTGCTCACCCAACCTCACCAATCCTCTCAGCTCCAAGAGTGTCCACCCTTATGTCTCATCTAGCTGTGGGTCTAGATATGGTCAATCCAGGTTGCATCACAGCCCCTGAACGAATTGTGTAAGAATTTCTCTCTCTTTCACTCTCTTTGTTTCATGGGTTTTTAAAAGTAATTTATTTTGATAATGGGGTTTCACTGCTTTTCACTGCTGTGTTTATGCCGCTTTACACCCGCTTGACACACTCCCAGAGAGATATCAATACACAGGTTTTAAGATTCTTACTAGTCAGATATATTCTTGTGCGGTGAATACGGGGTGTTGAGTCCAGTTCACTGAGCAAGGAGTAGGTCTTGTCTATTACATATTGGGTTTATAGAACGGTATCTGAGCTAATTTGAAACCCTTGTTTTATGCATCACCCCACCTCACCTTTCGCGTTAAGCAGCCATAGTGAGTTTTCAAAATGTGTGACTCTGTTCTGTTTTGTAATTCAGTTCAAGGGTAACGGTTTTTACATTCCCTCTATAAGTGATATCTTATGATAAGTGTCTTTTTCTGTGTGACTTATTTCACTTAGAATCGTCTTACCTAAATCCACTCATCATGCTGCTACTAGCCTTAGGACACTGATTTCATGGCTGAGTGATATTCCATTGTACATAAGCACCTCAAATTCTTTATCCATTTTTCTCTTTCCTGGGATATTTAAGGTGGAATGAAGTGGAGGTCCTTGTCAACAGAGCAGCCCTAAACTTTGGGGTGCCTGTGTCTTGCTGATTTTTAGTTTTCCCAATTTGTACACCCATGAGGGGAAGTGCCCAATGCTCTCTAAGCTGTGTGTTTTAGATGTTTCAGGACACACCGTACTCTTCTCCAGAGTGGCTGTTGGCAATTTACATCCCGCCCATCAGCGTAGCAAGGCTCCCATTTCTCCATGGCCTGTCCTGCCTTTCTGGTTTGTACACTTTTTTCAACATGGCCCTTTGACCGATGGGAAGCGAGATTTCTTTGTAGCGCTGATTTGCCTTTCCAGGTTGCTTGGTTGGCCAAAAAGGGCGTAGGCGTTTTTTCCTGAAAAAACGCATACGCCCTTTTTGGCCAAGGGCATCATTGTCCACGTTTTGCCGCTTTTCATGTGCTTGAAAGGCGATTCGAATCTACCTCCTGAAATCTGTTTCCTGCAATTCTGCCTTGCTTTCAAATCCTCTTCGTTGCCTTCCCTCAATATATTTGTGGACGAGAGTTATCATTTATAACTCTGCAGGTCTGTGAATTGCAGTGCCCCTGAGCTCCATTTTTCAACTCGCTTTTTTGGGAGCTGGCCGCAAAAGCGCAAGATTGCTTCAGGCCCTATTCTGGTTCTGGGGGGCAGGCTGAGCCTGTGGTTAATTCTTATTCCTGATGGGAAAAAAGAGTGACCTGTGCCTGTCACAACACCTAGAGCTAGTCTCTCATTGGTTCCCCCACTTCCCGTTCATTCTCAGGACAAATTACAAGCTGTACAGAACAGGAGGTTAAAGGTGCTGATTCTCCAAGGAAGGAGATTGCTAGTAACGCGGCTGGAATGGCGAACCCGAGCACAAGGAGATGAGCAATGAGGTGCGTTTCAGAAACCTTTCCCGATCAGACGGTGTACCATCTTCTGGGTTTCTCGTGCATGTTTTCGATGTAGGAAGATGCCCTTGAACCTGGAGATTTGGGCCCCATGGGATGGGTACCACGCAGTAGTACTTTAAAGGGTCTGCATTTGCTCACCCAACCTCACCAATCCTCTCAGCTCCAAGAGTGTCCACCCTTATGTCTCATCTAGCTGTGGGTCTAGATATGGTCAATCCAGGTTGCATCACAGCCCCTGAACGAATTGTGTAAGAATTTCTCTCTCTTTCACTCTCTTTGTTTCATGCGTTTTTAAAAGTAATTTATTTTGATAATGGGGTTTCACTGCTTTTCACTGCTGTGTTTATGCCGCTTTACACCCGCTTGACACACTCCCAGAGAGATATCAATACACAGGTTTTAAGATTCTTACTAGTCAGATATATTCTTGTGCGGTGAATACGGGGTGTTGAGTCCAGTTCACTGAGCAAGGAGTAGGTCTTGTCTATTACATATTGGGTTTATAGAACGGTATCTGAGCTAATTTGAAACCCTTGTTTTATGCATCACCCCACCTCAGTTTTCGCGTTAAGCAGCCATAGTGAGTTTTCAAAATGTGTGACTCTGTTCTGTTTTGTAATTCAGTTCAAGGGTAACGGTTATTACATTCCCTCTATAAGTGATATCTTATGATAAGTGTCTTTTTCTGTGTGACTTATTTCACTTAGAATTGTCGTAGCTAAATCCACTCATCATGCTGCTACTAGCCTTAGGACACTGATTTCATGGCTGAGTGATATTCCATTGTACATAAGGACCTCAAGTACTTTATCCATTTTTCTCTTTCCTGGGATATTTAAGGTGGAATGAAGTGGAGGTCCTTGTCAACAGAGCAGCCCTAAACTATGGGGTGCCTGTGTCTTGCTGATTTTTATTTTTCCCATTTTGTACACCCATGAGTGGAAGTGCCCTATGCTCTCTAAGCTGTGTGTTTTAGATGTTTCAGGACACACCGTACACTTCTCCAGAGTGGCTGTTGGCAATTTACATCCCGCCCATCAGCGTAGCAAGGCTCCCATTTCTCCATGGCCTGTCCTGCCTTTCTGGTTTGTACACTTTTTTCAGCATGGCCCTTTGACCGATGGGAAGCGAGACTTCTTTGTAGCGCTGATTTGCCTTTCCAGGTTGCTTGGTTGGCCAAAAAGGGCGTATGCGTTTTTTCCTGAATATATTCAGGAAAAAACGCATACGCCCTTTTTGGCCAAGGGCATCATGGTCCACGTTTTGCCGCTTTTCATGTGCTTGAAAGGCGATTCGAATCTACCTCCTGAAATCTGTTTCCTGCAATTCTGCCTTGCTTTCAAATCCTCTTCGTTGCATTCCCTCAATATATTTGTGGACGAGAGTTTTCATTTATAACTCTGCAGGTCTGTGAATTGCAGTGCCCCTGAGCTCCATTTTTCAACTTGCTTTTTTGGGAGCTGGCCTCAAAAGCGCAGGATTGCTTCAGGCCCTATTCTGGTTCCGGGGGGCAGGCTGAGCCTGTGGTTAATTCTTCTTCCTGATGGGAAAAATGTGTGACCTGTGCCTGTCACAACACCTATAGCTAGTCTCTCATTGGTTCCCCCACTTCCCGTTCATTCTCAGGACAAATTGCAACCTGTACAGAACAGGAGGTTAAAGGTGCAGATTCTCCAAGGAGGGTGATTGCTAGTAACGCGGTGGAATGGCGAACCCGAGCACAAGGAGATGAGAAATGAGGTGCGTTTCAGAAACCTTTCCTGATCAGGCGGTGTACCATCTTCTGGGTTTCTCGTGCATGTTTTCGATGTAGGAAGATGACCTTGAACCTGGAGATTTGGGCCCCATGGGATGGGTACCACGCAGTAGTACTTTAAAGGGTCTGCATTTGCTCAACCAACCTCACCAATCCTCTCAGCCCCAAGAGTGTCCACCCTTATGTCTCATCTAGCTGTGGGTCTAGATATGGTCAATCCAGGTTGCATCACAGCCCCTGAACGAATTGTGTAAGAATTTCTCTCTCTTTCACTCTCTTTGTTTCATGGGTTTTTAAAAGTAATTTATTTTGATAATGCGGTTTCACTGCTTTTCACTGCTGTGTTTATGCCGCTTTACACCCGCTTGACACACTCCCAGAGAGATATCAATACATAGGTTTTAAGATTCTTACTAGTCAGATATATTCTTGTGCGGTGAATACGGGGTTTTGAGTCCAGTTCACTGAGCAAGGAGTAGGTCTTGTCTATTACATATTGGGTTTATAGAACGGTATCTGAGCTAATTTGAAACCCTTGTTTTATGCATCACCCCACCTCACCTTTCGCGTTAAGCAGCCATAGTGAGTTTTCAAAATGTGTGACTCTGTTCTGTTTTGTAATTCAGTTCAAGGGTAACGGTTTTTACATTCCCTCTATAAGTGATATCTTATGATAAGTGTCTTTTTCTGTGTGACTTATTTCACTTAGAATCGTCTTACCTAAATCCACTCATCATGCTGCTACTAGCCTTAGGACACTGATTTCATGGCTGAGTGATATTCCATTGTACATAAGCACCTCAAATTCTTTATCCATTTTTCTCTTTCCTGGGATATTTAAGGTGGAATGAAGTGGAGGTCCTTGTCAACAGAGCAGCCCTAAACTTTGGGGTGCCTGTGTCTTGCTGACTTTTAGTTTTCCCAATTTGTACACCCATGAGGGGAAGTGCCCAATGCTCTCTAAGCTGTGTGTTTTAGATGTTTCAGGACACACCGTACTCTTCTCCAGAGTGGCTGTTGGCAATTTACATCCCGCCCATCAGCGTAGCAAGGCTCCCATTTCTCCATGGCCTGTCCTGCCTTTCTGGTTTGTACACTTTTTTCAACATGGCCCTTTGACCGATGGGAAGCGAGATTTCTTTGTAGCGCTGATTTGCCTTTCCAGGTTGCTTGGTTGGCCAAAAAGGGCGTAGGCGTTTTTTCCTGAAAAAACGCATACGCCCTTTTTGGCCAAGGGCATCATTGTCCACGTTTTGCCGCTTTTCATGTGCTTGAAAGGCGATTCGAATCTACCTCCTGAAATCTGTTTCCTGCAATTCTGCCTTGCTTTCAAATCCTCTTCGTTGCCTTCCCTCAATATATTTGTGGACGAGAGTTATCATTTATAACTCTGCAGGTCTGTGAATTGCAGTGCCCCTGAGCTCCATTTTTCAACTCGCTTTTTTGGGAGCTGGCCGCAAAAGCGCAAGATTGCTTCAGGCCCTATTCTGGTTCCGGGGGGCAGGCTGAGCCTGTGGTTAATTCTTATTCCTAGATGGGAAAAAAGAGTGACCTGTGCCTGTCACAACACCTAGAGCTAGTCTCTCATTGGTTCCCCCACTTCCCGTTCATTCTCAGGACAAATTACAAGCTGTACAGAACAGGAGGTTAAAGGTGCTGATTCTCCAAGGAAGGAGATTGCTAGTAACGCGGCTGGAATGGCGAACCCGAGCACAAGGAGATGAGCAATGAGGTGCGTTTCAGAAACCTTTCCCGATCAGACGGTGTACCATCTTCTGGGTTTCTCGTGCATGTTTTCGATGTAGGAAGATGCCCTTGAACCTGGAGATTTGGGCCCCATGGGATGGGTACCACGCAGTAGTACTTTAAAGGGTCTGCATTTGCTCACCCAACCTCACCAATCCTCTCAGCTCCAAGAGAGTCCACCCTTATGTCTCATCTAGCTGTGGGTCTAGATATGGTCAATCCAGGTTGCATCACAGCCCCTGAACGAATTGTGTAAGAATTTCTCTCTCTTTCACTCTCTTTGTTTCATGGGTTTTTAAAAGTAATTTATTTTGATAATGGGGTTTCACTGCTTTTCACTGCTGTGTTTATGCCGCTTTACACCCGCTTGACACACTCCCAGAGAGATATCAATACACAGGTTTTAAGATTCTTACTAGTCAGATATATTCTTGTGCGGTGAATACGGGGTGTTGAGTCCAGTTCACTGAGCAAGGAGTAGGTCTTGTCTATTACATATTGGGTTTATAGAACGGTATCTGAGCTAATTTGAAACCCTTGTTTTATGCATCACCCCACCTCACCTTTCGCGTTAAGCAGCCATAGTGAGTTTTCAAAATGTGTGACTCTGTTCTGTTTTGTAATTCAGTTCAAGGGTAACGGTTTTTACATTCCCTCTATAAGTGATATCTTATGATAAGTGTCTTTTTCTGTGTGACTTATTTCACTTAGAATCGTCTTACCTAAATCCACTCATCATGCTGCTACTAGCCTTAGGACACTGATTTCATGGCTGAGTGATATTCCATTGTACATAAGCACCTCAAATTCTTTATCCATTTTTCTCTTTCCTGGGATATTTAAGGTGGAATGAAGTGTAGGTCCTTGTCAACAGAGCAGCCCTAAACTTTGGGGTGCCTGTGTCTTGCTGATTTTTAGTTTTCCCAATTTGTACACCCATGAGGGGAAGTGCCCAATGCTCTCTAAGCTGTGTGTTTTAGATGTTTCAGGACACACCGTACTCTTCTCCAGAGTGGCTGTTGGCAATTTACATCCCGCCCATCAGCGTAGCAAGGCTCCCATTTCTCCATGGCCTGTCCTGCCTTTCTGGTTTGTACACTTTTTTCAACATGGCCCTTTGACCGATGGGAAGCGAGATTTCTTTGTAGCGCTGATTTGCCTTTCCAGGTTGCTTGGTTGGCCAAAAAGGGCGTAGGCGTTTTTTCCTGAAAAAACGCATACGCCCTTTTTGGCCAAGGGCATCATTGTCCACGTTTTGCCGCTTTTCATGTGCTTGAAAGGCGATTCGAATCTACCTCCTGAAATCTGTTTCCTGCAATTCTGCCTTGCTTTCAAATCCTCTTCGTTGCCTTCCCTCAATATATTTGTGGACGAGAGTTATCATTTATAACTCTGCAGGTCTGTGAATTGCAGTGCCCCTGAGCTCCATTTTTCAACTCGCTTTTTTGGGAGCTGGCCGCAAAAGCGCAAGATTGCTTCAGGCCCTATTCTGGTTCTGGGGGGCAGGCTGAGCCTGTGGTTAATTCTTATTCCTGATGGGAAAAAAGAGTGACCTGTGCCTGTCACAACACCTAGAGCTAGTCTCTCATTGGTTCCCCCACTTCCCGTTCATTCTCAGGACAAATTACAAGCTGTACAGAACAGGAGGTTAAAGGTGCTGATTCTCCAAGGAAGGAGATTGCTAGTAACGCGGCTGGAATGGCGAACCCGAGCACAAGGAGATGAGCAATGAGGTGCGTTTCAGAAACCTTTCCCGATCAGACGGTGTACCATCTTCTGGGTTTCTCGTGCATGTTTTCGATGTAGGAAGATGCCCTTGAACCTGGAGATTTGGGCCCCATGGGATGGGTACCACGCAGTAGTACTTTAAAGGGTCTGCATTTGCTCACCCAACCTCACCAATCCTCTCAGCTCCAAGAGTGTCCACCCTTATGTCTCATCTAGCTGTGGGTCTAGATATGGTCAATCCAGGTTGCATCACAGCCCCTGAACGAATTGTGTAAGAATTTCTCTCTCTTTCACTCTCTTTGTTTCATGCGTTTTTAAAAGTAATTTATTTTGATAATGGGGTTTCACTGCTTTTCACTGCTGTGTTTATGCCGCTTTACACCCGCTTGACACACTCCCAGAGAGATATCAATACACAGGTTTTAAGATTCTTACTAGTCAGATATATTCTTGTGCGGTGAATACGGGGTGTTGAGTCCAGTTCACTGAGCAAGGAGTAGGTCTTGTCTATTACATATTGGGTTTATAGAACGGTATCTGAGCTAATTTGAAACCCTTGTTTTATGCATCACCCCACCTCAGTTTTCGCGTTAAGCAGCCATAGTGAGTTTTCAAAATGTGTGACTCTGTTCTGTTTTGTAATTCAGTTCAAGGGTAACGGTTATTACATTCCCTCTATAAGTGATATCTTATGATAAGTGTCTTTTTCTGTGTGACTTATTTCACTTAGAATTGTCGTAGCTAAATCCACTCATCATGCTGCTACTAGCCTTAGGACACTGATTTCATGGCTGAGTGATATTCCATTGTACATAAGGACCTCAAGTACTTTATCCATTTTTCTCTTTCCTGGGATATTTAAGGTGGAATGAAGTGGAGGTCCTTGTCAACAGAGCAGCCCTAAACTATGGGGTGCCTGTGTCTTGCTGATTTTTATTTTTCCCATTTTGTACACCCATGAGTGGAAGTGCCCTATGCTCTCTAAGCTGTGTGTTTTAGATGTTTCAGGACACACCGTACACTTCTCCAGAGTGGCTGTTGGCAATTTACATCCCGCCCATCAGCGTAGCAAGGCTCCCATTTCTCCATGGCCTGTCCTGCCTTTCTGGTTTGTACACTTTTTTCAGCATGGCCCTTTGACCGATGGGAAGCGAGACTTCTTTGTAGCGCTGATTTGCCTTTCCAGGTTGCTTGGTTGGCCAAAAAGGGCGTATGCGTTTTTTCCTGAATATATTCAGGAAAAAACGCATACGCCCTTTTTGGCCAAGGGCATCATGGTCCACGTTTTGCCGCTTTTCATGTGCTTGAAAGGCGATTCGAATCTACCTCCTGAAATCTGTTTCCTGCAATTCTGCCTTGCTTTCAAATCCTCTTCGTTGCATTCCCTCAATATATTTGTGGACGAGAGTTTTCATTTATAACTCTGCAGGTCTGTGAATTGCAGTGCCCCTGAGCTCCATTTTTCAACTTGCTTTTTTGGGAGCTGGCCTCAAAAGCGCAGGATTGCTTCAGGCCCTATTCTGGTTCCGGGGGGCAGGCTGAGCCTGTGGTTAATTCTTCTTCCTGATGGGAAAAATGTGTGACCTGTGCCTGTCACAACACCTATAGCTAGTCTCTCATTGGTTCCCCCACTTCCCGTTCATTCTCAGGACAAATTGCAACCTGTACAGAACAGGAGGTTAAAGGTGCAGATTCTCCAAGGAGGGTGATTGCTAGTAACGCGGTGGAATGGCGAACCCGAGCACAAGGAGATGAGAAATGAGGTGCGTTTCAGAAACCTTTCCTGATCAGGCGGTGTACCATCTTCTGGGTTTCTCGTGCATGTTTTCGATGTAGGAAGATGACCTTGAACCTGGAGATTTGGGCCCCATGGGATGGGTACCACGCAGTAGTACTTTAAAGGGTCTGCATTTGCTCAACCAACCTCACCAATCCTCTCAGCCCCAAGAGTGTCCACCCTTATGTCTCATCTAGCTGTGGGTCTAGATATGGTCAATCCAGGTTGCATCACAGCCCCTGAACGAATTGTGTAAGAATTTCTCTCTCTTTCACTCTCTTTGTTTCATGGGTTTTTAAAAGTAATTTATTTTGATAATGCGGTTTCACTGCTTTTCACTGCTGTGTTTATGCCGCTTTACACCCGCTTGACACACTCCCAGAGAGATATCAATACATAGGTTTTAAGATTCTTACTAGTCAGATATATTCTTGTGCGGTGAATACGGGGTTTTGAGTCCAGTTCACTGAGCAAGGAGTAGGTCTTGTCTATTACATATTGGGTTTATAGAACGGTATCTGAGCTAATTTGAAACCCTTGTTTTATGCATCACCCCACCTCACCTTTCGCGTTAAGCAGCCATAGTGAATTTTCAAAATGTGTGACTCTGTTCTGTTTTGTAATTCAGTTCAAGGGTAACGGTTTTTACATTCCCTCTATAAGTGATATCTTATGATAAGTGTCTTTTTCTGTGTGACTTATTTCACTTAGAATCGTCTTACCTAAATCCACTCATCATGCTGCTACTAGCCTTAGGACATTGATTTCATGGCTGAGTGATATTCCATTGTACATAAGCACCTCAAATTCTTTATCCATTTTTCTCTTTCCTGGGATATTTAAGGTGGAATGAAGTGGAGGTCCTTGTCAACAGAGCAGCCCTAAACTTTGGGGTGCCTGTGTCTTGCTGATTTTTAGTTTTCCCAATTTGTACACCCATGAGGGGAAGTGCCCAATGCTCTCTAAGCTGTGTGTTTTAGATGTTTCAGGACACACCGTACTCTTCTCCAGAGTGGCTGTTGGCAATTTACATCCCGCCCATCAGCGTAGCAAGGCTCCCATTTCTCCATGGCCTGTCCTGCCTTTCTGGTTTGTACACTTTTTTCAACATGGCCCTTTGACCGATAGGAAGCGAGATTTCTTTGTAGCGCTGATTTGCCTTTCCAGGTTGCTTGGTTGGCCAAAAAGGGCGTAGGCGTTTTTTCCTGAAAAAACGCATACGCCCTTTTTGGCCAAGGGCATCATTGTCCACGTTTTGCCGCTTTTCATGTGCTTGAAAGGCGATTCGAATCTACCTCCTGAAATCTGTTTCCTGCAATTCTGCCTTGCTTTCAAATCCTCTTCGTTGCCTTCCCTCAATATATTTGTGGACGAGAGTTATCATTTATAACTCTGCAGGTCTGTGAATTGCAGTGCCCCTGAGCTCCATTTTTCAACTCGCTTTTTTGGGAGCTGGCCGCAAAAGCGCAAGATTGCTTCAGGCCCTATTCTGGTTCCGGGGGGCAGGCTGAGCCTGTGGTTAATTCTTATTCCTGATGGGAAAAAAGAGTGACCTGTGCCTGTCACAACACCTAGAGCTAGTCTCTCATTGGTTCCCCCACTTCCCGTTCATTCTCAGGACAAATTACAAGCTGTACAGAACAGGAGGTTAAAGGTGCTGATTCTCCAAGGAAGGAGATTGCTAGTAACGCGGCTGGAATGGCGAACCCGAGCACAAGGAGATGAGCAATGAGGTGCGTTTCAGAAACCTTTCCCGATCAGACGGTGTACCATCTTCTGGGTTTCTCGTGCATGTTTTCGATGTAGGAAGATGCCCTTGAACCTGGAGATTTGGGCCCCATGGGATGGGTACCACGCAGTAGTACTTTAAAGGGTCTGCATTTGCTCACCCAACCTCACCAATCCTCTCAGCTCCAAGAGTGTCCACCCTTATGTCTCATCTAGCTGTGGGTCTAGATATGGTCAATCCAGGTTGCATCACAGCCCCTGAACGAATTGTGTAAGAATTTCTCTCTCTTTCACTCTCTTTGTTTCATGGGTTTTTAAAAGTAATTTATTTTGATAATGGGGTTTCACTGCTTTTCACTGCTGTGTTTATGCCGCTTTACACCCGCTTGACACACTCCCAGAGAGATATCAATACACAGGTTTTAAGATTCTTACTAGTCAGATATATTCTTGTGCGGTGAATACGGGGTGTTGAGTCCAGTTCACTGAGCAAGGAGTAGGTCTTGTCTATTACATATTGGGTTTATAGAACGGTATCTGAGCTAATTTGAAACCCTTGTTTTATGCATCACCCCACCTCACCTTTCGCGTTAAGCAGCCATAGTGAGTTTTCAAAATGTGTGACTCTGTTCTGTTTTGTAATTCAGTTCAAGGGTAACGGTTTTTACATTCCCTCTATAAGTGATATCTTATGATAAGTGTCTTTTTCTGTGTGACTTATTTCACTTAGAATCGTCTTACCTAAATCCACTCATCATGCTGCTACTAGCCTTAGGACACTAATTTCATGGCTGAGTGATATTCCATTGTACATAAGCACCTCAAATTCTTTATCCATTTTTCTCTTTCCTGGGATATTTAAGGTGGAATGAAGTGGAGGTCCTTGTCAACAGAGCAGCCCTAAACTTTGGGGTGCCTGTGTCTTGCTGATTTTTAGTTTTCCCAATTTGTACACCCATGAGGGGAAGTGCCCAATGCTCTCTAAGCTGTGTGTTTTAGATGTTTCAGGACACACCGTACTCTTCTCCAGAGTGGCTGTTGGCAATTTACATCCCGCCCATCAGCGTAGCAAGGCTCCCATTTCTCCATGGCCTGTCCTGCCTTTCTGGTTTGTACACTTTTTTCAACATGGCCCTTTGACCGATGGTAAGCGAGATTTCTTTGTAGCGCTGATTTGCCTTTCCAGGTTGCTTGGTTGGCCAAAAAGGGCGTAGGCGTTTTTTCCTGAAAAAACGCATACGCCCTTTTTGGCCAAGGGCATCATTGTCCACGTTTTGCCGCTTTTCATGTGCTTGAAAGGCGATTCGAATCTACCTCCTGAAATCTGTTTCCTGCAATTCTGCCTTGCTTTCAAATCCTCTTCGTTGCCTTCCCTCAATATATTTGTGGACGAGAGTTATCATTTATAACTCTGCAGGTCTGTGAATTGCAGTGCCCCTGAGCTCCATTTTTCAACTCGCTTTTTTGGGAGCTGGCCGCAAAAGCGCAAGATTGCTTCAGGCCCTATTCTGGTTCCGGGGGGCAGGCTGAGCCTGTGGTTAATTCTTATTCCTGATGGGAAAAAAGAGTGACCTGTGCCTGTCACAACACCTAGAGCTAGTCTCTCATTGGTTCCCCCACTTCCCGTTCATTCTCAGGACAAATTACAAGCTGTACAGAACAGGAGGTTAAAGGTGCTGATTCTCCAAGGAAGGAGATTGCTAGTAACGCGGCTGGAATGGCGAACCCGAGCACAAGGAGATGAGCAATGAGGTGCGTTTCAGAAACCTTTCCCGATCAGACGGTGTACCATCTTCTGGGTTTCTCGTGCATGTTTTCGATGTAGGAAGATGCCCTTGAACCTGGAGATTTGGGCCCCATGGGATGGGTACCACGCAGTAGTACTTTAAAGGGTCTGCATTTGCTCACCCAACCTCACCAATCCTCTCAGCTCCAAGAGTGTCCACCCTTATGTCTCATCTAGCTGTGGGTCTAGATATGGTCAATCCAGGTTGCATCACAGCCCCTGAACGAATTGTGTAAGAATTTCTCTCTCTTTCACTCTCTTTGTTTCATGGGTTTTTAAAAGTAATTTATTTTGATAATGGGGTTTCACTGCTTTTCACTGCTGTGTTTATGCCGCTTTACACCCGCTTGACACACTCCCAGAGAGATATCAATACACAGGTTTTAAGATTCTTACTAGTCAGATATATTCTTGTGCGGTGAATACGGGGTGTTGAGTCCAGTTCACTGAGCAAGGAGTAGGTCTTGTCTATTACATATTGGGTTTATAGAACGGTATCTGAGCTAATTTGAAACCCTTGTTTTATGCATCACCCCACCTCAGTTTTCGCGTTAAGCAGCCATAGTGAGTTTTCAAAATGTGTGACTCTGTTCTGTTTTGTAATTCAGTTCAAGGGTAACGGTTATTACATTCCCTCTATAAGTGATATCTTATGATAAGTGTCTTTTTCTGTGTGACTTATTTCACTTAGAATTGTCGTAGCTAAATCCACTCATCATGCTGCTACTAGCCTTAGGACACTGATTTCATGGCTGAGTGATATTCCATTGTACATAAGGACCTCAAGTACTTTATCCATTTTTCTCTTTCCTGGGATATTTAAGGTGGAATGAAGTGGAGGTCCTTGTCAACAGAGCAGCCCTAAACTATGGGGTGCCTGTGTCTTGCTGATTTTTATTTTTCCCATTTTGTACACCCATGAGTCGAAGTGCCCTATGCTCTCTAAGCTGTGTGTTTTAGATGTTTCAGGACACACCGTACACTTCTCCAGAGTGGCTGTTGGCAATTTACATCCCGCCCATCAGCGTAGCAAGGCTCCCATTTCTCCATGGCCTGTCCTGCCTTTCTGGTTTGTACACTTTTTTCAGCATGGCCCTTTGACCGATGGGAAGCGAGACTTCTTTGTAGCGCTGATTTGCCTTTCCAGGTTGCTTGGTTGGCCAAAAAGGGCGTATGCGTTTTTTCCTGAATATATTCAGGAAAAAACGCATACGCCCTTTTTGGCCAAGGGCATCATGGTCCACGTTTTGCCGCTTTTCATGTGCTTGAAAGGCGATTCGAATCTACCTCCTGAAATCTGTTTCCTGCAATTCTGCCTTGCTTTCAAATCCTCTTCGTTGCATTCCCTCAATATATTTGTGGACGAGAGTTTTCATTTATAACTCTGCAGGTCTGTGAATTGCAGTGCCCCTGAGCTCCATTTTTCAACTTGCTTTTTTGGGAGCTGGCCTCAAAAGCGCAGGATTGCTTCAGGCCCTATTCTGGTTCCGGGGGGCAGGCTGAGCCTGTGGTTAATTCTTCTTCCTGATGGGAAAAATGTGTGACCTGTGCCTGTCACAACACCTATAGCTAGTCTCTCATTGGTTCCCCCACTTCCCGTTCATTCTCAGGACAAATTGCAACCTGTACAGAACAGGAGGTTAAAGGTGCAGATTCTCCAAGGAGGGTGATTGCTAGTAACGCGGTGGAATGGCGAACCCGAGCACAAGGAGATGAGAAATGAGGTGCGTTTCAGAAACCTTTCCTGATCAGGCGGTGTACCATCTTCTGGGTTTCTCGTGCATGTTTTCGATGTAGGAAGATGACCTTGAAACTGGAGATTTGGGCCCCATGGGATGGGTACCACGCAGTAGTACTTTAAAGGGTCTGCATTGGCTCAACCAACCTCACCAATCCTCTCAGCCCCAAGAGTGTCCACCCTTATGTCTCATCTAGCTGTGGGTCTAGATATGGTCAATCCAGGTTGCATCACAGCCCCTGAACGAATTGTGTAAGAATTTCTCTCTCTTTCACTCTCTTTGTTTCATGGGTTTTTAAAAGTAATTTATTTTGATAATGCGGTTTCACTGCTTTTCACTGCTGTGTTTATGCCGCTTTACACCCGCTTGACACACTCCCAGAGAGATATCAATACATAGGTTTTAAGATTCTTACTAGTCAGATATATTCTTGTGCGGTGAATACGGGGTTTTGAGTCCAGTTCACTGAGCAAGGAGTAGGTCTTGTCTATTACATATTGGGTTTATAGAACGGTATCTGAGCTAATTTGAAACCCTTGTTTTATGCATCACCCCACCTCACCTTTCGCGTTAAGCAGCCATAGTGAGTTTTCAAAATGTGTGACTCTGTTCTGTTTTGTAATTCAGTTCAAGGGTAACGGTTTTTACATTCCCTCTATAAGTGATATCTTATGATAAGTGTCTTTTTCTGTGTGACTTATTTCACTTAGAATCGTCTTACCTAAATCCACTCATCATGCTGCTACTAGCCTTAGGACACTGATTTCATGGCTGAGTGATATTCCATTGTACATAAGCACCTCAAATTCTTTATCCATTTTTCTCTTTCCTGGGATATTTAAGGTGGAATGAAGTGGAGGTCCTTGTCAACAGAGCAGCCCTAAACTTTGGGGTGCCTGTGTCTTGCTGACTTTTAGTTTTCCCAATTTGTACACCCATGAGGGGAAGTGCCCAATGCTCTCTAAGCTGTGTGTTTTAGATGTTTCAGGACACACCGTACTCTTCTCCAGAGTGGCTGTTGGCAATTTACATCCCGCCCATCAGCGTAGCAAGGCTCCCATTTCTCCATGGCCTGTCCTGCCTTTCTGGTTTGTACACTTTTTTCAACATGGCCCTTTGACCGATGGGAAGCGAGATTTCTTTGTAGCGCTGATTTGCCTTTCCAGGTTGCTTGGTTGGCCAAAAAGGGCGTAGGCGTTTTTTCCTGAAAAAACGCATACGCCCTTTTTGGCCAAGGGCATCATTGTCCACGTTTTGCCGCTTTTCATGTGCTTGAAAGGCGATTCGAATCTACCTCCTGAAATCTGTTTCCTGCAATTCTGCCTTGCTTTCAAATGCTCTTCGTTGCCTTCCCTCAATATATTTGTGGACGAGAGTTATCATTTATAACTCTGCAGGTCTGTGAATTGCAGTGCCCCTGAGCTCCATTTTTCAACTCGCTTTTTTGGGAGCTGGCCGCAAAAGCGCAAGATTGCTTCAGGCCCTATTCTGGTTCCGGGGGGCAGGCTGAGCCTGTGGTTAATTCTTATTCCTGATGGGAAAAAAGAGTGACCTGTGCCTGTCACAACACCTAGAGCTAGTCTCTCATTGGTTCCCCCACTTCCCGTTCATTCTCAGGACAAATTACAAGCTGTACAGAACAGGAGGTTAAAGGTGCTGATTCTCCAAGGAAGGAGATTGCTAGTAACGCGGCTGGAATGGCGAACCCAAGGACAAGGAGATGAGCAATGAGGTGCGTTTCAGAAACCTTTCCCGATCAGACGGTGTACCATCTTCTGGGTTTCTCGTGCATGTTTTCGATGTAGGAAGATGCCCTTGAACCTGGAGATTTGGGCCCCATGGGATGGGTACCACGCAGTAGTACTTTAAAGGGTCTGCATTTGCTCACCCAACCTCACCAATCCTCTCAGCCCCAAGAGTGTCCACCCTTATGTCTCATCTAGCTGTGGGTCTAGATATGGTCAATCCAGGTTGCATCACAGCCCCTGAACGAATTGTGTAAGAATTTCTCTCTCTTTCACTCTCTTTGTTTCATGGGTTTTTAAAAGTAATTTATTTTGATAATGGGGTTTCACTGCTTTTCACTGCTGTGTTTATGCCGCTTTACACCCGCTTGACACACTCCCAGAGAGATATCAATACACAGGTTTTAAGATTCTTACTAGTCAGATATATTCTTGTGCGGTGAATACGGGGTGTTGAGTCCAGTTCACTGAGCAAGGAGTAGGTCTTGTCTATTACATATTGGGTTTATAGAACGGTATCTGAGCTAATTTGAAACCCTTGTTTTATGCATCACCCCACCTCACCTTTCGCGTTAAGCAGCCATAGTGAGTTTTCAAAATGTGTGACTCTGTTCTGTTTTGTAATTCAGTTCAAGGGTAACGGTTTTTACATTCCCTCTATAAGTGATATCTTATGATAAGTGTCTTTTTCTGTGTGACTTATTTCACTTAGAATCGTCTTACCTAAATCCACTCATCATGCTGCTACTAGCCTTAGGACACTGATTTCATGGCTGAGTGATATTCCATTGTACATAAGCACCTCAAATTCTTTATCCATTTTTCTCTTTCCTGGGATATTTAAGGTGGAATGAAGTGGAGGTCCTTGTCAACAGAGCAGCCCTAAACTTTGGGGTGCCTGTGTCTTGCTGACTTTTAGTTTTCCCAATTTGTACACCCATGAGGGGAAGTGCCCAATGCTCTCTAAGCTGTGTGTTTTAGATGTTTCAGGACACACCGTACTCTTCTCCAGAGTGGCTGTTGGCAATTTACATCCCGCCCATCAGCGTAGCAAGGCTCCCATTTCTCCATGGCCTGTCCTGCCTTTCTGGTTTGTACACTTTTTTCAACATGGCCCTTTGACCGATGGGAAGCGAGATTTCTTTGTAGCGCTGATTTGCCTTTCCAGGTTGCTTGGTTGGCCAAAAAGGGCGTAGGCGTTTTTTCCTGAAAAAACGCATACGCCCTTTTTGGCCAAGGGCATCATTGTCCACGTTTTGCCGCTTTTCATGTGCTTGAAAGGCGATTCGAATCTACCTCCTGAAATCTGTTTCCTGCAATTCTGCCTTGCTTTCAAATCCTCTTCGTTGCCTTCCCTCAATATATTTGTGGACGAGAGTTATCATTTATAACTCTGCAGGTCTGTGAATTGCAGTGCCCCTGAGCTCCATTTTTCAACTCGCTTTTTTGGGAGCTGGCCGCAAAAGCGCAAGATTGCTTCAGGCCCTATTCTGGTTCCGGGGGGCAGGCTGAGCCTGTGGTTAATTCTTATTCCTGATGGGAAAAAAGAGTGACCTGTGCCTGTCACAACACCTAGAGCTAGTCTCTCATTGGTTCCCCCACTTCCCGTTCATTCTCAGGACAAATTACAAGCTGTACAGAACAGGAGGTTAAAGGTGCTGATTCTCCAAGGAAGGAGATTGCTAGTAACGCGGCTGGAATGGCGAACCCGAGCACAAGGAGATGAGCAATGAGGTGCGTTTCAGAAACCTTTCCCGATCAGACGGTGTACCATCTTCTGGGTTTCTCGTGCATGTTTTCGATGTAGGAAGATGCCCTTGAACCTGGAGATTTGGGCCCCATGGGATGGGTACCACGCAGTAGTACTTTAAAGGGTCTGCATTTGCTCACCCAACCTCACCAATCCTCTCAGCTCCAAGAGTGTCCACCCTTATGTCTCATCTAGCTGTGGGTCTAGATATGGTCAATCCAGGTTGCATCACAGCCCCTGAACGAATTGTGTAAGAATTTCTCTCCCTTTCACTCTCTTTGTTTCATGGGTTTTTAAAAGTAATTTATTTTGATAATGGGGTTTCACTGCTTTTCACTGCTGTGTTTATGCCGCTTTACACCCGCTTGACACACTCCCAGAGAGATATCAATACACAGGTTTTAAGATTCTTACTAGTCAGATATATTCTTGTGCGGTGAATACGGGGTGTTGAGTCCAGTTCACTGAGCAAGGAGTAGGTCTTGTCTATTACATATTGGGTTTATAGAACGGTATCTGAGCTAATTTGAAACCCTTGTTTTATGCATCACCCCACCTCAGTTTTCGCGTTAAGCAGCCATAGTGAGTTTTCAAAATGTGTGACTCTGTTCTGTTTTGTAATTCAGTTCAAGGGTAACGGTTATTACATTCCCTCTATAAGTGATATCTTATGATAAGTGTCTTTTTCTGTGTGACTTATTTCACTTAGAATTGTCGTAGCTAAATCCACTCATCATGCTGCTACTAGCCTTAGGACACTGATTTCATGGCTGAGTGATATTCCATTGTACATAAGGACCTCAAGTACTTTATCCATTTTTCTCTTTCCTGGGATATTTAAGGTGGAATGAAGTGGAGGTCCTTGTCAACAGAGCAGCCCTAAACTATGGGGTGCCTGTGTCTTGCTGATTTTTATTTTTCCCATTTTGTACACCCATGAGTGGAAGTGCCCTATGCTCTCTAAGCTGTGTGTTTTAGATGTTTCAGGACACACCGTACACTTCTCCAGAGTGGCTGTTGGCAATTTACATCCCGCCCATCAGCGTAGCAAGGCTCCCATTTCTCCATGGCCTGTCCTGCCTTTCTGGTTTGTACACTTTTTTCAGCATGGCCCTTTGACCGATGGGAAGCGAGACTTCTTTGTAGCGCTGATTTGCCTTTCCAGGTTGCTTGGTTGGCCAAAAAGGGCGTATGCGTTTTTTCCTGAATATATTCAGGAAAAAACGCATACGCCCTTTTTGGCCAAGGGCATCATGGTCCACGTTTTGCCGCTTTTCATGTGCTTGAAAGACGATTCGAATCTACCTCCTGAAATCTGTTTCCTGCAATTCTGCCTTGCTTTCAAATCCTCTTCGTTGCATTCCCTCAATATATTTGTGGACGAGAGTTTTCATTTATAACTCTGCAGGTCTGTGAATTGCAGTGCCCCTGAGCTCCATTTTTCAACTTGCTTTTTTGGGAGCTGGCCTCAAAAGCGCAGGATTGCTTCAGGCCCTATTCTGGTTCCGGGGGGCAGGCTGAGCCTGTGGTTAATTCTTCTTCCTGATGGGAAAAATGTGTGACCTGTGCCTGTCACAACACCTATAGCTAGTCTCTCATTGGTTCCCCCACTTCCCGTTCATTCTCAGGACAAATTGCAACCTGTACAGAACAGGAGGTTAAAGGTGCAGATTCTCCAAGGAGGGTGATTGCTAGTAACGCGGTGGAATGGCGAACCCGAGCACAAGGAGATGAGAAATGAGGTGCGTTTCAGAAACCTTTCCTGATCAGGCGGTGTACCATCTTCTGGGTTTCTCGTGCATGTTTTCGATGTAGGAAGATGACCTTGAACCTGGAGATTTGGGCCCCATGGGATGGGTACCACGCAGTAGTACTTTAAAGGGTCTGCATTGGCTCAACCAACCTCACCAATCCTCTCAGCCCCAAGAGTGTCCACCCTTATGTCTCATCTAGCTGTGGGTCTAGATATGGTCAATCCAGGTTGCATCACAGCCCCTGAACGAATTGTGTAAGAATTTCTCTCTCTTTCACTCTCTTTGTTTCATGGGTTTTTAAAAGTAATTTATTTTGATAATGCGGTTTCACTGCTTTTCACTGCTGTGTTTATGCCGCTTTACACCCGCTTGACACACTCCCAGAGAGATATCAATACATAGGTTTTAAGATTCTTACTAGTCAGATATATTCTTGTGCGGTGAATACGGGGTTTTGAGTCCAGTTCACTGAGCAAGGAGTAGGTCTTGTCTATTACATATTGGGTTTATAGAACGGTATCTGAGCTAATTTGAAACCCTTGTTTTATGCATCACCCCACCTCACCTTTCGCGTTAAGCAGCCATAGTGAGTTTTCAAAATGTGTGACCCTGTTCTGTTTTGTAATTCAGTTCAAGGGTAACGGTTTTTACATTCCCTCTATAAGTGATATCTTATGATAAGTGTCTTTTTCTGTGTGACTTATTTCACTTAGAATCGTCTTACCTAAATCCACTCATCATGCTGCTACTAGCCTTAGGACACTGATTTCATGGCTGAGTGATATTCCATTGTACATAAGCACCTCAAATTCTTTATCCATTTTTCTCTTTCCTGGGATATTTAAGGTGGAATGAAGTGGAGGTCCTTGTCAACAGAGCAGCCCTAAACTTTGGGGTGCCTGTGTCTTGCTGACTTTTAGTTTTCCCAATTTGTACACCCATGAGGGGAAGTGCCCAATGCTCTCTAAGCTGTGTGTTTTAGATGTTTCAGGACACACCGTACTCTTCTCCAGAGTGGCTGTTGGCAATTTACATCCCGCCCATCAGCGTAGCAAGGCTCCCATTTCTCCATGGCCTGTCCTGCCTTTCTGGTTTGTACACTTTTTTCAGCATGGCCCTTTGACCGATGGGAAGCGAGACTTCTTTGTAGCGCTGATTTGCCTTTCCAGGTTGCTTGGTTGGCCAAAAAGGGCGTAGGCGTTTTTTCCTGAATATATTCAGGAAAAAACGCATACGCCGTTTTTGGCCAAGGGCATCATGGTCCACGTTTTGCCGCTTTTCATGTGCTTGAAAGGCGATTCGAATCTACCTCCTGAAATCTGTTTCCTGCAATTCTGCCTTGCTTTCAAATCCTCTTCGTTGCATTCCCTCAATATATTTGTGGACGAGAGTTTTCATTTTTAACTCTGCAGGTCTGTGAATTGCAGTGCCCCTGAGCTCCATTTTTCAACTTGCTTTTTTGGGAGCTGGCCTCAAAAGCGCAGGATTGCTTCAGGCCCTATTCTGGTTCCGGGGGGCAGGCTGAGCCTGTGGTTAATTCTTCTTCCTGATGGGAAAAATGTGTGACCTGTGCCTGTCACAACACCTATAGCTAGTCTCTCATTGGTTCCCCCACTTCCCGTTCATTCTCAGGACAAATTGCAACCTGTACAGAACAGGAGGTTAAAGGTGCAGATTCTCCAAGGAGGGTGATTGCTAGTAACGCGGTGGAATGGCGAACCCGAGCACAAGGAGATGAGAAATGAGGTGCGTTTCAGAAACCTTTCCTGATCAGGCGGTGTACCATCTTCTGGGTTTCTCGTGCATGTTTTCGATGTAGGAAGATGACCTTGAACCTGGAGATTTGGGCCCCATGGGATGGGTACCACGCAGTAGTACTTTAAAGGGTCTGCATTTGCTCAACCAACCTCACCAATCCTCTCAGCCCCAAGAGTGTCCACCCTTATGTCTCATCTAGCTGTGGGTCTAGATATGGTCAATCCAGGTTGCATCACAGCCCCTGAACGAATTGTGTAAGAATTTCTCTCTCTTTCACTCTCTTTGTTTCATGGGTTTTTAAAAGTAATTTATTTTGATAATGCGGTTTCACTGCTTTTCACTGCTGTGTTTATGCCGCTTTACACCCGCTTGACACACTCCCAGAGAGATATCAATACATAGGTTTTAAGATTCTTACTAGTCAGATATATTCTTGTGCGGTGAATACGGGGTTTTGAGTCCAGTTCACTGAGCAAGGAGTAGGTCTTGTCTATTACATATTGGGTTTATAGAACGGTATCTGAGCTAATTTGAAACCCTTGTTTTATGCATCACCCCACCTCACCTTTCGCGTTAAGCAGCCATAGTGAGTTTTCAAAATGTGTGACTCTGTTCTGTTTTGTAATTCAGTTCAAGGGTAACGGTTTTTACATTCCCTCTATAAGTGATATCTTATGATAAGTGTCTTTTTCTGTGTGACTTATTTCACTTAGAATCGTCTTACCTAAATCCACTCATCATGCTGCTACTAGCCTTAGGACATTGATTTCATGGCTGAGTGATATTCCATTGTACATAAGCACCTCAAATTCTTTATCCATTTTTCTCTTTCCTGGGATATTTAAGGTGGAATGAAGTGGAGGTCCTTGTCAACAGAGCAG